>NC_060194.1:15986849-16305112 GCF_021184085.1 Oncorhynchus gorbuscha | reverse complement strand
CGTTCAGTTACGTATTGCTAAATCACAAACTCGAAGCAGAAGCGAAAAACAACGCCCAACGAGCTTGACGGGCATTAAGTCGTTTGGCAGAACGGATGTACTCAAGGTTCTTATGGTCTGTCCAAACGACAAAAGGAACGGTCGCCCCCTCCAACCACTGTCGCCATTCGCCTAGGGCTAAGCGGATGGCGAGCAGTTCACGGTTACCCACATCATAGTTGCGCTCAGATGGCGACAGGCGATGAGAAAAATAAGCGCAAGGATGAACCTTATCGTCAGACTGGAAGCGCTGGGATAGAATGGCTCCCACGCCTACCTCTGAAGCGTCAACCTCGACAATGAATTGTCTAGTGACGTCAGGAGTAACGAGGATAGGAGCGGACGTAAAACGTTCTTTTAGAAGATCAAAAGCTCCCTGGGCGGAACCGGACCACTTAAAACACGTCTTGACAGAAGTAAGAGCTGTGAGAGGGGCAGCAACTTGACCGAAATTACGAATGAAACGCCGATAGAAATTAGCGAAACCTAAAAAGCGCTGCAACTCGACACGTGACCTTGGAGCGGGCCAATCACTGACAGCTTGGACCTTAGCGGAATCCATCTGAATGCCTTCAGCGGAAATAACGGAACCGAGAAAAGTAACGGAGGAGACATGAAAAGAGCACTTCTCAGCCTTTACGTAGAGACAATTCTCTAAAAGGCGCTGTAGAACACGTCGAACGTGCTGAACATGAATCTCGAGTGACGGAGAAAAAATCAGGATATCGTCAAGATAGACAAAAACAAAAATGTTCAGCATGTCTCTCAGAACATCATTAACTAATGCCTGAAAAACAGCTGGCGCATTGGCGAGACCGAACGGCAGAACCCGGTACTCAAAATGCCCTAACGGAGTGTTAAACGCCGTTTTCCACTCGTCCCCCTCTCTGATGCGCACGAGATGGTAAGCGTTACGAAGGTCCAACTTAGTAAAGCACCTGGCTCCCTGCAGAATCTCGAAGGCTGATGACATAAGGGGAAGCGGATAACGATTCTTAACCGTTATGTCATTCAGCCCTCGATAATCCACGCAGGGGCGCAGAGTACCGTCCTTCTTCTTAACAAAAAGAACCCCGCCCCGGCCGGAGAAGAAGAAGGCACTATGGTACCGGCGTCAAGAGACACAGACAAATAATCCTCGAGAGCCTTACGTTCGGGAGCCGACAGAGAGTATAGTCTACCTCGAGGAGGAGTGGTCCCCGGAAGGAGATCAATACTACAATCATACGACCGGTGAGGAGGAAGGGAGTTGGCTCGGGACCGACTGAAGACCGTGCGCAGATCATGATATTCCTCCGGCACTCCTGTCAAATCGCCAGGTTCCTCCTGAGAAGTAGGGACAGAAGAAACGGGAGGGATGGCAGACATTAAACACTTCACATGACAAGAAACGTTCCAGGATAGGATAGAATTACTAGACCAATTAATAGAAGGATTATGACATACTAGCCAGGGATGACCCAAAACAACAGGTGTATGACGGTGAACGGAAAATCAAAAAAAGAAATAGTCTCACTGTGGTTACCAGATACTGTGAGGAGTTAAAGGTAGTGTCTCAAATCTGATACTGGGAAGATGACTACCATCTAAGGGCGAACATGGCGTAGGCTTCTCTAACTCTCTGAAAGGAATGTCATGTTTCGAGGAACCCATGCTTCGTCCATAAACAACCCTCAGCCCCAGAGTCTATCAAGGCACTACATGCCCAGCACCCGAACCGGTCCAGCGTAGGTGGACCGACAAAGTAGTACAGGACTTTGATGGAGAGACTTGAGTAGTTGCGCTCACCTGTAGCCCTCCGCTTACAGATGAGCTCTGGCTTTTACTGGACATGAATTAACAAAATGTCCAGCAACTCCGCAATAGAGGCACAGGCGGCTGGTGATCCTCCGTTCCCTCTCCTTATTCGAGATGCGAATCCCTCCCAGCTGCATGGGCTCAGACTCTGAGCCAGAGGAGGAGATGGTTGCGATGCGGAGCAGGGAAACACCGTTGATGCGAGCTCTCTTCCACGAGCCCGGTGACGAAGATCTACCCGTCGTTCTATGCGGATGGCGAGAGCAATCAAAGAGTCCACATCTGAAGGAACCTCCCGGGAGAGAATCTCATCCTTAACCACTGCGTGGAGTCCCTCCAGAAAACGAGCGAGCAGCGCCTCGGCTCGTTCCACTCACTAGAGGCAGCAAGAGTGCGAAACTCAATAGAATAATCCGTTATGGACCGTTCACCTTGGCATAAGGAAGCCAGGGCCCTAGAAGCCTCCCCCACCAAAAACTGAACGGTCAAAACCCGAATCATCTCCTCTTTAAAGTTCTGGAATTTGTTAGAGCAATCAGCCCTTGCCTCCCAGATAGCTGTGCCCCATTCTCGAGCCCGGCCAGTAAGGAGTGAAATGACGTAAGCAACCCGAGCTCTCTCTCTAGAGTATGTGTTGGGTTGAGAGAGAACACAATCTCACACTGCGTGAGAAAGGAGCGGCACTCAGTGGGCTGCCCGGAGTAGCAAGGTGGGTTATTAACCCTAGGTTCTGGAGGCTCGGCAGGCCAGGAAGTAACAGGTGGCACGAGACGTAGACTCTGGAACTGTCCAGAGAGGTCGGAAACCTGAGCGGCCAGGTTCTCCACGGCATGGCGAGCAGCAGACAATTCCTGCTCGTGTCTGCCGAGCATGGCTCCTTGGATCTCGACGGCAGTGTAACGAGCGTCTGAAGTCGCTGGGTCCATTCCTTGGTCGGTTCCTTCTGTCATGCAGGTGAAAGAGGACCCAAAAGCGACTTAACAGAAACAGAGTTTATTTAAGTCCAAACAGGGAATAACAGAAATCCTCTAGTCTGTAGAGGGAATAACTGAGAAGCGGCCACAGACTGCAGGTCGCTTCGGGTAGGCGCAGGCCGTAGTAGACAGAGACACCTGCTCACACGCAGCATCTGATGAAGGCAAAAAACACGACAGGACAGGGCGATACACAATCACAGCAAAAACACGACAGGACAGGGCGAAACGCAATCACAGCATGGTGAATACTAAACAAGGAACCGACGGGACAGGAACGGAACACAAAGGAATAAATAGGGACTCTAATCAGGGGAAAGGATCGGGAACAGGTGTGGGAAGACTAAATGATGATTAGGGGAATAGGAACAGCTGGGAGCAGGAACGGAACGATAGAGAGAAGAGAGAGCGAGAGAGTGAGAGGGGAGGGGGAGAGAGAGGGATAGAAAGAGGGAAAGAACCCAATAAGACCAGCAGAGGGAAACGAACAGAATGGGGAGCACAGGGACAAGACATGATAATAAATGACAAACATGACAGTTTAATGGCACAGGCAGGGAGCCCAGCCAACAGCGAGTTGCAGTAATCCAGACGGGAGATGACAAGTGCCTGGATTAGGACCTGCGCCGCTTCCTGTGTGAGGCAGGGTCGTACTCTGCGGATGTTGTAGAGCATGAACCTACAGGAACGGGCCACCGCCTTGATGTTGGTTGAGAACGACAGGGTGTTGTCCAGGATCACGCCAAGGTTCTTGGCGCTCTGGGAGGAGGACACAATGGAGTTGTCAACCGTGATGGCGAGATCATGGAACGGGCAGTCCTTCCCCGGGAGGAAGAGCAGCTCCGTCTTGCCGAGGTTCAGCTTGAGGTGGTGATCCGTCATCCACACTGATATGTCTGCCAGACATGCAGAGATGCGATTCGCCACCTGGTCATCAGAAGGGGGAAAGGAGAAGATTAATTGTGTGTCGTCTGCATAGCAATGATAAGAGAGACCATGTGAGGTTATGACAGAGCCAAGTGACTTGGTGTATAGCGAGAATAGGAGAGGGCCAAGAACAGAGCCCTGGGGGACACCAGTGGTGAGAGCGCGTGGTGAGGAGACAGATTCTCGCCACGCCACCTGGTAGGAGCGACCTGTCAGGTAGGACGCAATCCAAGCGTGGGCCGCGCCGGAGATGCCCAACTCGGAGAGGGTGGAGAGGAGGATCTGATGGTTCACAGTATCGAAGGCAGCCGATAGATCTAGAAGGATGAGAGCAGAGGAGAGAGAGTTAGCTTTAGCAGTGCGGAGCGCCTCCGTGATACAGAGGAGAGCAGTCTCAGTTGAATGACTAGTCTTGAAACCTGACTGATTTGGATCAAGAAGGTCATTCAGAGAGAGATAGCGGGAGAGCTGGCCAAGGACGGCACGTTCAAGAGTTTTGGAGAGAAAAGAAAGAAGGGATACTGGTCTGTAATTGTTGACATCGGAGGGATCGAGTGTAGGTTTTTCAGAAGGGGTGCAACTCTCGCTCTCTTGAAGACGGAAGGGACGTAGCCAGCGGTCAGGGATGAGTTGATGAGCGAGGTGAGGTAAGGGAGAAGGTCTCCGGAAATGGTCTGGAGAAGAGAGGAGGGGATAGGGTCAAGCGGGCAGGTTGTTGGGCGGCCGGCCGTCACAAGACGCGAGATTTCATCTGGAGAGAGAGGGGAGAAAGAGGTCAGAGCACAGGGTAGGGCAGTGTGAGCAGAACCAGCGGTGTCGTTTGACTTAGCAAACGAGGATCGGATGTCGTCGACCTTCTTTTCAAAATGGTTGACGAAGTCATCTGCAGAGAGGGAGGAGGGGGGGGCGGAGGATTCAGGAGGGAGGAGAAGGTGGCAAAGAGCTTCCTAGGGTTAGAGGCAGATGCTTGGAATTTAGCGTGGTAGAAAGTGGCTTAAACGAATAACCCTTGCATAACACCTAATCTATCCTCCTGCCAGGTGCATATTTGCATGGCCTAGTTTATTTGCACAAACCAAAACAATGGTCCTATTCTTTTTTTTAAATAGTCAAGAGTCTCCGTTTCTTTATTGTGATCAGGCTGCGCACCACTGTGTTACATATTTCAGCACCATGTTGGGTGGAAAGCACCAGTGTTGCCAGCACCATGACCACGTTCTCTGTTGTTATCACGTGGTTGGTGTGCTGGCTGAGATACAGACCTGACCCGGAACCCGGACATTCTTCCTCGTCCAATGTCCAATGCCAACCGGAGACATTTAAATGTTTTCTGAGATTACCTTTCAAATGTATTCACTTCAATGTATTAATGTATTGAGGGGTCAGTTTAAGTGTAGGCTATAGCCTATTATATATGCTTAGGTGTGTTATACACTCCTTTGGGTAGCCTGATTCACAGGCTAGTGATTCCACTTCATAATTGTACCAATTAAATAATATGTTGAATGTCTGCCCTATTTAGTATTGCATCACATTAGCTACGTTTACACAGGAAGCCAAAATCTGATCTTTTGCCCAATTATTGGCTTTTTAACCAATCATATCAGATATGTTGCCAATAATTGGGCAAAAGATCAGAACTGGGCTGCCTGTGTAAATGCAGGTATTGTGTTCCGCATCTGGTGGGCCTGTCATATCACTATGAATGTAGGCTAGGTCATCATGACTCATATTCAGATTGTGTGTTCTGGCTGTGTTTACACAGGCAGCCCAATTCTGATATGTTTTCCGCTAATTGGTCTTTTGATCAATCACATCAGATTTTTCACATCAGCTCTTTTTCAAAGCTGACCTGAGTGGTCAAATGACCAATTAGTGAAACAAATATCAGAATTGGGTTGCCTGTCTAAATGCAAATGTGTCACCCATATTTACATTAAACAAAGAATAATGTTTCCTCTGTCCTGACTGTTATGTACTACTTGATGACAGAAAGGTTTTAGAGCAGTTTCTCAATCAGCCAAACCCTGGAATGTAGCCCTTCAATCAATCAATCAGTCAATCAATCAATCATGTATTTTATAATGCCCTTTTTTTCTTTCTTTTTTACATCAGCAGTAGTCACAAAGTACTTTACAGAAATCCATCCTAAAACCCCAAAGAGCAAGCAATGCAGATGCACAGTGGCTAGGAAAAACTCCCTAGATGGTAGGAACCTAGGAAGTAATCTAGATAGGAACCAGGCTCCAGGGGGGTAGCCAGTCCCTGGCTGTACCGGCTGGAGATTTAAGAGTACATTTAGACATTCAGATGACACTGATTCCGTCAGAGCTCAAGTGTTATCGTTTTAATAAAAGTGATCCTTGAATCATGGCTTGCTAGTCCGTTCTCTCCTTTCTGATCTGGCATTATTGAATAAGGGAACGGGTATTTGTAGTTCATATTGATTGGTATGTCTACATTGTCACCCTCAATCTCAGGCTCACATAAGAATTAGGCTTACCACTGGCACCCTCCGGTGGCTCATACATTTACAACATTCGAAAATAAAACTACTGAATCCTGTCCAGCTCAGTGATGCTGCATGAATCCCCAATGTGCTTATCACACTGACAGAATGCATTGTTTTATGTTCTGGTCTTCTTTTTTTAATATAATTTTTTTTTAAATCCCTTTTTTTCCTCCCCAATTTCATGGTATCCAATTGGTACTGTAGTTACAGTCTTGTCTCAGCGCTGCAACTCCCGTACAGACTCAGGAGAGGCAAAGGTCAACCAAGCTGCACTGCTTCTTGACACAATGCCCACTTAACCTGGCTACACCAATGTGTCAGAGGAAACACCTGGCAACTGTGTCAGCAGCCCACCACAGGAGTCAATGGTGCACGATGGGACAAGGATATCACTGCCAGGAAAACCCTCCCCTAACCTGGACGACGTTGGGCCAGTTGTGCACCGCCTCATGGGTCTCCCGTTCGGCTGTAACAGAGCATGGACTCGAACCCCGAATCTCTAGTGGCACAGCTAGCACTGCGATGCAGTGCCTTAGACCACTGCACCACTCAGGAGGCCCCATGTTCTGGTCTTCTAAAGAGACCAATGCAGGCAGTGCAGCTGCTAAGGGGAGAACGACTCATAATAATGGCTGGAACGGAGTTAATGGAATGGCATGTTTGAGATGTATTTGATGCCATTCCACCCATTCCGTTCCAGCTATTACCACGACTCCGTTCTCCCCAATTAAGGTGCCACCAACCTCCTGTGAATGTAGGGTTTTCCACATCATCAAGCACATATTGTAGGCTACCCACATTGTTTACTTGATATCATGGTGGGAAATAAATTCCCTGTCAAAGTCAATATTGTCAACATTATAACACGTTTTCCATGGAGATCCCTAGGTGGAGAGGTGTAATAATGACATTATTCACAATCAGATCAGGGAGAGATATGGGGTTCAGTGTTGATGGGAGGAAATCTACTCCCACAATGGTGAAAGGTATGAGGTTACAGGTCAATGAGAGGCAGAACTGGTTAAATGGTGGGGCATTTCCAATTGCACTACAACACATAAGTATTTTTTGTACACACATGTGCACCCACAAATGAAGAAAACACAGGCACACACAGGGCCGGCTCCAGGAATAAGTGTCGTAAATGGTCACTTAGTGACCGGTGGCTCCAGACCCAAAGGAACTCAGTCGGAGACTCAACTTACTGTTGAGAGTGAGAATAGTAGATTTTGGTTGTGTTTCGGCAGTTTTTCTCTTGTTTTGTCAGTCACTGACAGTCACCCAGCTAACAATTTTTAGATTGGTAATTTAGTCTAGCCCATTATCTAAACTTGTAGTAACATTGGCCGAATACTGACCGGACATGCAGGGCACGTGCCCGGGGGCCCTGACCTCCAGGGGGGCCCCATTGATTTTGTTAGTCACTCTCACTCAGATATCATTAACAGGGCATAAGTCATGGCAAAATGTGTAGAATTTCACGAAATTTGCTTGAAAACTGCCCAAAAATCTCTCCACCCCATGGCAAAATTGATATTTGTATATTTTTGTAATCTTTATTTAACTAGGCAAGTCAGTTAAAAAAAATTCTTATTTATAATGACGGCCTAACCCGGCCAATGCTGGGCCAATTGTGCGCCTCCCAATCACAGCCGGATGTCATACAGCCTGGATTTGAAAGAGGGACTGTTGCGACACCTCTTTGTACTGAGATGCAGTGCCTTGGACCACTGTGCCACTCAGGAGACCAAAATAATGAGGCTGCAATATAATTGCATGAAGTTAGCTTTAAAACTACAAAAATGTATCTTTGTCCATTGACAACATGAGTAGAATTGCATAAAACTTGTTATAAAATTGCTAAACTTAGATTTTTCCTTCCACAATCAAGAGAGGGGCCACAGTAATGTTTTACCAGCTTGGTGGGCCCCCCAACCAAATCTCGCTTAGGGTCCTCAAAAGGCTAGAGCTGACCTTATCCACACACACGCACACACGTGCGCGCGCACGCACACACACTAGCCCATTTGCTGAATAAAATTGACATACAGCACGTGATTGGCCTACAGAATGCGATTCAGTATTACAGTAGTGTCACTAATCCAAAGTTAACCAGTTAACAATGACATTTGACATCAAGGTGCCAACATCAGAGAGAGAATGACTCAGGCTCCTACTGGGCTAAAGGTCACCTGAGGGCTTATGGTTTAGTTTAGGGTACAGGAGGAGGACCAAGGGGCTCACACAGTAGCCTGGGGGTAGGGATGGAGGGCTATGAATGGGGGATGTAGGTAGCCATATGAGTTCACCATAGGGACAATAAACTACAAACTCACCACTGTCGCCGGTCATCATCCTTAATCATCCCGCTGCATGGCCTGAGGGCTCTGGGTTAACAAATGCCCCTCAACCCATCTCCCTCTCTTCTTCTCTTTCTCCCACTCACTTAGTCCCACATACAGTGCCTTCAGAAAGTAGTTACTCCACAATACTAACCTAATTGACAGAGTGAAAAGAAGGATAGACTAAAACTATTAAAAAACATGCATCTTGTTCTAAAGTAATACTGCAAAAAATGTGGCAAATCAATTAACTTTTTGTCCTGAATACAAAGTATTATGTTTCAGTCGAATCCAATACAACACATTACTGAGTACCACTCTCCAAATATTCAAGCATAGTAGTGGCTTTATCATGTTATGGGTATGCTTGTAATCGTTAAGAACTGGGGAGTTTTTCAGGATAAATAATGAATGGAATCGAGCTAAGCACAGTAAAAATCGTAGTGGAAAACCTGGTTCAGTCTGCTTCCACTAGACACTGGGAGATGAATTCCCCTTTCAGCACCACAATAATATAAAAGACAAGGCCAAATCTACACTGGAACTGCTTACCAAGATGACATTGAATGTTCCTGAGTGGCCTAGTTAAAGTTGGGGCTTAAATTGTCTTTAAAGTATATGGCAAGACATGAAAATGGCTGTCTAGCAATGATCAACAGCCAACTTGACAGAGCTTGAAGAATTTAAAAAAGAACGTGTGCAAATATTGTACAATCCTGGTGTTCAACGTACCTAGAGACACCCAGAAAGACTTGCTGCCTAAGGTGATTCTAACATGTATTGACTTAGGGGTGTGAATAGATATTTATGTATTTTATAAAAGTGTTAAAACGTCTAAAAACATGTTGTCGCTTTGTCATTATGTGGTATTGTGTGTAGACAGGTGAGAAAAGCATACATTTAATCCATGTTTTAATTCAGCACAACAAAATGTGGAATAAGTCAAGGGGTATGAATACTTTCTGAAGGCACTGTAGGCTCACTGATGCAAAATATCCCCAGTTTGAGCTTCGATTGTAGAACCTCAGATTGCATATAATTGACCATTTCAAAGAACCAGAGATAAATTAGCCATTGTTGAATAAGCTTACAGGCTACATGGGCAACTAATTGACAAATGACCAAATGGTTCAAATACAGTGTAACCATAATACTATTTAATCCTTAGAAACTATTCTTTGTTTGCAATCTTTTTGAAAAGATCCCACGTCTGCATATATAGCTAACGTTCTGACTGGACTATGCTGGTAGGTCTATATGCTGTCGTTTTAATAGTCGGAGGGCAAACGAGTTGGTGTAGATAAGATAATGTTATTATTTCCTGTGGGAATTCCGTCCCCTGTCACAGTGGCAAACATGTCTCTGTGGGCTAATTAATCGGTTTTACACTCAAAGTAAATGGGAAATGGCTTTACAACCATTCCAGAGTTATTTGAATGACCTGAAAACAGTTTGTAAAGCAATCACAGCAACAAGTGCCCACTGTAAACGCAGGGCATTCAGTTGTCCTCTGTCATCGTAATGTGGGAATGACAAGGTTCCCACATTGTAAATACTGACTTAGGGGGGTCATCAAAAAGAAAAACTCCAAACCTCCAATAGCGACATCTTTCTGATTTATACTGATTTAATGTTGCTATAAAAGGGTAAAATTGCACTAGACCTTTGAACAATATAATATGTATATTAGGCTACAATTGGCCATGATGTCCACAAACGAGTCAGCATTCATAATTAAAAGAACAACTCGTCAAGAAATAAATTAATCAAAATACCATTGAGATGTGGACCTATCGAAAATGACAGAATGTTTAAACCAGAACCAGACCAAATCCCGTATTCTAATGATCTTCTTTACTCCCGGCCTATAAGTGACAGAGATAAGGCCTGCTCGTCCTTATTTTGCTCTCTGATACATCCTACGGTTATTTTGGTTCTGAGGACACTGAACGCGACTGCGTTTTCTTTTCTACACAGGCATTTTGGTCTTTATTTTTCGATGCATTTTGCTCACTGATCGAGCGAGTTTCTGACTTGGATTTTCCCCTTCACTAATTGATTTGACACGGATATCCAGTATCCCTTTCATGATAATCAAAATTCGTATCATAACTTTGTTTTTGCCCCATTCCCTCTTTTATGACGATATAGAGTTTCAGCAAGTCATTTATGTCCCGTGGACGTATTTTTGTAGGAGGAAAGGGGAATGTATCCCACCTCAAACCCTGTGAAGAAAAACATTATCAGGCTGCATGATGGGGTTGTTTCTGTAAAAAGTAGCCACACCATTTCTTAAATCTGCAGAGATACAGTTGTAGTTATCTCGCTGGATGTTTACGATTATAATTCTAGTTAGGTTGTTATTTTCTTTAACATTTGTTTTGATTTACAATGTATGCTTATTCTTATTATTAGGCATATTATTAGTATTATTAGGCCTATTATTAGGTATATCATTATCATTGTATCATCCTACTTCATTAACAGTCCAAATTGTTTTGGTAAAGCAATGTCAGAAGGTCACTTTTTACAACTTCTAATTGGCGGCCTATGCCAAAATATCAATAATGTATTATCAGATATTGTGACAATTCTATATAACTTCTACCATATTAGTACATTGTAGCCTACCAACAAATGCTCTAACAATCCTCATGATCACAAATAGCCTAACGCTCTCCATTGACCTATTTGGAATAGGCCCTATGCCTGAGCAGCATGTGTCTCTGACCATCAAACATGGCTAATTGTCACAGTTCAACAAGGCTACAGTCAAATGAACTCTCGTGTCTCTGTGTCAATAATCGACCATTTGCACGCATGTGTTACACCAACGTGTGGTTGAACCGCGGGTCATGCATGGTCCTAATGTTGAATTAGGCGAACATTAGGCGACCATGGAAGAAGTTCCGCATGTAGACTTATGTGTTGGAACTGAGAGAAAGAGAGCAATTCCTCCTTTTGCATGTGAAAGGACTCCCGTGTCCAAACCATATTTTCCTCCTGCGTTCCGTTGTCCGTGCGTTCCTGTAGAAAGAAAACATTTTGGAAGAGACTTTTCGGTTACCAAAAAGCGGAATGTCAATGCAGGCCTTCATTAACTGTGGGATACCACATTTCCATCTCTAGAATGTCGTTTGGCTTACCATAATTCTTCGTCTGATAGATGTATTAGATTTCAGGTGAGAAACACGACAGCCACATGGTTAAAGATATAAGTGAAAAACGAACTTTATTATGGTCCAAATATTGACCTAATGATTTTAACGTAGTAGAGGTAATGGTTATTCAATATTAATGTTAACGATTATTATTAAGACTACTAGTTTATCTCCGTTGTTATCATTGTGAGAATAAAGTTAATAATACAAATGGTTATTATTAAATAATAATAAGGAATACAATAATAATATTAATTATAAGTATAATAACAATAACAGCCACTTTATTTATACATATATAGAAATATGAATAAGAAACAATAAGTTGCTATTTTTGAACAACTCAAGGACATTGCTAAAAACGACGCAGGACTAAATTATTTCCATTAATAAAAAGGTGACACCATTATGCAAATAGGCTTATGATTGGCTTTAGGCATAGGGCCTTCTCATCAGAAGCATTTATTATTGTTCAGCTATTCCAGCAATGTCAATTAAAATCATAACTAATGACGCTCTCCCTTGTAGAGCTTCCAGTTTGCCCGGTGGTGTGGCGGCCCTAATCTGGTTACAGAGCACCTGGGACCGAAACGCTCCATAATCACCGGTTATTAAGGGTCGCGGCGCGCACGGGTGCGCACACATAGACGTGAAGATGGCAATGATGCCATACAATATTCCAAAGGAAAACCACTCTCGAACTTTTCTGTTGTTTATACATAGAAGTATTTTTGGCAACAAAATTAAACTGTGGTTAATGTCAACCACAGTAATGTTGTAGGGCTCAATCTGTTGGGATTGACTAAATTCCTATAGGCCTATAAAATCACACAGAATAGCCTATATTCATAGTTTATATCAACTGATATGCCTTGACATGTTGCCCTTTCATGCACTTCGCCATGTGATTATGAATTGTTGATCGGTTACTATATTCCAGGCCGTAAAACAGCCACGACCTATCACAAGTAAGTAGTTTATACCTCTCTTATAAGTATCCCAATACAAAACTGTATTTTCGGTCAGTTCACTGATTGGAAATGTGACCTTAACAGTCGGTGGGTAGGCTAATATTAGGGTAAGTATCAATGTGGAATTTGGAGGGGAAAAAATCGTTGTTTTGTTAGAACTCAATGGCTTCGCTTGGAATGATCTCCATACCTTTGATTGATTGGAGTGGTGAATGGGAGAAGCTTTTTGACTGACATGACTTGTTCAATGAGCCTCCACAAAAACTTCTGAATGGGGTACAAGTCCCAGCTAGCACACATAACGTTCTGAGAACCATATGTTTCTTAGAGCTTGGTGAGAACATGGTCATCCTATGGTTATTTTTGCCTTCCCACAACGTTCTGGGAACGGTGCAGGATAGTTGCTGGCATTCTCAGCACATTTAAGGAATTAAGGAACTTGACAAAAAAAAAAAAAAAAAAATTGGGTATTTCATTACCTCAACCACTAAAAGGCTAAGTCGGGGAGGGGGATTTCGTTTTTTGGACACATATTTAACCAATTTCTTTTGTTGCTTCAAAACTACATTCATACTTCCATTTAAATCGGTACCCGGGTTACCTTCAGATGAGTCCTGTGACACTTGTGGGGTCGTAGAGCAAAACGGAGTCCCCCGTTTCCATAGTGGGGGTCATATTAGTTTGTAGCCCAAACGGTTCAGACGCTACGAACCGGAAGTTGACACATCAACCGGTACCGACTTCAGATGAGTCCTGTGGGGCTTGTGGGGGTCGCTACAAATGTCCAATTTTAGGGATGTCTCCTGGTCTGACAAACAGCGCTGTAGCCCTGCCACTTTCCACCGCAGATGCTGAAGGTCAACATAGGCAGATGTGGTGGATTGGGACACAGACCATGTAACAAAAAAACAACGTATCTCCAGTTTAAACTGGCAGATTTTGAAGGGGATTTGTTGATCATGTTAATTAGATTGACTCACAGGTGTGTCAATAGAGTCCTATGGATTTTTACAGAACGTTTCCTAAAAGTTCAAATATGGTTACATTAAATTTAAATTTTGGTAATGTTCCAGGAACATTCACCAACTGGTTTAACATTGGGAATGTTCTCCAAGGGTTCAGAGAACATTCTTCTCAACAACATTCTTCTGTGGTAATATCAGTACTTCACCATACCATTTCCTACAGTTTTCCTCATGGTTCTATTTAAAGTCATGTTCTCAAATTGTTCCAAGAAAGTTTAGAAACAATGTTCTTTTATGGGAATTTCAGTAGGCTACTTCAGCATAATGTTTACTATCAGTTTTCTCATGGTTCTATTTAAAGTCATGTTCTCAAATTATTTCGGGAACGTTTAAAGCAAACTTTCCCCCCAAAAAACACAAGAAAACTTTAGTAATGTTCGGAGAACATTCTAAGAATGTTACTTAAAAACATACATTCCGTTCTCAGAACTTGAAGACAACGTTCCATAAAAACCACAAGAAAAGTTTTCAAAGAACGTTCTACGAATGTTATTTTAAAACATGTATATTCAGTCCTCAGCATCAACGAAACTCTCTCTATCCTCTATCTTGTTAAGTGTGTTCAGGTGTGTCGGTTGCGCCCACGAATTGGCCACACCTGATCTTAATAATGAGTGCTTGTTTCCTTTGAAATGGGTTCTGTTTGAATAGACAAAAATTAACAGCATTGTATGCTTAAAAGAACATTGCATGCTAGCTCCATCTTCATAGTGCAGTGGACTAATTCCATGGATAGCGAACATAAGATCATAGGTTTGAATCTCAGTGATTCCGTTTCACAATAAAAAAGATAAGTGCTTGCATGATTGATGCCTATGGAAATGAATTTCCATGTGTCCTATCTGTGCTTGGAGTTTCAAAAAAAAGTTCATCCAAAATAAGATAGCAGCGTTATTAAAAGTCGTATTGAAACATTCAGTGAAAGTATTAAGGAAGTTATTCAAAAACCGTTCTCAGAGCGTTAATAAAACCTCCCAGGAAAACGTTCTCAGAACCAGAGTAAAACGTTCTCAGAACCTCCCTGCAACCTAAAAATTTACTTACGCAGAACAGGCAACATTTTCACTTCTGTTCTCAGAATGTTTAAAAAACGTTCAGTTTTACCAGTTCCCACAACCAATGTAAAATCAAAACAGAAGTTCCCACAACTTTAAACAAAAAACCATATATGTTAGCTGGGGTGGCTGTGTGTATGTGTGTGCGTGCATGTGGAAGTGCGTCTGCGCGCGTGTGCGATAGAGAGAGAGAGAGTGATAAAAGAAGGGAGGGGGGGCATTTGACACTCATGAAGTTATAAATAATGTCTTCACACAATTGTACTTTCTTTCGCCACAGACAACTTTACTGCACTCCAGGCGTCACACCCTGCTGGGTCGCATAGCTCCTTCTATTCTAATTAGTGCACTACTGTCTAAATGCTACAATAAATCCCTGTTTGTAAAATCACTGTGCATAGCAAACAGTGTGAGTGTGTGTGTATGTTCGTGTGTGTGTTCTTTCACAGGCAGAAAATGGTGTATGTGCAATTCTGTTATGAAATAGTCACATCATAATGAAGCAATACATTGGTGACTGGTGACTTACAGGGGGTAGCGTAGCCTTCACTAAAAGGCGCATCTTCATCCATCAACATGGTTGGACCATATAGCCTTTAACGTTGATGACTGGAGGGCTGATCGTGGATCAGATTCTGTGAAAGCAAAAGCTCGGGAGCACCACAAGACTCAACGCCTTGAACCCGTGAGGTCACTACAGAAAACAGTCGGCCAATCAAAATGCACCCTCAGCGCCCCTGGGATTCGCCTTTCTAAGCCAATCAGAGGCCTGGAAGGACTGAGGAGAAAGGAGAGCAACAACTTATAAAATGTTTCACTTCCACCCATCTTCTCAATTCAGATAAAGTGTCAACAACAACTCCAACTAAGCGGCCTTTACTTTCAACAGAGGCAAACATTGCTTTGTCAATATTTTCACAGTCCACGTTGAATATCGACAAATGCACCATTCTCCAAGGATTTAACTTGTGTTTTTCCTTGCATGTTGTTATTTTGACGAAGCAACCCGTGGAGGCTGTCCTGTTGCTCCATCGAAGCCAACGTGTAGGCCTTTAAGCTATACGTTTTTGTGGATCCCAGAATATTTCAGAAGTTTACGGGTTGGTGTTGATTTGGTCGAGAGCAAGGCATCGTTGGCGGAGTTTTAGGAGACATGACAGCACTAGCGGGGGGCATACCGAGGATGATGCGCCCGAACCCACACCAAAACTACCCGCGGGGAGGCTACTCTCTGGAAGGTAGGCTATTGCAAATGGAACCAAGTGCACGTTTCTTGCGTATTGGAAGATTTTGTTTGTTTGTTCATGATTCAATCAGAAAGCAAGTGTTGATATTGTGTCAACTTTGAACAGCTGCAAAACTGTTTGTTCATATCTAAATAATTGTCTTGGTGTGGCCTTTTAACAGACAATTAACAGTAGGCCTACACATGAACTAACATTTTGACAAGTGAATCAAAGTTGATGTATTCCCTAAATGTGTAGGCTGCCTATTGGAAACTGTAACTAGCCTACACTAGCCTACTAATCCATAAACAGTTTGTAGCAATCCCTGGTTCAATTGAATTAACATAGTAGCAGTTGATATCAAAACATCAAAAATGCTCTTGTTATAAATGTTACATTGATTTACATTGTGCAGCATCCATTAAGTCTAACCTATGTAATAGCAAGAACAATTAAACATTTAGCAAAAGACCGAGATCAAATGGTATGTTATTAACATATTTTCTTGCAACAGGTCTCTCTTGAAAAATATAGCCCCTTTCACTGAGATAGGATAAATAAACGTTGAATAAATAAATATAGGCCTGATTGTTTAGGCTTTTTTTTTTGCTGCTGGGGTTTACTTTTGTTGTTGTTATTGAATGAAATGCGTTCCCTCCGTCCAGTCTCTACCCCGTTAGGCCAGGGCCGGGTGAACCAGCTCGGTGGGATGTTTATCAACGGCAGACCCCTGCCCAACCACATCCGCCACAAGATCGTGGAGATGGCCCACCACGGCATCCGACCCTGTGTCATCTCCCGCCAGCTCCGAGTCTCCCATGGATGCGTGTCCAAAATCTTGTGCCGGTACCAAGAGACAGGCTCCATCAGGCCCGGGTCCATCGGAGGCAGCAAACCCAAGGTGAGAGCCCTAGAACCGGACTGTATAGCAGCGATGTCTCTGTCAAGCCCAACTTAATGGGCTGCACCTCAACATGCCACTAACAGGATACATGTAATTGGGGATGACAGGCCGTTAAACTAAAAGGATATATAATAATTAACAGTTTTGTGTGGTATAATTTATTGTCATATGCTATTCATTATTCCGAATACATATTTAATTTATAAGACCTTATTTTATGCGCACTTTTAGCACCATATTAATACAGACTGTCAAAACATGGGTTTTGAAAACGATCAGGTAAACGATAAAACTCAACAGAACTGTATAGCCTATTAGGCACAGTGTAGCCTAATTTATTTTAAAATTAAAATAAATAAATGTGCAATAGCAATCATAGGCCTAATGAAATGTTTCCTGCATCCTTGCCACTTGAAGCAGACAACAACCCCAGATGTGGACAAGAAGATCGAGGAATACAAGAAAGGCAACCCGGGCATGTTCAGCTGGGAAATCAGGGATAAATTACTCAAAGACGGGATCTGCGACAGAAACAACATCCCCTCAGGTATTTACATTTTTTAAATAATAATTTATACTTTAAAGATCTACAAACCAAACATATATTAGAATTATCTTAACCAGAGCATAGTGTCCAATATGTAAATGTACACTACTTAACTAAAATCGTATAAGCCTACAATAATATTATGCGTTTGCATACATACGCCTAGTAAAAAGTGCAGGAGAAGATAGCCTATAGGTCTACTAAAGTCATAAAAGCAGATAAAAATGACACTCCTATTGCAACAACTGTAAACATTCTGAAAGTTTGAAAATATAAACAGATATAAATGGAATTTTGTGAAACATTATTGCGAGGTGAAAACCAATCAACAGGTGCTAAGACAATGTGCATTGGATGTTGGCACTTTCATCAATTCAAGCATGATTTTTTACTAATAATTGATCACTTATGTATTTACTTTGAAAGTGAGTTCAATCAGCCGTATCATGCGTTGTAAATTCGGGGGAGTTGGAGGAGAAGATGAGGAGGACGATGATGAAATCCAGAAAAGGGAATTGGAAGAGAACGAAAGACGAGCGAAACACAGCATCGACGGCATCCTCGGGGATAGATGTGAGTAATGGTTTTAATCAAAAGCAGTGCAAAGCTTTGGCGATGTTGACTGTAGGCCACGGTTTCCTTATTGGACAAGCGTGCAAATTTGGTTTAGAAAATTATTTTTATTTCAGAAGTATGGAATGCTTCTTTTCCTCTCAATTTTCTATATTTGATTGTGATACAATATGTGCTGAGATGTTGTTTAGAAGTTGTTAAAAAGTCGGTTAATTCGTTGGCCACTTGAGACAGTTGAAAATTGGGAGAAATGGGGAATATTAAAAATGTGTTGTTGTCTCTTGAAAATGCTGAATTAGCAAATAACCTGCATATTACACTAAATTCAGATGGGTACGGCCTACATAATGTGCAGAGAAAAAAATGCAGAATTGGATTAGAATACCCATATAATGCGATAAATTGAAATATAATCATGGACCATTACTATTTAATTAAATACCTAAATCGTTTACTAAATACATTTTTTTTGGACGCGTGACTCTGCGTTTAACTTTTTTTGTGGTTGGTTTGTCAAGCGGAATGATTGTTGTGCAGATATGAGATAGATATTGAAATTTTTTTAAACGAATATTTAAGCATTTGAAAATAACAACTATTTTGGTGGTTTTCTGCATTACAGGCCTAGCCTAACTTTATGAATATGGACTTTTGAGTTGCATGCCTGTGTTTATACTAAACGAAACTTTTGCTAAAGGCAAACGTTTCCATATGAAGTTGATCAAACATTTGCCCAACAGTTCCGTCCCCCATAAAAAAGACGGTTCCTCCGCACACAATCGGACACTTGAGGATGAACTTGCCGGACAAAGGCGAGAGAGTCTATTGAGACTCACACTTCGGTTTCAGGCGCACAAAGGCCTGCTATAGCAAGCGGCTCAGTGGTGTACAAAAAGACGCCAAAGCTTTTCAAAATGTGTAGAGAAAGGGAGAAAAAATGCGCTGACAAAAGGCTGGGAGAAGACATTATGGACCCGCAATGAGCGATGAATAATTCAGATAACACCAATGGGCAACTCCGGACGGTTTTATAGACTGCGCGCCGAGAGAAAATGGCCGTTTTCAACGACAAAAATGTTCATTTGGAGACTTTTTCAGCGTCAAGAGATGGGTTTGCTATTCAGACTCAGAGAGAACGAGTCAGCATCCTATCTCTCCCTATGACCTGGATTTTTCCCGAACACCTGTTGCTTGGTGACCTGTTGGTTTTTCAGGAATGTAGGCTATACTTTCAGAAACTGACTTTTTTAAACATACAATTTTAGAAATGTGAGCAAAGCCTATTCCAAGTTCACAATTAGATTTCGGAAGGGACACATTGCCTGTTTTACATATTATTATTTGTATTTTTTTTCTGGGGGGGGGGGTTAAATTCTTTTCACTTATAGCAAATACGTATCTGAAGAACTCAACCATTTTTTTTACACATTTTCCAAGCATCCTCAAATGATTAGGCCTTGCCTTTCTTATCGCTCTTTTACTCATGTGTTTAGACTCGTTGCGCAGGAGGCATGGTCTGCTTACTACTCCTTACATCAGTCGTCGCAGTGTAAACCCTTTCTAGTAGATTAAACTCAAACCTTTTATTTCATCCCACTTTCATCTAGGGACAAAGCCCGCCCGGTCCTCTTCGCCCGCGGCGCGCGCATTCATGCCATATGTATAGCCGCTTTCCTGCCCTTTTCCAGGCGAGACATCGCGAATACAGATCAGGATAGGCCATTTACTTTGTTAACCTTTTAAAATGTATTCTCTCAGTTTGGTTAATATTTTTCCTGCGGGGTTGTGACAAATTTGTCCACCACAATCTATAGCCCATTTATGGAGATGTGATAGTGCTCTTTTGATTATGGTTGTGTTTCGATATCTGATATTATTCCCCTCCATTTTCTCTGTTATCTATTCGTGCTGATGATGCCTTGTTTAGAGAGATTATACAGGCTTGCAGATATTGTGAGAGAGGTGTATGATTAGGATATAGATATTGTAAGTTTGGAACAGCCAGGCATGATAAAACGTTGCAACAAGTGTGCACAACAAGTGACATTAAATTGTTATTACGACCTATAGATGTATCACAGTATGATTTACAGCCAATTTATTTTAAAATATGCCAAACGTCTGAACGGACTAAAAGTTGTTGTTTTTATGTGTTATTTAGATTCAAGAAATATAGTTGAGTGTTTTGGGAAGAATTCGTCAACGTATTTTCCTTTAATTCTGTACCTCGAAACCTTGTTACATTGCCAGACTAATCATCTTAATCTTATCCACAATGACAACATTAACTCATTAGCTCAGAGCAAACTCAAGTGTTGATAATGGCATATCTGAAATGTTGTCTACTCAAATTATATTCCAATTCAAACACAGTCCAATGATTACTTTCCCTTTTCCCTCAGTCTGCAATGGCCATATGTAATTCTCTTATCCTCTTGTGTGTGCCTGTGGAAGTAGTTGATCTTGTTGTTTTCGTTTTCCTTTAAAGCTCTTCATTAGAATTTGAAAAGGCTGTCTTGGGTATGGAGAGGGTGTCTTTCTGGCCAAATATTGATTAAGTAGGTGTTTGTAGAGGCTATTGTTGCAGGAGAGAGAGGACTGTTTCTCTCTGCCTCTTTCGCCTCGGCCTCCATTGTTGGCTACCCTTAAGTGCAGAGATCAAAGCTGCTCTGTTTTGATTTATTTGTCTGGGAAAAGGCCACTGTTGAGTTCAGTGGGATAAAGTAGCTATACTGGGACCAGGTAGCTACTACTAGATCTGCATGACATTACAGGGCACCTAGAGCATTCTGGGAAAAGGATGCCCCCAAGCAAATGGCAAATGTCGCGCTTTTAATCAGGAAATGAATCTGATGTTAAACGATTGCAGTTCCTGTTTAAGAGGTATAGTTGAGTTCAGGGGAAACAAAATGTTAAATGTATAAATTCGATTATTTATGTATAATTAAGAATGTTATGGTGATTGACCATTTTTTTAACAGTAGTTAAAAAATATAAAAAAATCAACAAATTGGGGACATAGTAAATACTTTCTATTAGTATGAACCCATTCATTTGGTGCAAAAATTGTCTGCAGAAAGTGCTCAACCTTGTCAATCTTGCATGAGCAAATTACATAAATGATACCAGCATGGAAGTGGTCTCCTAAACTGAATGAATGGTTTCATGTTAATTAATCAATAAATACTGGCACATTAACTGCCTCCTAATGAATGACACCACCTTCCTCTGTTTATGACTATAACACCAACGGACACCCCTTTAGCCTCATTTAGCTAATTAAAATAACCAAAGTCATGAAAGAGGAGTAGCCTACTCTTGCAGATTCCATTTATGGGGGGGGGGGGGGGGAGAAAAGCTCAGAAATACAAACAGTCAAAGGGATAACTTATCTTGAAAGGGAATCCCGCGGTGCCAAATTGAATAAGCCCAGTTCTTTCAAATCTGCCATGGTGAACGCAGTCAACATGTAATAATTGGTTTCATTGAGGCACATTCACAAAATCTGCTCCCATTCTCCTGGCTCCATTGTCCTGGGGCAGGCAAATAGCCAGGGGGACAGGAGGAATCAAGTGCTGACAAAACATGAAAGATTTAGCTGCTTTTGTCAAAGAAACTGAGTAGGACTTTGTTTGTGTAAATAAAGTGGGAAAACTGGCTCCCCACTACTTTGGCATGGACTGAGAGAGTTTGGAGAGAGAGGAGAGAGAGGAGAGAGAGGGGGGGAGAGTAGAGGGAAAGAGAGAGAACAGAGAAACAGAAAAAAGTGAGAGACATTTTTAAACGTGGCATGCATAGACCGTAATATGCAAACTGCAATCATTCGGTTGAAGCTAGATCTATAGGGAATCATATCAATGGCCGCTATGATTAGTGTATTTCCACAAACCCTATAAACCAATTAGAATGTTTCATAATGTCTTTTCTCCCAGGGCATTCAGAAATTTCAATAAACGCATGTCTCTCACTCACTCAGTAATAGCCGACCATGTCAGGAACACCCCCCCCCCAAAAAAAAAAAAAAAAACTCAGACACAACAGCGGAAACCTTTAGGGAAGTTAGGCATTGATTTTCTATAACGTTGTATATTTGTCAGCGGTCCGTGCGTTTCTACGCCGTCTTAGTGAAGCAGAGGGATTGAGAGATGGAGAGAGAGACTATCTCCAGTCATAACAAACAACAGTGCCTCATTGCGACCAGTGGAATGTTTTCTACCAACTACTTTCCATCTCTGCTTCCAGGCAGAGCAGTGGAGAAATCCAGGCACTGGGATAGAGAAGAGAAATAGCTGGGTCTTGACTCTGTGTGCGATCACTGGCTGTCTCCCTGCCTGGGTTATTACTACTTATATAAACCCAATTTAACTGTACTGTGACGGTATGCCACACCAGAAATCCAAATTCTCAATACTCGGAGTATAGCAACTCTTTCTTGGAGATTGATGTTGGATGGAGGGATCAGAATTCATTCAGGGCTGAGAGTTTTTATTAACACCAATAGATGAATAAATGATGTATCCCAGATCATTTGGTGTTTGGTGTCATTACAAGTAGTCAAACATAGAGGCAGTTTAGTGTCATACACATTTTTGATGAACTTATGTGTTTGGTCTTAACCTTTTCCACTTGGATTTCTCCTGGTGTTTTTTTTGGATCAAGTTCAAATGAAAGTTCAATTTTTCGAAGTTGTACCTTATTTTTGACTTCTGTAGTGTGTTGTCGTTTCCTGCGAACCATTTGATAAAATCATAAGCTCAGCTATTAAGTAAGAGACGTCCAGATTCTCCTGGCTTGCATACTTAGAGAATGTACACTACCGTTGAACAGTTTGGGGTCACTTAGAAATGACCTTGTTTTTGAAAGAAAAGCAACAATTTTTTCCCATTAAAATAACATAAAATTGATCAGAAATACAGTGTAGACATTGTTAATGTTGTAAATGACTATTGTAGCTGGAAACGGCTGATTTGTAATGGAATATCTACATTGATGTACAGAGGCCCATTATCAGCAACCATCACTCCTGTGTTTCAATGGCACGTTGTTTTAAGCTAATCCAAGTTTATCGTTTTAAAAGGCTAATTGATCATTAGAAAACTATTTTGCAATTATGTTAGCACAGCTGAAAACTGTTGTACTGATTAAAGAAGCAATAAAACTGGCCTTCGTTAGACTTGTTGAGTATCTGGAGCATCATATGACTTTTTCTTTGCAACTCTGCCTAGAAGGCCAGCATCCCGGAGTCACCTCTTCACTGTTGACGTTGAGACTGGTGTTTTGCGGGTACTATTTCATGAAGCTGCTAGTTGAGGACTCGTGAAGCGTCTGTTTCTCAAACTAGACACTCTAATGTACTTGTCCTCTTGCTCAGTTTTGCACCGGGGCATCCCACTCCTCTTTCTATTCTGGCTAGAGCCAGTTTGCGCTGTTCTGTGAAGGGAGAAGTACACAAGATCTTCAGTTTCTTGGCAATTTCTTGCAAGGAATAACCTTCATTTCTCAGAACAAGAATAGAATGACGAGTTTCAGAAGAAAGTTCTTTGTTTCTGGCCATTTTGAGCCTGTAATCGAACCCACAAATGCTGATGTTCCAGATACTCAACAAGTCTAACGAAGGCCAGTTTTATTGCTTCTTTAATCAGTACAACAGTTTTCAGCTGTGCTAACATAATTGCAAAATAGTTTTCTAATGATCAATTAGCCTTTTAAAATGCTATACTTGGATTAGCTAACACAATGTGTCGTTGGAACACAGGAGTGATGGTTGCTGATAATGGGTCTCTGTACGCCAATGTAGATATTCCAGCTACAATAGTCATTTACAACATTAACAATGTCTACACTGTATTTCTGATCAATTTTATGTTATTTTAATGGACAAAATATTTGCTTTTCTTTCAAAAACAAGGACATTTCTAAGTGGCCCCAAACATTTGAATGGTAGTGTATAAATACAAAAGTATGTGGACACCCCTTAAAAAAATAATATAATATAATAATAATAATATTATATGCCATTTAGCAGACGCTTTTATCCAAAGCGACTTACAGTCATGTGTGCATACATTCTACGTATGGGTGGTCCCGGGGATCGAACCCACTACCCTGGCGTTACAAGCGCCATGCTCTACCAACTGAGCTACAGAAGGACCAAAATGAGTGGATTCAGTAATTTCAGCAACACCCGTTGCTGACAGGTGTATACAAGTAGCACACAGCCATGCAATTTCTATAGAGAAACGTTGGCAGTAGAATGGCTTTACTGAAGAGCTCAGTGACTTTCAACAGGGCACTGTCATAGGATGCTACCTTTCAAACAAGTCCGTTTGTCAAATGTCTGCCCTGCTGCAGCTGCCCCGGTCAACTGTAAGTGCTGTTAAGTGGAAACTGCTGAGCAACAATGGCTCAGCTGCGAAGTGGTAGGCCACACAAGCTCACAAAACGGGACCGCTGAGTGCTGAAGCCCATAGCACGTAAAAATTGTCTGTCCTCAGTTGCAACACTCACTACTGAGTTCCAATCTGCCTCTGGAAGCAACATGAGCACTGTAACTGTTCGTCTGGAGCTTCATGAAATGGGGTTCCATGGCAGAGCAGCCGCACACAAGTCTAAGATCACCATGCCAAGCGTCGGCTGGAGTGGTGTAAAGCTCGCCGCCATTGGATTCTGGAGCAGTGGAAACACATTTTTTGGAGTGATGAATCATGCTTCACCATCTGGCAGTCCGACAGACAAATCTGGATTTGGTGGATGCAAGGAGGATGCTACCTGCCCCAATGCACAGTGCAAACTGTAAAGTTTGGTGGAGGAGGAATAATGGTTCGTGGTTCGGGCTAGACCACTTAGTTCCAGTGAAGGCAAATCTTAACGCTGCAGCATACAATGACATTCTAGACTATTATGTGCTTCCAACTTTGTGGCAACAGTTTGGGGAAGGCCCTTTCTTGTTTCAGCATGACAATGCCCCTGTGCACAAAGTGAGGTCCCATACAGAAAGGCTTTGTCGAGATTGGTGTGGAACAACTTAACTGGCCTGCACAGAACCCTGACCTCAACCCCACCGAACATCTTTGGGATGAATTGGAACACCGACAGCGAGTCAGGCCTTATCGCCCAACATCAGTGCCCGACCTCATTAATGCTCTTGTAGCAGAATGGAATCAAGTCCCCATAGCAATGCTCCAACATCTAGTGGAAAGCCTTCCCAGAAGAGTGGAGGCTGTGATGGCAGCAAAGGGGAGACCAACTCCATGTTAATGCCCATGATTTTGGAATGAGATGTTCAACGAGCAGGTGTCCACATACTTTTGCTCATGTTGTGTATGTTAGCGGTGCATTGAAAAGCATCCCCCTCCCTATTCACTCCCTTATTTATCTCCTCTCACCCTGGCTATACACACCACATTTACTTCAGCCTATGTCAAAGCATCACTCTCAAGACTCTCTCTCAAGAAAATCCACACTGGTTTATCTGCAAGTGAATACAGACTCTATGCTTCATTAAATCCTCTTTCTGTGCTGGCACCCGCATTGTGAGGACTGTGATATTAATTCAAAGGACAATTAATGAATGCAGGCCAACTTTGAAGTGAGGGAGTGGGGTCCTGCCCTGGGCCTGCCCCTCGTCGCTGATGGACTCCCGTCACATTCTCCCCACTGCCCAGAGAGACAGTTTGAAGTGGCTGAAAGAGAAAGAGAGAAGAAGAGAGAAAGAGAAGAGTGACCAATAGAAGGTCAAGGAGAACGCTCTATTTCCTTGGAAGTATTAGCTAAGCAAAACTCTGTGATGGTGGAGGATAAAGGAGTTCGGAGAGAATGAGGTCGGGGGGGGGGGAGTTCTGGCAAAAAAAGGTTTCGATACAATGAGATAGTTAATTGAGTAAAGCCAGACAGCGTTGTCAATCACTTAACTTGGTTTAGCCTTGCTTCTATTATTTTTTTAAGAGCGGTTTAGTTCGGCGCAGAATGGAATGGACACGGCAGAGTCATTTCATAGCTCTTTTTAGTCGTGTTTTCTCACGGAAAAGAGCAACAACAACAAAAAAGTCTGCTTTTGTTTTCGCGTCTTGGTGCATCTCGATTAGACGCGAACATTATCCAAGCACGATGAGATATGCCTAAAAAATTTCAAATAAATATCCGAACTTTAAGATAAAGAAACCAGGACAGACTGACTAACCAGTAAAAGGAGAAACAGAAAGAAAGACACGTCACAGCCTAGAGAATGTGTTATGGAAAAGAAGAGAAACTGAGGAATGCCACGGTGGTTGAACTCTGGCCGTTCACTGCCTATGAAGTTTTTTGTGGAGGGGTTATGTTGGCCTGTAAAGGGGTCAGCAGCCCACCTCCACTCCTCTCCTGCCCCCTCCCCTTTATGACAGTACATGGGGGTGTAGTTTGGCAGGGTCAGAGGGCGACTTAGGGTCACTGCCTGTTAAAACTATCTCCACGTCAGGAAGAGAAGGTTAAAATAATGTTTAGTTCACCATGACAGCTAATGGACTCCCGCTCTATTTCTCTGGGCTATAGAACATATTACATAGTCATCCAATATTATAGGAATCTTGTAGGTTTTTCTGATATTATTGGATGTGTAAAGCTAAAGGGAATTGGAATGATGCTGGTGGTTGCTTGGTGTGAGACTATGAGAGTAGGCCCACTAGGCCCATTATGCACCTGGGGAGCGGGTGGCTTGGGCGGCTGGGCCAGGGTGGGTCGGTGCTGGGGGGGGAGCGTGTGGCAGACTGGCCTGTTCATGTGGCCCTGCATGGGTACTGTGCCACTGCTTTGTCCCTTCTTTGGAGGTGGCAATGCCACCGTGAAACTGTCACCTCACTCCACCCCACTGGAACTAAATAATAAGATGCCCCACACTGGGTCCACATAATGCCCTGCACAGGGCCGTTTGGGGCTTTTTGCCACTTCAGCTACACCAGAGAGTGATACATCTTTTTAACGTCATACAGCTGACTCTCTTTGTGTGTGATCTCCGCAGCCCGCTCTCCAATCTCTCTCTCTCTCTCTCTTGCTCTCTCGCCCTCCATCCCTGCTCCATCCCTCCTCCTTCGTCCCTTCCTCCCTCATTCCCAGGCAGCTGCAACAGACTCCTGGGGGCTCCTTAGCAAGTCAAGTGAGAGCCAGGCCCCACTCCCCTCTTCCTCCCCATCCTCCCCTCTTTCTCCTCCTTTTCTCACCACACTGTTAACTCCAGCTGGGGCCATAAGCTGTCAGTTAACCATTATACCCTGTGTGCATCTGCTGGGTCTAGCCCTAGCTTTTCCTTGTCACGCCTCCATGGCGATGATGTACTGTTTTATTCAGTGAGTCGGCCATCCAGTCCTGCTCTCTGAAAGGGCCAGATCTACTTCCCTGTGCAAATAACTAGTTAATTTGTCTCTTCTGCCTTTTGTTTTGGGTGCAGGGAAACACATGTCAGCATCTCAATTACGCTCTCTATTAAGAGCCCCTAGAGGAAGGGCCTACGACCAGCCCCGTCATAAACAGCCCCATATGGCCCTCTCTCTAAACCCTTTCTCTCTATTTATACCTACTGTATCTCTCTTTCTCTGTTGCTTTCTGTCTCTTTCTGGATTCTCTCTCTCCTTCTATCCGGCTCAGTCCTTCTGGCTCTTTCTGGATTCTCTCTCTCCTTCTATCCGGCTCAGTCCTTCCGTCTCTTTCTGGATTCTCTCTCTCCTTCTATCCGGCTCAGTCCTTCTGGCTCTCCTTCTATCCGGCTCAGTCCTTCTGGCTCTTTCTGGATTCTCTCTCTCCTTCTATCCGGCTCAGTCCTTCCGTCTCTTTCTGGATTCTCTCTCTCCTTCTATCCGGCTCAGTCCTTCTGGCTCTTTCTGGATTCTCTCTCTCCTTCTATCCGGCTCAGTCCTTCTGTCTCTTTCTGGATTCTCTTTCTGGATTCTCTTCTATCCGGCTCAGTCCTTCTGGCTCTTTCTGGATTCTCTCTCTCCTTCTATCCGGCTCAGTCCTTCTGTCTCTTTCTGGATTCTCTCTCTCCTTCTATCCGGCTCAGTCCTTCTGGCTCTTTCTGGATTCTCTCTCTCCTTCTATCCGGCTCAGTCCTTCTGGCTCTTTCTGGCTCTTTCTCTCTCTCCTTCTATCCGGCTCAGTCCTTCTGGCTCTTTCTCTAATCTCTTTCTCCATCAGTCTCCTTCAATCTGCCTCTTTTTCTTCCTCTCTCCCTCTCTTTCTACATCTTTATTCTGAGATTGCAAAATCAGAGCGTGTGTATTGGTGACTGTGTGTGTGTGTGTGTATTGGCAACTCTTTGTACCGGTGTGTCTGTGTTTGTTGTGTTTGTTTGTGTGTGTGTGTGTGTATTGGCGAGTCGTGACTCTGTGTGTGTGTATGTGTGTGTCAGCCACTATGTGTGTGTAATATGTGTCTCCTCGTGTTAACATCTCAGAGTAGGGTGAAGAGGGAATGCTTGCCAGGGTGTGTCTTGGCCACTGGACTCGACACAGTCAACAAGCCCAGTCAGTCCCTATTTGAGGTCTGGTCTGTGTGGAGGTTTTTCTCTACTGTTAAATACTGTTCTGCTAGAGGTGATTGTAATGGACAGCGACAGTCTGACGGTTCGCATCTCTGTGTGTGTGCCATGCCTGTCTGCTTCCTGGATCCATAAACCATTTAGTTTAGTTAAGGTTTGTGTGTGTGCTTTTGGCAATGTCAGTCCTCTGTAAATCGTTGTGGGCGTGTCTGCATGTGTTAGCGCGGGTTTCTGTGTAAACGGCATATACATTTTTATACGACTTTTTAAAAACCTTTATTTAAGAAGAGAGTCATGCTGAGACCACGGTATCTTTCACAGATGAGCCCTGTATACACATCAATACACAATTACACTATACATACAGTTGAAGTCTGAAGTTTATATACACCTTAGCCAAATACATTTAAACTCTGTTTTTCACAATTCCTGACATTTAATCCTAGTAAATATTCCCTGTCTTAGGTCAGTTAGGATCACCACTTTATTTTAAGAATGTGAAATGTCAGGATAATAGTAGGCATAATGATTTATTTCAGCTTTCAGAAGTTTACATACACTCAATTAGTATTTGGTAGCATTGCCTTTAAATTGTTTAACTTGGATCAAACATTTCGGGTAGCCTTCCACCAGCTTCCCACAATAAGTTGGGTGCATTTTGGCCCATTCCTCCTGACAGAGCTGAGGTCAGGCTTTGTGATGGCCACTCCAATACCTTAACTTTGTTGTCCTTAAGCCATTTTGCCAACTTGGCAACAAGCCAACTTGGAAGTATGTTTGTGGTCATTGTTCATTTGGAAGACCCATTTGCGACCAAGCTTTAACTTTCTGACTGATGTCGAGATGTTGCTTCAATATATCCACATAATTTCCCGTCTTTATGAAGCCATCTATTTTGTGAAGTGCACCAGTCCCTCTTGCAGAAAAGCACCCCCACAACATGATGCTGCCACCCCCGTGCTTCACGGTTGGGATGGTGTTCTTTGGCTTGCAAGCCTCCCCCTTTTACCTCCAAACATAAGGATGGTCATTATGGCCAAACAGATCTATTTTTGTTTCATCAGACCAGAGGACATTTCTCCAAAAAGTACAATCTTTGTCCCCATGTGCAGTTGCAAACCGTAGTCTGGCTTTTATATGGCGGTTTTGGAGCAGTGGCTCCTTCCTTGCTGAGCTGCCTTTCAGGTTATGTCGATATTGGACTCATTTTACTGTGGATATAGATACTTTTGTACCTGTTTCCTCCAGCATCTTCACAAGGTCCTTTGCTGTTGTTCTGGGATTGATTTGCACTTTTCACACCAAAGTATGTTCATCTCTATGAGACAGAATGCGTCTCCTTCCTGAGTGGTATGATGGCCCATGGTGTTTATACTTGCGCACTATTGTTTGTACAGATGAATGATGTACCTTCAGGTGTTTGGAAATTGCTCCCAGGATGAACCAGACTTGTGGAGGTCTACAATTTTTTGGAGGTCTTGGCTGATTTCTTTTGATTTTCCCATGATGTCAAGCAAAGAGGCACCGAGTTTGAAGGTAGGCCTTGAAATACATCCACAGGTACACCTCTAATTGACTCAAATTATGTCAATTAGCCTATCAGAAGTTTCAGAAGCCATGACATCATTTTCTGGAATTTTCCAAGCTGTTTAAAGGCACAGTCAACTTAGTGTATGTAAACTTCTGACCCACTGGAATTGTGATACAGTGAATTATAAGTGAAATAACATGTCTGTAAACAATTGTTGGAAAAATGACTTGTGTTAAGCACAAAGTAGATGTCCTAACCAACTTTCCAAAACTATAGTTTGTTAACAATACATTTGTGGAGTGGTTGAAAAACAAGTTTTAATGACTCCAACATAAGTGTATGCAAACTTCCGACTTCAACTGTATCTACATACGCATTCATTGCACAATACACGAAAAGCAAACACAAAGCTCGAAAAGCAAAACACAATGATATGAAACAAACATATTCTTCAGTAAAAAGGACCTCTGACATCCGCCTGAATTGCCCGCATAAAGGCACCAACTCCACCAACTTGAAGGATTTTTGGAGAGGATTCCTCATGAGAGGTGGGAAATAAAAAGCCCTGAGTCCAGGTCTGGTAACTTATACGTCTGAAGGTTAACAATTCAGTAAGGTACGGTGGAAGATTATGCAAGGGGGCTTTATAACCAAAAAGAGCTCAATGCATCAATCTAAGACACTGTAATTATTTCAAATCTCAGACACACCGGTAGGATTGTCAAACGTTTGCCTGCCGACAGCACTCAGCACCTCTGAACACTGTCGGCAGTCAATCCCTTTTGTGTTCACACAGCAAAGACCTAGAAGTCGTCAGCCACTCAGCCTTGTTAAAACACTCCAATCCAGAATGTGGCAGTACCGTTGTTTGGCAATGCATGTCCGTATGTGTTGCTTAGTTCATGGTCTAGATTCCAATGTTAACAAGCTAGATAGCTTTGCTAATGTTGCTATTTTGTAGAAAGCACTTGACGGCCACAGGTAGATAACTACCTAGCAAGATGACGAAGAAACAATTGAATACATAATCCCATACTGCCAGTGCCAGACCATAGACACTTGTTGAAATATCTAGCTAATGTTAGCATATTCGCTAGCTGGCACAACCTAGCTAGTTCGCTAAGGACACTGCGCTAACTCGGCAGCTAACACAGGCATTTTTTCATGGAAACGAATCCATTGTGATTTAATGATAATGTAAATATTAGCTACAGTGGTTAGATAGTTTGGAGGAAGTATTTAGTGTTGTGTGCATTGCATCTGTACACTTAGCTAGCTCCCATCCCATAGCCTAAATTGCATATTAATTGTGACTGGCTCATGCCCCCCCTATTTTTTTTTTTTGTTGTCACTCCTGTTGGCTCCCCCCACGTGGGGATTCGTGCTCTCTGATTGGCTCAAAGTCAAGTTGTTGGCTACTGACGTGCATTGCGATTCTAAAAGTAGAAATGTCAGGTTCGTCGCCACTGGTTTGGCACCCAGCAGTTACCGCTTTTGTTCTAGCAAAAGAAGGAATGGCCTCCCACTGTGATAAGTATCTATTGGCAGTGAGATTCTCGGTGTGTTTCGTGCTCGAGAGGGAAGCACTGTCTAACACAAACTATGTACCTGTTGAAATCTACATATCCATCTATCCTTACTGTGTCGCTCTGTCAACCCTATTCAATGTATCCTTTATCTACTGGCCTTACACGTCCTGGTCCTGCTTTGTTTAAATGTCTATTTTAGTGGATAATTCAGCAGCAAAACCAATTTCCTCCTCAGGGAAAATAATCAATTTTTGCGTTAATTTAGATTACTGTCAGAGGCACAGCCAAACTGTGGAGTATTTTGTATTTTCAGCATCCTAGCTCCAGGGTAAAATTTGATTTGAGTGTTGAAGTGAGGAGGTCCCCTTGTGTGTTCAGTATCCTCTTCTCCTGTTTGTTGATGGGAATGTGTGGGAACCCTGTTGCTCTAGGTTCCTGCGTTTGCGTCAATGTCGCCCTTTCGTTGTGATCCTTCACGGGCATCGGAACGTGGTTGGTATTCTCAAACTCAAACGTGGGCGGTTGTGGCGGGAGGAAGAGGGAAGTGGAGTAATGGAAATGGACGTGGTGGAAGGGACAGTTTTAACAATGAGCGGAGCAGAATAGAGAGCAACCCCACTTGTACTTCTTATTCTTCTCTCTCTCTCTCTCTCTCTCTCTCTCTCTCTCTCTCTCTCTCTCTCTCTCTCTCTCTCTCTCTCTCTCTCTCTCTCTCTCTCTCTCTCTCTCTCTCGTTCCCTCCGTAGCACCCCTTCACCTCTGTCTATCTTCTCCAGGTGCATTCAGCTCCCATCAGTTACCCCCACCCCCTCATCTTCTCAACTCCACAACCCCCATGCCCCCACCAACCCCCATGCCCCTCTGGCTATAGATGGAAGGTGGGAGGGATTGGGGTGGGGGGGGGGGGGGGTGCTCCCCTGCTGTGCCCCTCTACAGCCCCAGTGGCCCCTCTCTGGCCCTCTTTGTGCCCCCACAACCCCCCTTGCCTCGCTCACCCATCCAGACCCCCATTCCCTCACTCCCCTGCTGGGCAGGTGACAGGGCCCTGAATGCGGGCCGGGGCAGCCCTGATGGATTCTACAGATGGAGCGTGGAAATCAGCCCAATAGAGCCCTGCCACAGGCCTTTCCCCTCCGCCATACAAAGGAACCCGGGCCATAACACTCCCAAAGAGAGAGATTGAGAGAAAGAGATGGAGAGAAAGAGACGGAGAGAAAGAGATGGAGAGAACGAGACGGAGAGAAAGAGAGAGAAAGAGGGCCAAAAGGATGACAAAAGTAACACTGTCATTTTTCATTAAAGTAGAGGCCGTGATGGAGTGTTTTCGCGGTAGTTACTAATGAGAGAGAGAGAGAGAGAGAGAGAGAGAGAGAGAGAGAGAGAGAGAGAGAGAGAGAGAGAGAGAGAGAGAGAGAGAGAGAGAGAGAGAGAGAGAGAGAGAGAGGAGTGCACCCCCACCCTGCAGTTAACATGATACAGTGCTGCTGGGGAGCTTTTCTCTCTTCTTAGCTAATTTTCAGCTTTCTTTTGGTCTTCTTCTTTTCTCTTCGCTCTTCTCAGCTTGTTTTCAGCTCTCTTTCTGTCACATTTTCTCTCTTTCTTCGATCCTTTAAATGGCAATGACCATGATGTGTGTATTTGTGTATTGGTTTGCCTGGTTTTTATCTTGTTTATCGCTTAATGAATCCGTTTCTTGTTTTGTGAATGTTTTGAGTAACAAGTATAGTTGCTTTTGGGGCAGAATAATTTGGGGGCAGAATTTGAGACTATTTGATAGTTTAGGACATAATAGCATCCCAATAGAATTCATGTAAAATTCACTGCAGAAAAAAATGATTTACTATACTTGATCAGTTTTTTCAGTTAGGGTTGATGCTGTGTACATACCTCTCCTCAACATTGCTGTCAAAGTAACACAAACATCCCAGCCAGACCAGTATTCCAAATCATGGCTCAAAACTTTCTGCCCTGATGGATATTTACTCTTCACGTCCAACAAATCTCCCATGAGTCTCTCTGCTCTCAATGCTCTGTCCGGTGCCCCTGGTCTGAATCTAATAAAGAGCTCTTCCCTGCGTTGGAATCTTGTTTCGGCGCTCCAGAGCCACAGCAGAATTCCCAGAGCTCAAATCCCTGTGTAATGCCTGGATGGGCTCTCACTGGCAACCAGCACAAGCATTTCCTGTTCGGCTCCAGAGAATGGCACTGAGGAGACGGGAGAGACGGGAGCCCCGCTCCCCTGCCTGCCTGGCTCTCTACTTTTAATTAAACCTAAATCTGGAGAGGAGAGGAGAGAGCGAGGAGAGAGGGAGAGCTGAAGAGAGGGAGGAGAAAGAGAGAGCTGAAGAGAGGAGAAGCGTAGAGGAGAGGTTACCTCCATTAACCATGCATCCACACCATATTCTCTCTCTTTCTCTCCAGCTCTTTCCTCCTCTCTGATGCCTCACAGAGAGACATGAGGTGGTCTTGGTATGGGTAATACTATTATTACAATATAACTGGATTTGCCTCTGCTTTTAGGTGGATGTTTGGGTCTATGAGACATACGAGCACAGACTCAGACAGACCCCTATTTAAAGCTCTGTCCCACCTTCTGTCAGACTTCATGATTAGAAGGTCCCTCAGGCAAAGAGCTCAAGGGAATGGAATTTAACCCTTTCTGTCTGTAGCCATCTGCGTTGGAAACATTGTTATAGAGAAAAAGCAACGCGTGAAATCAGAGGTTCTAGACACAGCAGACAGATGCGTGTGTGTGTGTGTATACGTTTATGTGTGTGTGTGTGTGTGTGACGAGTGCATTGCAGACACGTAATGGTGGACAATGGGTGGCTGTCACGCTAGTTTGAGGACCCTAATCATTATTTAATAGACAGCTAGCCTCCCCCATACGCTGCTTTAGTCCTTCAGTCTCCCAGCCTCAAGCCTTCATTCACCACTCTTCTGCTGAATTAGGCCTTAAAAGCCCTCTACGTCTCTCTGTCTGTCTGCCTCTATATCCCTCTGTCCCTCTGTCTGTCTGCCTCTATATCCCTCTGTCTGTCTGTTTCTATATCCCTCTATCTGTCTGTCTGCCTCTATATCCCTCTATCTGTCTGTCTGTCTCTATATCCCTCTATCTGTCTGTCTGTTTCTATATCCCTCTATCTGTCTGTCTGTCTCTATATCCCTTTGTCCCTCTGTCTGTCTGTTTCTATATCCCTCCATCTGTCTGTCTGTCTGTCTGTCTGTCTGTCTGTCTGTCTGTCTGTCTGTCTGTCTGTCTGTCTGTCTGTCTGTCTGTCTGTCTGTCTGTCTGTCTGTCTGTCTGTCTGTCTGTCTGTCTGTCTGTCTGTCTGTCTGTCTGTCTGTCTGTCTGTCTGTCTGTCTGTCTGTCTGTCTGTCTGTCTGTCTGTCTGTCCCTCTGTCCGTCCGTCTGTCTCTATATTCTCCTGTCCCTCTGTCCCTCTGTCTCTCTGTCCATCTGTCTTTCTCTATATTCTTCTGTCCTTCTGTCTCTTCTGTCTCTCTGTCCTTCTGTCTCTTTGTCCATCTTTCTTTGTCTATATTCTCCTGTCCCTCTGTCCCTCTGTCTCTCTGTCCATCTGTCTTTCTCTATATTCTTCTGTCCCTCTGTCCCTCTGTCTCTCTGTCCATATGTCTTTCTCTATATTCTGCTGTCCTTCTGTCCCTTCTGTCTCTCTGTCCCGCTGTCCAGCAGCCCTCAACTGAGCAAACAGATGAAAGACACAGTCTGGAATTAAATTTTCAGACAAAATGGTGATATCCTACTCTGCCCAACAGGTATACGACTCCTTTAATCCATGTTTAAACGAACTACTGGTCTCTCTGGGCTCTCTTTTGATCACCTTAGGATCCACTGGGGCCTGTGTGGAGTTTAGAAGGGGGTGTTGAGGATCAATTTAAAGTGATCCCACCCTGTGAAAGCCCTAAGGTCACATCATAGTGGGCGAGAACTAGATATATTATTCCCTGACCGCAGGAGCTACCCAGGTCATACTATGGGCCCTAGTCATTACATTACAGGATTTATCCCAAGTCTTTGACACCTGTTGCTTCTGTGTGTCTCTCTAATAAAGGTCAAGGGTTTACTTTACATTCCAAGTCTAAGAAATACATTTTGTTGCTCCCCTCCTCCATTCAAAATAACAGCTTTCCTGTTTAGTTTTTCTAACCGGCCAATCAGAATAACCATTATCTGTTATGTGTTTGCAGCCAGCCACTCAGACGAGGGTTCGGACGTGGACTCAGAGCCGGGCCTGCCACTAAAGAGGAAACAGCGTCGCAGTAGGACCACCTTCTCAGCCGAGCAGCTGGAGGAGCTGGAGAGAGCCTTTGAACGAACACACTACCCTGATATATACACCAGAGAAGAGTTAGCTCAGAGGGCCAAACTCACAGAAGCCAGAGTTCAGGTTAGTGAAGACCAATACACACACAGACAAGAATGCAGACATACACACAGAAGTACACAAACATTGGCAAGCACATACACACACATGGCAGGCAGGCATGCATGCTTAGATGCACACACACACACACGCACACACACACACACACACACACACACACACACACACACACACACACACACACACACACACACACACACACACACACACACACACACACACACACACACACACACACACACACACACACACACACACACACACACACACACACACACACACACACACACACACCAGTTGTATTGGGATGTCTTTAACCCCTGCCGCCCCATACACACACACATTCTGGAGGTCTTTGTCCACAGTCCCAGGGGCCCAATCTGGTCTGCGACTGCTCTGTGATCTGCTGGGCTGGAGATTCCTGGGGATATGTGCAATATGGGTGTTAAACTGGCCTGGCATGGTGCCATTCACCCCCTCCAGACATCAGTCACATGTCAGCTGTACACACACACACACACACACACACACACACACACACACACACACACACACACACACACACACACACACACACACACACACACACACACACACACACACACACACACACACACACACACACACACACACACACACACACACACACAGGCCTCACTGTATTCTCAGATATAAGTTTCCTTTTTTGACATCTTTTGTAAAAAGATATCTATTAAAAGCAACTAAAAAAGATGCCAGAATTAGAGATTCTTTATTAAGCCATTAAAGTGATTTCATTGGTTTATGGGTTTGTCAGGATTCCCCAACAGGCGACCCATGGGCTGGAGATTTTAATTAGGCCCCCAAGTGTTCAAAACAAAAAAATACAAAGAATATATTTACATTTGTATATCATTTTCAGTGTTGGACATAAAAGACTGTAAAATCCCCAGGAAATCAGCTCAAAGTGATTATAATTGGAGTCTGTTCCCCAATATCCCCACGCATAAATAGAGAGGCATACTGTATGTCATCGTATCCAAGTGGGATCCAGATTTGAAATGATTTTGTTTTTGTCAAAAACTGTTTGGGATTCTAGACGTCAATTTGCAGTGTTCAAATCATTTCTAAGTACAGTTGAAGTTTAAAACTTGTTTTTCAACCACTCCACAAATGTATTGTTAACAAACTATAGTTTTGGCAAGTCGTTTAGGACATCTACTTTGTGCATGACACAAAGTGCATTGTCTTCATGGATTAAGCCATGTACAGGCTGTACTTACAGTTGAAGTCGGAAGTTTACATACACTTAGGTTGGAGTCATTGAAACTCGTTTTTAAACCACTCCACAAATTTCTTGTTAACAAACTATAGTTTTGGCAAATCTACTTTGTGCATAACACAAGTCATTTTTCCAACAATTGTTTACAGACATATTATTTCATTTACAATTCATTGTATGACAATTCCAGTGGGTCAGAAGTTTACATACACTAAGTTGACTGTGCCTTTAAACAGCTTGGAAAATTCTTGAAAATTATGTCATGGCATAAGAAGCTTCTGATAGGCTAATTGACTTCATTTGAGTCAATAGGAGGTGTACCTGTGGATGTATTTCAAGGCCTACCTTCAAACTCAGTGCCTCTTTGCTTGACACCATGGGAAATTAAAAATAAATCAGCCAAGACCTCAGAAAAAATTGCAGACCTCCACAAGTCTGTTTCATCCTTGGGAGCAATTTCCAAATGCCTGAAGGTACCACGTTCATCTGTGCAAACAATAGTACGCATGTATAAATACCTTGGGACGACGCAGCCGTCATACCCCTCAGGAAGGAGACGCCTTCTGTCTCCTAGAGATGAACTTACTTTGGTGCGAAAGGTGCAAATCAATCCCAGAACAACAGCAAAGGACTTTGTGAAGATGCTGGAGGAAACAGGTACAAAAGTATCTATATCCACAGTAAAACGAGTCCTATATCGACATAGCCTGAAAGGCCGCTCAGCAAGGAAGAAGCCCGTGCTCCAAAACCGCCATTAAAAAGCCAGACTACGGTTTGCAACTGCACATGGGGACAAAGATGGTACTTTTTGGAGAAATGTCCTCTGGTCTGATGAAACAAAAATAGAACTGTTTGGACATAATGACCATCCTTATGTTTGGAGGTAAAAGGGGCTTGCTTGCAAGCCTAAGAACACCATCCCAGCCGTGAAGCACGGGGGTAGTGGCACCATCATGTTGTGGGGGTGCTTTGCTGTAGGAGGGACTGTTGCACTTCACAAAATAGATGGCATCATGAGGATGTCAAATTATGTGGATATACTGAAGCAACATCTCAAGACATCAGTCAGGAAGTTAAAGCTTGGTCGCAAATGGGTCTTCCAAATAGACAATGACCCCAAGCATACTTCCAAAGTTGTGGCAAAATGGCTTAGGGGGCTAGGCGTCCCCGCTGGCGGGACAACTTCCGGTGAAACTGTAGGATGCGGAATTCAAAAAAATAATCATACAAATTATGGATATTAAACATTTAGCTACATACAAGTGTCTCTAACTGCACTGTCCGATTTACAGTAGGCTTTACAGCGAAAGCATTCCATGTGATTGTTTGAGGACGGCGCCCCACAAAATATTTTTCCACCGGCACAGGTTGAATAAATTCACAAATAGCGATTAAATAGTCACTTACTTTTTGAAAATCGTCCTTTGATTTGTCATCTAAAGGGTCCCAGCTATAAAACTTAGTGTCGTTTTGTTAGATAAATCCTTCTTTATAACCCAAAAAGTCTGTTTAGTTTGGCGCCATCGAATTGAGTAATCCACTCGTTCAGTATGCAGAGAAAGGAATACGAAAATCTACACCTAAACTTTGTTTCAACAAGTCAAAATATGTTTCTATTTACTCATCAGATACCCTAAAATGTAATCAAACTATAATATTTCTTACAGAAAGAAGTATGTTCAATAGGAAACCGATTTTAGCCCGTGTGTCTTGTCTTCATGGCGTGGGCAAACAAGACTGTATCCCTGTACAAAAACTGATAATTGTTATTAGTTTTGTAATTTACAAGTCTGAAACTTTGAACATACACTGCAGACACCATGTGGAAGCCATATCAATTGCATCCTGGGATCTAAAATTGAGTATGTCCTTAAACTTGCCATTGTAAGCGCATGGTCTCTCTTAAAAGAAAAATGCGGGTTTGTTTTTCTTTGGATTTTCTCCTACCATATCTATTGTGTTATATTCTCCTACCATATCTATTGTGTTATATTCTCCTACCATATCTATTGTGTTATATTCTCCTACCATATCTATTGTGTTATATTCTCCTACCATATCTATTGTGTTATATTCTCCTACCATATCTATTGTGTTATATTCTCCTACCATATCTATTGTGTTATATTCTCCTACCATATCTATTGTGTTATATTCTCCTACCATATCTATTGTGTTATATTCTCCTACCATATCTATTGTGTTATATTCTCCTACCATATCTATTGTGTTATATTCTCCTACCATATCTATTGTGTTATATTCTCCTACCATATCTATTGTGTTATATTCTCCTACCATATCTATTGTGTTATATTCTCCTACCATATCTATTGTGTTATATTCTCCTACCATATCTATTGTGTTATATTCTCCTACCATATCTATTGTGTTATATTCTCCTACCATATCTATTGTGTTATATTCTCCTACCATATCTATTGTGTTATATTCTCCTACATGATTTAAACATTTCTACAAACTTCAAAGTGTTTTATTTCCAATGGTACCAATTATATGCATATCCTGGCTTCAGGGCCTGAGCAGCAGGCAGTTTACTTTGGGCACGTAATTCAGGCGGCATTTGTGGAAAAAAAGCGGCTTAGCCCTAAGAAGATTTATTAAAGACATGGAACTTTTTAAAGATTAAATGTCAGGAATTGTGAAAAACTAAGTTTAAATGTATTTGGCTAAGGTGTATGTAAACTTCCGACTTCAACTGTATATTCCGCCACCCCCTCCCCCCCGACCATCCACTCAAGGACAAATCGTCCCACGGCTGAATGTAATTGGGGACCTCTGTCAATGTAAACCCTGTGACTGAGTTAGACAAAGACGTAATGTCACTGTGGTTTCAAAGTGCACCAGATGTTCAGATCTCTATCTGTCTGTTCTGCTTGAGGCTACAGCACAGATACACACATACACATACTGTTAGCGGGCACACACACATTGAATACTCTCACACACTTTAGGCATGTCTATTGCACACACACACACACACACACACACACACACACACACACACACACACACACACACACACACACACACACACACACACACACACACACACACACACACACACACACACACACACACACACACACACACACACACACACACACACACACACACACACACACACACACACACACACACACACACACTGTATGTACTATTTTTCACAAGAATAGATTCTCACGTCTTCCATTTTATCTTATTAGGTGTGGTTCAGCAACAGGAGAGCAAGGTGGAGGAAACAGGCAGGAGCCAATCAGCTAATGGCATTTAATCACCTGATCCCCGGCGGTTTCCCACCTTCGGCCATGTCGAGCTTGCAGCCATATCAGCTGTCAGACACCCCCTACCCTCCCACCTCCATCTCACAAAGTGAGTACACCTTCACCTTCCACTTCTCTCTGTGATCTCATTCTATATCAACAGAGGTCATCTACAGATGTGATGTATTTGACTCAAGATCAATAGCCTAGTCCTAATCCATTCTCTCTCTCTCTCTCTCTCTCTCTCTCTCTCTCTCTCTCTCTCTCTCTCTCTCTCTCTCTCTCTCTCTCTCTCTCTCTCTCTCTCTCTCTCTCTCTCTCTCTCTCTCTCTCTCTCTCTCTCTCAGCAGTGTCAGAGCAGCACAGTACGGTCCACAGGCCTCAGCCTCTCCCCCCCACCTCGGTGCACCAGGGTGGGCTTGGCTCCTCAGTGGGGACCCAGGACGGGAGTTCGGCCTACTGCCTGTCCTCCGGACGCCACGGCTTCTCAGGCTACTCAGACAGCTTTGTGCCCCCCCCTGGCCACTCCAACCCAGTCAACCCCAGCATTAGCAACGGCCTCTCACCGCAGGTCAGTCATTCAATGTCATGACTGTAGCTAGCAGCACAAACAGTAGTGTTTTGCTATGCAACATGTCGATTCCATAGTTTCAATTTTATACCATCGGAATGCTAAACCCTGTTTAGGGAGTTTGTTCTTGATAACTTTCGGTAGATGTATTAGCTCGGTGACTGAGTGGATTTGACAACCATTTGTCAGATGCATTCAATAGGGATGACTTGTGCTATGCAAATGTTTCATGAAGAGAGAGGAGACAGTAGAAGATGGAGGGAGTGTGAGAGTGGACGATAGTAAGAGGAAGAGTGGCAGATGGAAGATGACACAAATGAAAACGGAAAATACAATTATGGCCGATTACACAGTCATTAGAGGCCATAGCGGGTTCCGTACGCCGTGAGGGGGCCGTCCTAACAGGCGGAAAACGAGCTTTTAACCGCCACAAATGGTGGCCAGGCCCCACGCAATGCACGCTGGGTCCTCGCCCCATGAGAGAGAGCACTTCTTCCTATTTCTGTGACAAGGGGAACCCTGAGGGCGTGTGTGTGTGTGTCTGCTTGTCATTTTCATCAGCAAATGACAGCAGGACAACACAACCTGGTGATCCGTGAAACCATTTGGGAAATGGACAATAATTGACTGCTTAAACTGAGAACAGCAGTAAAACACATTGGTTCCTTCACAAGCTGGTGCTGACTAGCCACAAGCCACCACTTGAGTAGAGTCGACTTAACGCACGCAAACGGTCAGCCTTCTTCTCTCCTAAGAGGACAAATCCATTCGATTGCTTTTACTCTGCTTGGAGGCCAAAGGTGCTTCTCTCTCATAGCTGTTTTTCACCATCAGCCTCCCTGAGAGGGTCTTTCCCTTTAGAGAGTGGCTATCTTAGCTTGCATATGGAAGCATACATGCACTCGTGCACATGCACGATCAAACGCACACGTCTGGAATGTATGCGTCCGTCCTGAATTGCAATTATGAAATGTTCCAGTGTGCTAATTGATTGGAATGAAGGAATCTATCCCTTAGTAATGTGGTGTGTAATTTATGCAAATGACTCACTTTGTTGACTAATTTGTTTTAATTCATGTATTCATCTGCAGTTTTTTTTAATGCATATTGGAATATGCTCATTTGCATTTCAGACTGGATGGAACTTTGAAATAATAAAAGAGATGAAATACGAATTAATACATTTTAGGACATTTATAGTGAGTGGATAAAAACCTTTAAAACTTTACAATTAGACATACCAAATAAACGCACACACAAAGCTATATAAACTCTGTAATGTCTACACAGAGAATCCTCAATACTGTGGATTCCCACTGAGCACAGACGTCAGTTCAACGTCTAGTTTTGGATTTACATTTGGTTGGGTTGTCAACTAATGTCAATTCAACGGGAAATCAACCAAATAATTGGTTGGGTAAAAAAACAAACATTACGTTTCCTTTACGTTGATTATATTTTTCAAATCAAATCCGTTTTCCACGTTGATTCAACGTAATGACAGAATTTTTGGTTTGAAATTACGTGGAAACCTAGTTGATTGAACCAGTTTTTGCCCAGTGAGTTGTTACAGTATATCGTTCTTTTGGGCTGTCTGATCGTTAAACAGTGCTGAATGACACTTCTTGGTGCGTTTAGAAGTTATTTGAGGTTTTAGTCCATGAAAAAACAATTAATGTTTTTTTTTGTAGCTCTGTGAATGGTTACCCTTTGGTTATATGGTGTAGGAATACATCATCACTCCGAGTTAGCCCTATTTTATGAGTAGTTCGGCCTATGCTCTTAGTGGTAGTGCTTCGGTTGGTAGTAAAACATGAAGGTTTAGGGGACCAGTCTAGCCTGGCCCAGTGCACTGTGGGATATCTCCCTGGGGTGTGGGGTCTCAGACGTCTGGCTAGCTGATCCGGGGCATACCAGAGGAATCTGTTCTCACCAGTGCAGCAAGCGGCCAGGCTTTGCACCCCGATGAGGCTTAATCCCCGGAACCACCGAGAAACAGAGACACCCCCAGGAACCGCCATGGGCTCCAATCACAGAGGAGAAAGGCTGGAGGAATACACACGCTGGCTTAGACACACATACAGTGAAGCTCCAAAAGTAATGGGACAATGACACGTGTTGTTGTTTTGCCTCTGTCCTCCAGCACTTTGGATTTGAAAAGATACAATGACTGCGAGGTGAAAAGGTAGACTGTCGGCTTTAATTTGAAGGTATTTTCAGCCATATCGGGTGAACACTTCTACATGAATGCGGATGCTACCACGATTAAGGATGACGAATGGACCATGAATGAATCGTGAATGATGACGGGTGAGAAAGTTACAGATGCGCAAATATCATGATGTTTATGCCACTAACTTTCTCACTCACCTTTATTCCCGATTCATTCAGGATTACCCGTTATCGTGGTAGCATCCACATTAATGTAGACGTGTTTAGAAACATATTCTATTCTTATTTACGATAATAGTGACTCCAAAATGACACAGTACATGATTTACCATTCATCTATATTGGGCACAAAATAATCTGAAACACAACCAAAACAAACAGCAAATGCATCCAACAAGTTTGTAGAGTTACAAGCTTGATGTAGCTCATTGCGGCTATGAATACGGGACCAAATACTTAACTTTTTACTACTATAATACACATATAAGTGAATTTATCCTATTGCTTTTGGTCCCCTAAAATGGGGGGGCTACAGTGGGGCAAAAAAGTATTTAGTCAGCCACCAATTGTGCAAGTTCTCCCACTTAAAAAGATGAGAGAAGCCTGTAGGAACACTTCAACTATGACAGACAAAATAAGAAAAAAAAATCCATAAAATCACATTGTAGGATTTTTTATGAATTTATTTGCAAATGATGGTGGAAAATAAGTATTTGGTCAATAACAAAAGTTTATCTCAATACTTTGTTATATACCCTTTGTTGGCAATGACAGAGGTCAAACGTTTTCTGTAAGTCTTCACAAGGTGGTGCAGGTCTACACACTTGCTGGTATTTTGGCCCATTCCTCCATGCAGATCTCCTCTAGAGCAGTGATGTTTTGGGGCTGTTGCTGGGCAACACAGACTTTCAACTCCCTCTAAAGATTTTCTATGGGGTTGAGATCTGTAGACTGGCTAGAGCACTCCAAGACCTCGAAATGCTTCTTATGAAGCCACTCCATCGTTGCCCGGGCGGTGTGCTTGGGATCATTGTTATGCTGAAAGACCCAGCCACGTTTCACCTTCAATGCCCTTGCTGATGGAAGGAGGTTTTCACTCAAAATCGATACATGGCCCCATTCATTCTTTCCTTTACACGGATCAGTCGTCCTGGTCCCTTTGCAGAAAAACAGCCCCAATGTTGTTTCCACCCCCATGCTTCACAGTAGGTATGGTGTTCTTTGGATGCAACTCAGCATTCTTTGTCCTCCAAACACGACGAGTTGAGTTTTTACCAAAAAGTTATATTTTGGTTTCATCTGACCATATGACATTCTCCCAATCTTCTTCTGGATCATCCAAATGCTCTCTAGCAAACTTCAGACAGGCCTGGACATGTACTGGCTTAAGCAGGGGGACACGTCTGGCACTGCAGGATTTGAGTCCCTGGCGGCGTAGTGTGTTACTGATGGTAGGCTTTGTTACTTTGGTCCCAGCTCTCTGCAGGTCATTCACTAGGTTCGCCCCGTGTGGTTCTGGGATTTTTGCTCACCGTTCTTGTGATCATTTTGACCCACGGGGTGAGATCTTGCGTGGAGCCCCAGATCGAGGTCGATTATCAGTGGTCTTGTATGTCTTCCATTTCCTAATAATTGCTCCCACAGTTGATTTCTTCAAACCAAGCTGCTTACCTATTTCAGATTCAGTCTTCCCAGCCTGGTGCAGGTCTACAATTTTGTTTCTGGTGTCCTTTGACATCTCTTTGGCCTTGGCCATAATGGAGTTTGGAGTGTGACTGTTTGAGGTTGTGGACAGGTGTCTTTTATACTGATAACAAGTTCAAACAGGTGCCATTAATACAGGTAACGAGTGGAGGACAGAGGAGCCTCTTAAATACGAAGTTACAGGTCTGTGAGAGCCAGAAATCTTGCTTGTTTGTAGGTGACCAAATACTTATTTTCCACCATAATTTGCTAATACATTCATAAAAAATCCTACAATGTGATTTTCTGGATTTTTTTTCTAATTTTGTCTGTCATAGTTGAAGTGTACCTATGATGAAAATGACAGGCCTCTCTCATCTTTTTAAGTGGGAGAACTTGCACAATTGGTGGCTGACTAAATACTTTTTTCCCACTGTATGTACAAAAAGTGCTGCAATTTCTAAATGGTTAACCCGATATGGATGAAGATACCCTCAAATTAGAGTTGACAGTCTGCACTTTAACCTCAAAGTCATTTTTAAAGTGCTGGAGTACAGAGCCAAAACAACAAAATGTTTCACTGTCCAAATACTTATGGAGCTCGTGAACGTGAACGTACAAGCAAACATAGGCTGAGACACATTAGGACTTTCCCTAACAAAAAATATCTTAGCCACCCGATTTGACAAAAAAAAATGTATGTGTGTGTATTTTTCCATATATGTTTGAGTAAAATCAACTATATGCAGACCTCTGAGCTGGTCTGATGCTTTAAGCACTGCAATTAAAAATGAAGACACACAAATTACTAAAGAGGGAGGCAGAGATCAATATAGCCTAACCGGGAAAAAAAAACTGCTCCCGACCCCCATCCTGAAGCTGACCTTTGCAATACCAAGAGTGTGCAAAGCTGTCATCAAGGCAAAGGGCGGCTTCTTTGAAGAATCTCAATTGTAAAATATATTTTGATTCGTTTAATACTTTTTTGGCTACCACATGATTCTGTATGTGTTATTTCATAATTTTGACGATGTCTTCACTATTATTCTACAATGTAGAGAATAGTATAAATAAAGAAAAACCCTTGAAGGAGTTGGTGTGTCCAAACTTTTGATTGGTCATGTATATTTAAATTGCCGTTGCCAAAATGTAAAAATACAAATAAAAACATTGATAAAAATAAATATCCTATGAATCACATTGGCTATGCATGGCCTGTCTGCAAGGAACTTGAAACGTATCAACTACTATCTCTCTCTCTCTCTCTCTCTCTCTCTCTCTCTCTCTCTCTCTCTCTCTCTCTCTCTCTCTCTCTCTCTCTCTCTCTCTCTCTCTCTCTCTCTCTCTCTCTCCCTCTGTCAATATGTAATTCTTTCATTCTCTTCTGTCTCCCTTTGTCACTCTCATGCCTGTTTATCTCTACTTTCTCTCTCTCTCCCCCTCTCTCGATCTGTCTATTTCTCCACTTTCTTTTCTCTACCTCTGTTTCACTCCCACTCTTTCTCTCCTACTTTGAGAAGCTCCACAGTGATGGTGAGTTAAGCCAATCAGAAATAGTATCAGATCCCCAAATGGGCACATTTATAGGCCTACATTTGCGTGCAGGCCAGGTAGCCTAGGCCTACTTCTGTGCGTAATCAACTTGCGTGTCCTTACTCAGCATTGACGGGAGTGCTCCAAACAAAAGACAATGAATAAATTGACAACTCGTAAATGGAATGAAATGAACCCAAACTTGTAGCCTAAGTTGTGCGCTCTTGCAAACAACGTGTCCACTTCTACAATGACATCGGGTAAGACTGTAATAATAATATATTGAATGCATTAACAGAAAGGACCGTAACAAACAAACATTGTAGATGAGAAATGATGGTAATTATTGGTAAATGTACGACTGGTGTTACTGGAGTGCCATCCCCGCGGCCTCCCCAATGGATTAGTCCCCTCAGACAGGAGTGCCATCCCCGCGGCCTCCCCAATGGATTAGTCCCCTCAGACAGGAGTGCCATCCCCGCGGCCTCCCCAATGGATTAGTCCCCTCAGACAGGAGTGCCATCCCCGCGGCCTCCCCAATGGATTAGTCCCCTCAGACAGGAGTGCCATCCCCGCGGCCTCCCCAATGGATTAGTCCCCTCAGACAGGAGTGCCATCCCCGCGGCCTCCCCAATGGATTAGTTCCCTCAGACAGGAGTGCCATCCCCGCGGCCTCCCCAATGGATTAGTCCCCTCAGACAGGAGTGCCATCCCCGCGGCCTCCCCAATGGATTAGTCCCCTCAGACAGGAGTGCCATCCCCGCGGCCTCCCCAATGGATTAGTCCCCTCAGACAGGAGTGCCATCCCCGCGGCCTCCCCAATGGATTAGTCCCCTCAGACAGGAGTGCCATCCCCGCGGCCTCCCCAATGGATTAGTCCCCTCAGACAGGAGTGCCATCCCCGCGGCCTCCCCAATGGATTAGTCCCCTCAGACAGGAGTGCCATCCCCGCGGCCTCCCCAATGGATTAGTCCCCTCAGACAGGAGTGCCATCCCCACGGCCTCCCCAATGGATTAGTCCCCTCAGACAGGAGTGCCATCCCCACGGCCTCCCCAATGGATTAGTCCCCTCAGACAGGAGTGCCATCCCCGCGGCCTCCCCAATGGATTAGTCCCCTCAGACAGGAGTGCCATCCCCGCGGCCTCCCCAATGGATGAGTCCCCTCAGACAGGAGTGCCATCCCCGCGGCCTCCCCAATGGATTAGTCCCCTCAGACAGGAGTGCCATCCCCGCGGCCTCCCAATGGATTAGTCCCCTCAGACAGGAGTGCCATCCCCGCGGCCTCCCCAATGGATTAGTCCCCTCAGACAGGAGTGCCATCCCCGCGGCCTCCCCAATGGATTAGTCCCCTCAGACAGGAGTGCCATCCCCGCGGCCTCCCCAATGGATTAGTCCCCTCAGACAGGAGTGCCATCCCCGCGGCCTCCCCAATGGATTAGTCCCCTCAGACAGGAGTGAATCAAACAGGTGTCTCCTGTGCCGTAATTGTTTTAATATATCATTTGCCACTGCTTGACTAAAAAAAATATTGGTTGAAAAACAGCCTATCGACCAAACAATCGACCAGTCGACTAAACGGGGTCGGCCCTAGTGCGCATGCGCAAACAGTCTCAGACACACACAGGCATGCATGTAAACACACACAGGCATGCATGTAAACACACACAGGCATGCATGTAAACACACACAGGCATGCATGTAAACACACACAGGCATGCATGTAAACACACACATGCACACAGGTTTTTTTTTTGATCAGATAACCGTATCAATTGGATTGTATACAGTTATCTCTCCTCTAATCCCGTATCTGACCTCAAATCGGAGGAAATATGGGTTAAATGCTCTCGCCATGACGGCAGTACAATGTCCACATATAATAAGGATCTATACGTATTGTTATCTACACTTTTCCCTGTGAACATGGTTTTCCATTCAGAAAAAATAATTTCCATATATTTCCCCATCCTCAACCCACACATATACTCAAACATACACAGATGCACGGGCATGCACAGGCAAACACACGCACGCACGCACGCACGCACGCACGCACGCACGCACGCACGCACGCACGCACGCACGCACGCACGCACGCACGCACGCACACACACACACACACACACACACACACACACACACACACACACACACACACACACACACACACACACACACACACACACACACACACACACAGTAAGATGAATGGGATGTGTTGACCTCCATGTGTTTCCCATTTGTAGTCAGTCACACATCAGCATGTTCCTGAGACGCGTAAGGTTAGATTCCTCTGACAGAGCTCCTGTAAATTACATACTCTCAGACAGATATTGTGTGTGTGTGTGTGTGTGTGTGGCTGTCCGGGCATATATGTGTGTGTGTGTGTATGTGTGCGTGCGGCTGCCAGGTGGGGAAGCAACACGATTATCCTTCAATTATTCACCATTAGTTCAGCATTCTGCCATTTACTCTGCCTCTTTTTAAAGTGTCTCTTTCAGTTTAGTTCTCACAGTATTGTCTCGCTTTCGCTCTCTCTCTCTCTATATATGTCACTCTTTCATGATATTGTCTACCTTTGTCACTCTCGTGCCTGTTTATATCTATTTTCTCTCTCTCCCCCCCTCTCTGTCTATCTCTCCCTCTTTCTCCCTCTCTCTCTTGCTGTATGTTTTTAACGGTCACTAACTCCACCTATTTTCCCCTCCGTTTTGGCGATATCTCGTCACACACAAACTCTCATGCAGCTGTTCACGATGTATCACCAAGGAGACCTCTTAACCCCTAACAGAAAGTGCTTCACACACACACACACACACACACACACACACACACACACACACACACACACACACACACACACACACACACACACACACACACACACACACACACACACACACACACACACACACACACACACACACACACACACACACACACACACACACACACACACACACACACACACACATACTTATTGGAAATGTGTTAAAGAATCATACTCCTTGTTCCCACGTACCCTGTGGCCTTTCCATGTAGGCCCCATAAGGACACAGTGAATTTGGGCATCAAATGAGAAAGCAGGAGAGAGAGAAAGGAAGGAGGGAGAAGACGGAGTGGGTGGGGGTGGAAGGGAGAGAGGGAGAGGGAGAAAAAGAAGGATTCACGTCTGTTTTTCTCCTTTAGTATACTGTCCAAACACATAAATGGTCATTCATACATTTTCTCATGTTAAACACACCATCTGCTTTATCTAGTAGACTCTGACGATGAAATAAATGAACAAGTTATTTACCATAGGTTTTTGTATTGTGAATGTCTTTTTACTATGTTTATAAAATATAACATGTTTCATGGAAATGTTTAATTTAGCATAGTAAATAACCTCCATGAACAACCTTTTCGATTCCATTCCATAGGATATACAGTAAAAACTCCACAGAGTAATTCTGAAAATGCTATTTAGCGGTGTAGTGGACCAGAACTGTGCGGTCCCGAACCGATGCGGGCTCCCCCCGTCCGTCTGTCACTTAGGAAATGATGTAACAGGAACCATGTGTCTGGGTGAACACAGTATAATGTGTCTCATATGGTCACAACCAGGAGAGGAGAGGAAAGGAAAGAAGGAGAGGAGAGGAGAGGAGAGGAGAGGAGAGGAGAGGAGAGGAGAGGAGAGGAGAGGAGAGGAGAGGAGAGGAGAGGAGAGGAGAGGAGAGGAGAGGAGAGGAGAGGAGAGGAGAGGAGTAAGGAAGGAGAAGATAGGAAAGGAAAGAAGGATAGGAGAGGAGAGGAGAGGAGTAAGGAAGGAGAAGATAGGAAAGGAAAGAAGGATAGGAGAGGTTATTCTAGAAACTATGTATAATATAACAGAACCCAGTTACATCATGGTCAGTAAGAATCAACAGGGTTGCAGTTGTCTGTCAATGAAGAGAAGGCATTCATGTAAAGTTGAAGACTCATAAAGACGTTGCGTGATTTTTGTATGGATTATTTTATTTTTTATGGGTAGTCGGATGTACCGTTTGTTACAGGACCCTAAGGTATTTTCTAACAGCCTTCAAAGAATGTCAGAAATTCAATGTGTCCTCACAAATATATATATTCCTGGAAAATCCATCTAATGTTTCCCGAGTTGAAAGACGTTTTCTCTGATGCGAACTGACATCTTTTTTTTAAGGCCCGGTGAGGATTAGTAACACAACCTTACTGCTGTAATAGGTTCACCAGTCAATCCCTGTTGTTCTTCCTCCATCTCGTCCTCTCGTCCTCTTTGACACAGTCAGCATTCCTAATATGGACTGTGTGACTCTGTACATACTCCAACTCGTGATACGATCGCTCAAATTGAACTTTCATGCATATGTCCTTTTGACATCAATGCATGAGCTATACAAAAGTATGCTATGTGTGAAAAATAATGTTGCATGAGCAAAAGCATGTGTTACGTGTGCAAAAGATACAGTGCTATTTGTATGTTTGTCTTCATGGATTAAGCCATGTAAGGGCTGTACTTACAGTTGAAGTCAGAAGTTTACATACACTTAGGTTGGAGTCATTGAAACTCGTTTTTCAACCACTCCACAAGTTTCTTGTTAACAAACTATACTATGTGCATAACACAAGTCATTTTTCCAACAATTGTTTACAGACAGATTATTTCACTTATAATTCACTGTATCACAATTCCAGTGGGTCAGAAGTTTACATACACTAAGTTGACTGTGCCTTTAAGCAGCTTGGAAAATTCCAGAAAATGATGTCATGGCTTCAGATGCTTCTGATAGGCTAATTGACATCATTTGAGTGAATTGGAGATGTACCTGTGGATGTATTTCAAGGCCTACCTTCAAACTCAGTGCATCTTTGCTTGACATCATGGGAAAATGTAAAAAAATCAGCCAAGACCTCAGAAAAAAATTGCAGACCTCCACAAGTCTGGTTCATCCTTCGGAGCCATTTCCAAATGCCTGAAGGCACCACGTTCATCTGTACAAACAATAGTATGCAAGTATAAACACCATGGGACCACGCAGCCGTCATACTGCTCAGGAAGGAGACGTGTTCTGTCTCCTAGAGATGCACAAACTTTGGTGTGAAAAGTGCAAATCAATTCCAGAACAACCTTGTGAAGATGCTGGAGGAAACCGGTACAAAAGTATCTATATCCACAGTAAAACGAGTCCTATGTCGACATAACCTGAAAGGCCGCTCAGCAAGGAAGAAGCCACTGCTCCAATTCTCTCTACAATTATTTTGACATTTCACATTCTTAAAATAAAGTGGTGATCCTAACTGACCCAAGACAGGGAATTTTTACCAAGGTTAAATGTTGGCAATTGTGAAGAACTGAGTTTAAATGTATTTGGCTAAGGTGTATGTGAACTTCCAACTTCAACTGTATCTATTCATTTGTTTGTGAACAAATTAAACTTGCGTAACCTGTATGAGAAAAAGTATTCTGTTAAATGTTATCCTTCTCTATTCTTCATGTCTACCACATTCTACGATACTCTACTTTATTCCACTGTATCCCACCACAATCCATTCCATTCTAACCTCTCTCCTCGGTCTCTCCAGGTGATGGGGCTGTTGAACCCGGGAGGAGTGCCCCACCAGCCTAGCCACCAGAGTGACTTTGCCCTCTCTCCCCTGACTGGTGGGATGGAGCCCGGGGGTGGTATGGCGGCCAGCTGCCACGGCTCCCAGCGGGGCCTGGAGGGTCTGCCAGGCCTGACCAGCATGCCCACCCTGCCCAACTCCCAGTCCTACTGCCCTCCCACCTACAGTTCTCCAGCCTACGCTATGGACCACCATCCCTCATACCAGTACGGACAGTATGGACAGAGCAAGGTGGGTCATGGGAGTTTTATGTGCAATGATATTCTAGTCATGTGGTTGTTGGTAATGTTTTTTTAAAGGTATTTGTGTATTAGTTATTTGTATCCCTTTTTTTATTTGAATGCAATTGATTGTAAGTTATTCTGAAAAGAAAATTCTGCTTGAATGCCTGTATAAAAGACACATTAGATTAGCATTAGAGGTATACTAACTCCATTCATTTCTATATACCGGTATATAGTCTCCTATGATTAAAGCCCATGCTCAAGGTTTAGGTTTTCAGAATCATAACCCACGTTAATTGCAAAGGCCAACATGATGAGTGAGCCTCTTGAATCACGCTCTCAAATCAGGCTGTGACATTACATGTATGTCAGAGGCACGGCTAGTAGTCCAGAGGGCACTTCGGTTTACATTACTATTACCTTCAAGCACTTACCCCACGCCATACATCCACGTGGCCCGATACAGAGGTATGTCAATGGGGCCTCCCCCATAAACCATCAGCCTGTGACCTTCCACGACCCGTGTGATGAGCTGGACCACCAAACCCTCCGCTCACTCACCTAGCCATGTAATGACCCCTGGGTAACAAAGATACCTCCCCAAATCAAGTGGGCGGCTTCCCCAAAACATGTTTGACAGGCGGCGGGGGGGGGGGTAGTAGAGTTAGTGTGGTGGGGGTGAGGTACACTGCCACATGTTGAGTAGTGTATACTGGCCCATCAGTGGCGGCATCTTGATGTCATTAATTTGGCTCGGGACCTGTGTGCAGGCAGCTCGCAGGGGTAGGGGGTTGGTAAGAGAGGGTTGGGTGGAAGGTGGGTTTGAGAGGGGGCCTTTTTAACGGGGAGCGAAATGGCCTCTGGCAGGCGGGGATTAGAACCATGTGTTTCTGTGCAGGTCAGATGCAGTCTGAGTTGTTGTTGATCACTGGAGCAGAGCCACAGCCAGGACCAACGCAGCAAGGGGCAGGCAGTACAGTACAGTACAGCCCAGCCACAGGGAAAAGCCCCAGATCTGCCTCACACTCCTTGCCTCTCTTTAACTCCCGCAACCCCTCCCTTCTCTCCACCTCTCACAGCTCTCATCCCTCTCACCCACTATTTACCTCCTTACTCATCAGGCATGATGTTTCCCCGACACAGGAGGTAGAGTGACATGAAACCCAATGGAGAACAGTTCCAACCCTTCCCCTCTCTCTCTCTCTCCTTTTCTCTCAGGTGCCTTTCATTATCTGAAGCCCCACCATGGCCAGGAGTGGATGAGATCTCTGGTCAACCCGACAGTCAACTCTGGAGCACTCCCCTTTCCTCTCTTCTTCCCCCCTCTGCCTTCTCCCCACCCAGCCCCCGAGGAGAAGGGACAACCCAGAGAGATGGAGGGAAGGGGGTTGTTTTGGGGATTCGGGGATGTGAGGGGGAGGGTTGACTCAATGGGATAATCAGGACCAAAGGGGAAGCCCTCTCTAGTTACCTGGCACTCGCCCGCTCGCGCTTCACTTCATGCTCCGAAAACCAAGCACGCCTCGCTCTCCATGCTTGACGAGAAAAATAAATGGAGAGAAGGAGAAGAAGAGGATAAAAAAAGGAGTGAATTAAACCCCAACAAAGAAACACATTCACTCATTCAACACTCTGCCTTTGATTTGTAATAAGTGGCAGAGAGTGGGAGAGGACTGGGTAAACAGTTTTCCTTCCACGGATGTGCTTTCAGGGTATATTGTGATGAAGGGAGGAAAATAAGGTTTTAGGGCACAATCCCGAGGCATAAGGATGATGTATGGACCTGCAATAGGCACACAGCTCACTCAGCCACAATGCTCTATGTAAAGGCACTCACAATGTCTTAGGGAAATACTGCGTGCTGAGACTTTGTATTATTTGATATGATTTGGGGAAATTAAATGTGTTCTATCAGGAGAAAAACTGCCATCAATTTGATTTGTAAAAATGACTCTAAGCATATGTGCTGTAGGTCTGGACAGTGAAGGTCTGGACAGTCTTTCACCCAACTAGGATGATAGAGAGAGAAATATACTGTAGTAGATGGAAGCTGCTGCAACCCAAAGAAGTGCAATACATTCAAACCTCAGATGAAATGAATTGACACATCCCTGTATAACAATCTCCTCAATTAACTGACTACATCCTTTTTGTAATCCATATTGTTTTGAGCAAAAACAATGGTAGCTGGGTTGCACGGATCACGTTGAAGCGAGAATCATCCTAACACAAGATCTGTGCACGTACAGGTAGCTTGGACTTTTGCATAAACCTTGCATTGATTTCAATGGGAGATTTGAGAAGAAATCGGAGTAGGACCAGGGCCTATATTCAGAAAGTATCTCAGAGTAGGAGTACTGATCTAGGATCAGGTCCCTCCTGTCCATATAATGATATTAGTTATGATCAAAATGGCAAAACCGCATTCCTACTCCGATACAATTTGTGAATACAGGCCCAGGCTACCAGTCACAGTCCAATCAAGTGTAAATTGGACGTGGTAAAACATACCACTCTCATTAATTTAGTATTTATTCAGACCACCTCTTCTCTGTTCGTAGTAAATCAAACCTTTCTTTTTCTGCCTTGTTTCTTTTGTATACATATATCATTTTCATTTATGACTCATAAGATGATTTGTGTTTTAATGTGTCTCGTGTCAAATGCAGCACTATTTACTATTTATAATAAAATATATCAAAATGTGTACAGGCTGAAGTGTTTATTTCAAACCAATGTGTGTCTGTCTTTACCATACCGTCTATGGGCGTTACAATGTTGATTATGTCCTGAAAAATGTCATTACAGATATTAGCTAACTACGAGTTATGACAAGATATGTACTAGTTCTGGATTTGGGTACGTGTCATTGATGAGATTACTGAGAACAGATTACTTGCCCATTCAGGACCTCTACATTTAGGTACATCTGATTTAGATACCCTGCGGCGTTCTTCAATCCTGGTCCCAGGGACCCAAAGTGGTTGACATTTCTGTTTTTGCCCTCGCACTACACACCTGATTCAAATCATCAAGGCTTGATGATGAGTTGATCATTTCAATCAGCCCTTTAGGTCCCCAGGACCAAGGTTAAGAAACACTGAGATGCTGTAACTGTATGAAACAAAGGGAACTCAAGCCAACGGAGCAATGACTCAGACAAGACAAGATGGCAATGTCCCAAGTCACCATCCACTGCCTTTCTTTACCGAAATTCAGAATTGAGTTTTTCATTCAGGACTTCCACTCTTTCATTCATATTTCAAGTATCCATATTGGAAACTACAGTTTTTCCTGCAATAAGATATGTTTAGTTTTCCAAGAAAAATAAGTGGAACAATCTGCCACCCACCCACTCACCACACACACACACACACACACACACACACACACACACACACACACACACACACACACACACACACACACACACACACACACACACACACACACACACACACACACACACACACACACACACACACACACACACACACAAAAAAAGCAAATTGAGCATAGAACATGTTTTTATTGTGGTCTAAGAACAAGCATTCTCTATGACTGATGACGGACAGTCGGTCGGTGCCTCTCATCCACTCATGTTCTCTCTCCCTGCAGCACAGTGGCTCCCTAACACTTTAAAGGCACATTGACTCATTCATAATTATATTCCCTTTCATAAACACCGCTTTCGGACAAATTCCTCCTCCCCGGGGGACCCTTCACACCCGTAATGAGTAAAACAGAGCACCCTGTAAACGATCTAAACACAACACCACAGACACACAGGGACATTAGTCACTGCCACTGTCTCTCTAGGATTCAGACTGGGGTTCAGACTGCGTTCACGTCCCAAATGGCACCCTATTCCCTAGATTGTGCACTAAAAGAGGCTCTGGTCAAAAGTAGTGTACTATCTAGGACATAGGGCACCATTTGGGGCACACATGGGGTTCAGAGGGCACAACGTTCCGATCCTAGCGCCCTGGCAGAAAGAAAAACACTCAGCCAGTTGTCTGACACTTCACAAGTTATGGATATCGGTGTTTTTATCACTCTCTCATTCCTCTCATCTTCTTTCGTTCTTTCTTTCTCTCTCTCTGACGGGGGGATCCAGGGATCAGGTGTATGCAGCTGGCAGTGTCACTCATTTTATATGGTGTGTGAGTGTGTGTGTCCATGTATAAGTTCATACATCTTCCTGTGTGTGTGCATGTTTTCCTACATTGTGTGTGTTTATTTTCAATAGTGTGTATGGTTGCGTGTTAATGTTTACTTGTGTGTCCAAGCTCGAACGTTAACGTTGAGAGATCAAGGCAAGATACCATTCCACTGTTTTCTTAGTCCTTCTGCAAACTCTTTTTACAAGTGCTTAACTTGTTGAACACAATGGAAGTAGGAGCCAAAGGCCTCCTCTGAAGCAGAGTGTCACTCAAGCAGCCACACACTGGAGACAACTTAACCCCTGACCCCAACACTCTTTGAAATGTGTAGAGTACTTGACCGGAGCTGACAACAACGCCAGTCTCCTGCAGCCTCCCGGCCCTCCAATAGAAAGTGAAGGAAGGGGAGGAGGTGTTTCAGAAGAGTGGGAGGGAGATAGAAAGGGAGGGAGGAGTGAATAATCGTTGATTTTAGAGAAAGATAGAGCGGGAAGAGGGAGAAAGAGAAAAATAAGCTTTGATCAATGTTTTGGGTAAAGCAAAGTTATGATTGAAGGCAAAAAGTTAAAAAGGATACATTGATCTGGCATGACTTTTCTGCATGGTGTGTGTATGCTATTTTAGCCTAGTGACATTTATCAGTATGACATTTCAACCATGTTTATATCATAATTGATAGACTGAACTCTCTCTGATATTTTGCCCGGAGGAACGAACTTTGCCCTGTAGCTGCCGTGGTCTTTTACTGGTAAGGGTGGTAAGTGGAATTAATCTCAGCAATGCCTCTTAGTCCAGTGTCAGAGAGCTGCCAGGTTAAGAACAACATTCCTTTCCCAATGCAGCTGTGTCGTCACTTCACCCTCTATCTCTCCATTTACCCCTTCTCTTAGTTTCCCTCTGCACGTCTTTCTCCACAGTCTTCCTCTCTCTAGGACTCTTTCTTCATTGTCTCTCATTCCACCATTGGATACTTTTGATACCATTTTTATTTTATCCTCTCCCTACATCTCTATTTCCCTACATCTCTATTTCCCTACATCTCTATTTCCCTACATCTCTATTTCCCTACATCTCTATTTCCCTACATCTCTATTTCCCTACATCTCTATTTCCCTCTCATCTCTAATTCCCTCTCATCTCTATTTCCCTCTCATCTCTATTTCCCTACATCTCTATTTCCCTCTCATCTCTATTTCCCTACATCTCTATTTCCCTCTCATCTCTAATTCCATCTCATCTCTATTTCCCTCTCATCTCTATTTCCCTACATCTCTATTTCCCTCTCATCTCTAATTCCCTCTCATCTCTATTTCCCTCTCATCTCTATGTCCCTCTCATCTCTATTTCCCTACATCTCTATTTCCCTCTCATCTCTAATTCCCTCTCATCTCTATTTCCCTCTCATCTCTAATTCCCTCTCATCTCTATTTCCCTCTCATCTCTATGTCCCTCTCATCTCTATTTCCCTACATCTCTATTTCCCTCTCATCTCTAATTCCCTCTCATCTCTATTTCCCTCTCATCTCTATGTCCCTCTCATCTCTATTTCCCTACATCTCTATTTCCCTCTCATCTCTATGTCCCTCTCATCTCTATTTCCCTACATCTCTATTTCCCTCTCATCTCTATGTCCCTCTCATCTCTATTTCCCTACATCTCTATTTCCCTCTCATCTCTAATTCCCTCTCATCTCTATTTCCCTCTCATCTCTATTTCCCTCTCATCTCTATTTCCCTCTCATCTCTATTTCCCTACATCTCTATTTCCCTACATCTCTATTTCCCTCTCATATCTATTTCCCTGCTTCTTGCACCACTCTCACAAAGCAGGAAGATCATCCTAGAAGAACTGGAATCCAATGGTTGTAACTATGTGTCCACCGCAATCTCAACACCACCACCACCCCATCATTCTCCCTCCCCATGCCCATCACAACCCCAACCCCGATGGCTGAGGACCCCAGGACGTCCTGCGACAACGCTTACTTCTATATCCGCTTTGTCATTGGTTTCTACTCCTTCCTGGCTATGCCCCTGTTCAAGGGCTTTGTCATTGGTTTCTACTCCTTCCTGGCTATGCCCCTGTTCAAGGGCTTTGTCATTGGTTTCTACTCCTTCCTGGCTATGCCCCTGTTCAAGGGCTTTGTCAACAGTGCACAAAAGGAGGACCCTTACATAGAGTTCATGGGCGAAGGAGGAGGAGGGAAGGAGAAATTGAACACAGACGATTTGGACTTGAATTTGAACGACAAAGAGTAGATTTAACTTTGAAGAGTAGAGTAAAGGAGAGGAAACTCTGAGCCCTGGGGTTGGGTTGTCTGGCGGGCTGGCTGGCCGTGAGGCAATGCTGCAGAGAGATGTTTTGACAGTCGGAAAATCCAGGAAAACTTCAATATGGACCTTTCGCGGACCTGCTAGTGATTTTGTGAAACCTTCAGCTACAATTTCTTTAATTTTGTTCCCCCTCCTCAACATTTTAAAATGAGACACTGGAAGCAGGAGGGGATCAGGGGTGGGGGATGCAGAAGAGGGCTGCCTGTGATGGGGGGGGGGACATCTCAAAGTGTGGGTCATCGGAAGGCCGGAATCTCCTCCTGTGAGGTCCAATCAGGATCAATTCCAGAAGGGCCTTATACATGACACACGCCACATGCCACAGAATGTAAGAGACACTTAAAAGGCCCGGTGGAATGGATAGTGTGTGTGTTTGTGTCTTTGGTAACATGTGTGCATGTAGAAAGAGACAAATCATTACATTTGACATATAAACTTAACAATTATGAAAACATGCGTGGGCAGAGAACCTGTTCTGAGTGGGGTGTTTGTTTGTGTTATTGCACAATAATGAGCAATAAAGTTGTAAAAAGATGTTCTGAGTTTTTGACGCAACGATCAACTGTACTAGTTGTTCAGAGGCTCTGATCTCATCCCATCTTGATTAATGTCCGGTAACATGGTCAGGTGCCACAAAGAAGAGCAAAGCTGCAGCTGGCTAAAAACAAAGCAGCACACCTTGGACCTGAACCACACACACAGAACTAACATCATAAACATGCACGATAGTCTTTCGTGGTTTACGTTTATGGACAAATGGACTACTTCTCTTCTAGCCTTTTTAAGAAACAGTTGTGTGTTGAAAAATGCCTAAGCACTTGTGTAATCTATTTGCATACACTCCCAAACGAACATACGCACCCCACCAGACACGCCACCACGGGTTCTCTTAACGGTACCCAAACCAAAAACAGATTCAATGCTTCAATGCGTTGCTCAGTTATGTATAGAGCCATGTCATTGTAGAATGCTCTGCCTCCTAAGGGTTCTATTTTCGGCTGGCGTTAAGGCAGCGTCAGTGTCAAACCCACGTTAGTTTGCCATTTCCTCTTGCCAAAACTGCCGCACTAGCATTTCCAGACCTAACACCAGGTTCGGCAATTTACCTGTTTTATATCAGCTTGATTTTGGTCAGAAGGGCGGGTTGGAGATATTTGAGGTGTGCCATTAAAAACATGATCTAAAGTGCTAATTTCAGGCAGCGCTGATAGGGGTATTTAAGACGAACTAAAAGCTAGTTTTAGCAGTGTCACAGTTGATTATATGGCATGAACTTTGACAGCGGAAACGCAGCCCATCCAGCTGTGACGCAGACCGCCCATATGCGCGTGGAACAAGGGTAGCCTAATGTGCCTATAAATTTCGTATTGAGAAACATAAAAACATGTGTTTTTTCCCCTTTTCCTTTTATTTGATTAATAACCAAGCGTAGCGCCCCCTCCTCTCAAAAAAAGGCTTTTTTTGTCTGCCCAATGCAATCGTGAAGTAGTCAATACAGCCGATAAAGGGTTTGGCTCCTGAGATGGCTTGGAAATGAATCTTAATCACTATATTAAAATATTACGTTTGAGAGGAGTAAAACAGTGAGCCGACATTCCCTTTTAACCTTTGCATTGTAGGCAGGCCCACATTATTTTGGCCATGCAAATTCAGATTTGGACCTGCGTAAACCCCTCCCCCCCCCCTCCTCATACCCCCTCCACGATGTTGGCTACGTTGGCGAATACCTGTGAATCTCGTATGTAGAAGTTATCTGTAACCTGTAAAAATGGCTTGTTTTCCGTTTAATTGTTAGAATTATTCGTTCTCATTTTAGGCCTTATCAATAATTCATTGAATCTTGCTTATTGACAATGTTTTGCATGTACATGCTCAGCCATAATGCAATTTACAGTAGGCCTAGCCCCTATATCAGTGTGAATGCTATTGAAGTCAAGCAACTATTTGGACCAATGTGGACAGCAAATGGGTTCACGTTAACGTGTTTAGCAAAGATAGGTCTACATTTTGGAATTTAATTTCTGTAAGCCATTTAACAAACTAAAACGGACTAACATTGGCATTGGAATTAATTCCAAGGCAGTACTTAAAAGACTGTAAATACACAACTTGAAGCAACCACATATTTCACCATGGAGCACGTTCTGATTGGCCAATGTGGGGCCAAGCCTCCACACAACTTGTTAATTCATCAAAACCTAGCCTTTTCGTGCCAACACCAGCAAGTGCGCCAATAATTGGGATAGTGAAAATAGCAAAGATATTTCTGAAACACTGCTGAACCTATAGCGCTACCGACTGCGCTTAGATTTATGTTACCGACTGCACTTAGTGTTACGTTTGCTAAAATAGAGCCCTAGAGGTTTTAAAGAAAATTAATATTTTAAACACAGATACAAAAATATATTGTATCACAGTGCCTTTCCTTTTTCTAAAGATCTAATTCAACTTTACTGTATATACAAATATGAAAGAATGAGCACACAGCCATGCAATCTCCATAGACAAACATTGTCAGTAGAAGGGCCTTACTGAAGAGCTCAGTGACTTTCATTCAATGTGGCACCGTCATAGGATGCCACCTTTCCAACAAGTCACTTAGTCAGATTTGTGCCCTGCTAGAGCTGCCCCGTCAACTGTAAGTGCTGTTGTTGTAAAGAGGAAATGTCTAGGAGCAACAACGGCTCAGCTGCGAAGTGGTAGGCCACACAAGCTCACAGAACGGTACCGCTGAGTGCTGAAGCATGTAAAAATGGTCTGTCCCCTGTTGCAACACTCACTACTGAGTTCCAATGCCTCTGGAAGCAACGTTAGCAGAATAACTGTTCGAAAGGAGCTTCATAAAAAGGGTTTCCATGGCCGAGCAGCTGCACAGAAGCCTAAGATCACCATGCACAATGCCAAGCATCGGCTGGAGTGGTGTAAAACTTGCCGCCATTGGACTCTGGAGCAGTGGAAACGAGTCCTCTGGAGTGATGAATCACACTTCCTGAATCCCGCTTCCTAGGAGGACGCTACCTGCCACGACAGCATAGTGCCAACTGTAATGTTTGGTGGAGGATAAATAATGGTCTGGAGTTGTTCTTCATGTTTCAGGCTAGGCCCCTTAGTTCCAGTGAAGGAAAATCTTAATGCCACAGCATACAATGACATTCTAGACGATTCTGTGCTTCCAACTTTGTGGCAAAAGTTTGGGGAAGGCCCTTTCCTGTTTCAGCATGACAATGCCACCATTCACAAAGCGAGGTCCATACAGAAATGGTTTGTCAAGATCGGTGTGGAAGAACATGACTGGCCTGCACAGAGCCCTAACCTCAACCCCATCAAACACCTTTTGAATGAGTTGGAATGCAGACTGCGAGCCAGGCCTAATCACCCAACATCAGTGCTCTACCTCACTAATGCTCTTGTGGCTGAATGAAAGTCCCCGCAGCAATGTTCCAACATCTAGTGGAAAGCTTTCCCAGAAGAGTGTAGGCTGTTATAGCAGCAAAGGGGGGACCAACTCCACATAAATGCCCATTAATTTTGGAATGAGATGTTCGAACAAGAAGGTATCTACATACTTCTGGTCATGTAGTGTATGTCATAGGCTTGTCATAGCATTGACTCAAAAACAGTCCAACCCCTGCTCAGTTCACTTTTCCCGTTCCCACTATTGCACAGCGTTATCATCATACTGCTACAGATTTCCAGGGGCATTGTCATTAATCATCTTGTGACCATCATATTTTGGTTCTCACAGAGACTTGGGTGAATGGCTTGATTCCTGGATAAGGACATTGACATTGCTCATTACAATATCTTCAAGTGTGACAGAGTGAAAAAAGGGGGAATGGTGGCTAAATACAGTATGCGAAATCAACCCTTGTGGCATCATGTTCTCTAAATATCACTATCACCCCAAAATGTTGCTTTTGGTTATGGATCTGGCCATAAGCCAAAATACTGTACACATTTATCCATTGTAGGGATTTTTTTGTTTTCTTTGAAAGAAATTGTGGTTTAACTGACCCGTTCTCCCAGCCTATAGTTGGCTCAATGGAAGTTCCGTCAACATCAGTGAAACATTTTTTAATTTCAACAACTTTCTTCTTGTCATGTGCTAGATGTCTTGTCCAAGATCCACTTTGACTGATTTGCTTGGTCCTTTCTTGCTGCAGCTTGATCCTCCTCGGATTGCAGAATCTTGAACACAAATGTTTACCTTACAATTATTTCTGGTACCATCCCCAGGGTCTGGAAGGCGGCCAATATACTCCCCCTTTACAAAGGTGGTGACCCTTGTGGCCCAAATAACTATCACCCCATTTCCTAACTCTCTTGCCAACAAAACTCCTAGAATCCTTGGTAAATACTCAACTTAGATACTTTTAACTACTAAATGTATTCTAAATGTACACCAGTCAGGTTTCAGAACAGGTCATAGTACTATCTCTGCTACTTAAAAAAAAGTTCTTAATTGTTTGGATAAAAATAAACATTGTGCTGACCTATTTACTGACCTGTCTAAAGCCTTCGACACTGTGGATCCCTCATTACTAATTTAGAGGCTTTCATCAATTGGCCTGGACCAGGCTGCATGCAGCTGATTTGAAAATGATTTAAAGGACAGAACACTGTGTGTATTTACCGATGGCGTTAAATCAGGTTTTCTGGACATAACAAAGGGTGTCCCACAGGGATCAATTCTTGGTCTGGTTCTTTTTACTATTTACATTAACAATATTGGTTTATCTGTAAAAAATCAAAAATAGAATCACCTGTATGCAGATGACACTGTGGTGTGCTATTGCCCCCACAGCTGACCAGGCTCTGTCAGAGCTTCAATCTGCCAAGCATTTGTTGAACTGAAATTGGAACTTAATACAGTTAAAAACAAGTGTATATTAATTTCCACATCACATATCTAATGATTTATGCATATGTACTTTGGACGGTGCCCCTGTAAATATAATCTGGATTGTTGAAAAGCTATCTTTCAAAAAAGCATGTTGATTAATTAGTTAATAAATGAATAATTAAAATAGGCTTCTTCTATAGAAACTGGTTCTGTCTGTCGTTAAAGAGCAGAAAACGATGAATTCAGTCAACATTCATTCTGCTTATTGAATATGGCGATATCATCTATATGAATGCAGAAGGGACTGTATTGAAGTCATTGGGTGGAGTTTATCATAGCGCATTGCACTTTAGTACGTGAGATAGTTTCAGTGCACATCATTGCTTTTTGTATCAAGATGTGGGCTGGCCCTCTTGTAGATCGATGCATTGCACTCGTTTGTCTATAAAACCATCTTGCATAAACTCTCGCCATACCTTACCTTATAACCTACGGCAAGGCCTACTGGACCAGGGCTCAGGGATGACTAACTCTGGAGATCTGTTTGATCTCCACTAAGTTGGGTAGATCTGCTTCTTCTTTTTTGCACTTTATGTGTTGAATGATCTACAATGCACTTTAAAAATGGAGGAATTGGTGCCTCTAGGGCATATCAGATGATTGTTAGGGGACCTTTTCACTGAAGAATGCGTCTGTTTTTTTACGATTGTGTTTTGCTTTACGTGTATTGTTGTGTATGATAACGTATATTTTAATATGTATTCAAATGTGTAGTTTAATGTGCTTATTCTATTTGAATGTGTATTGCGGTGCTACACAGGGCTCATCTGGAAAAGAGACCTTGGTCTAAGCATTGGCTGGTCTACATTTAAATACAAGTTAACCATAATCAAGCCCAAAGTTATATGCTCCTACTCAGAGCCATGGTCTGAGTGGCATTCCTATGCCATCGCCTTGGGAAGTTGTCCCTTGTGAGCAGCAAGCTAATACTGTATGTTCAGAGCTAAAGGGTTGGTCTGATTTCAACCCCTCAGTGACCCTATATGAGCTGAGTTTACAAACCGAGATGGCGAAAGGCGAACCCTTAGAATTGATCAGTCAAGAGAACTAACATAAATGACATCTAGCAGGATTGTGGAGATGTGCGCAATGAGAACATACGCGTAACATTTGCACCACGCACTGCTACAGCGATGCTTTGAAATAAACAACCGGGATTGAGAGGGACGACTACGACGAAGAAACAACGCATTGTTCTGTTCTACTTTTAACACCCCTCCCGAATCCGTGCCACGAGACGAGGCTCATATCACCGTGGCGTTTGAGGCAAATCAAACGCGCGCGCTCTGCCCGCTTGTGATAGTGGCCGCGCATCCAGCCATCGCGTCAAAGTAACGGACTGGAAAGGTCCACAATCCCTAAATGCGCTCGTGCAGATTCCACTTCCACTCGTATTATTTTCTCCCCATTAAGCATGGTCAGATATTTGGCATGCATTGGTACACAGAGAAAGTAAACAAATTCCAGTTTATGAAGACGCAAATGTAAGCTATGTGTTTTTACAATTAATCAGCAGAGTGTTTGTAGCCTAGTTCGGTGTCTTCAGTGGGGTAACCAAGGCTATTGTGGCTGAGAATAGCTGGGTATACCTAACCCATGACTGTCGATACCTTTTAACAGCTTGGTCAAAGGCGGTGAGAGTAGGCCTTGAGGACAACCGAATTTCCCGGGTCAGAGGGAGCAGCATCCTGGGTCAGATCGAGCCTGCACTGCCCTAATTGGATAGAGCGGGTGTAGCTATAAAAGACAACGCGGTCCCTGGGGCGGTGGAATCTCCTTCCTCTTCTCTCATAATTAGATTTTTGCGCTGTGTTCCTACTGCTCATGCTTTCTCACATCAGCGCCTGTTGTCCTATCTGAAGTTTGGAACACGTGTAAAAGCTTAAAAAATGTGGGCTACGCCTCAGAGAAAATGATGTGCTGCGGAAGGATAATATCACGCTGCTCTGGCTGATGTTCTTTCTTTCTGCGTATACAAATAGGAATTCGTTAAAAACTGCACAAATTGTTTAACCTAAAAATGAAAACATTATGTGTGTACTTTTAAATAATGCATTTGTTGCACAAATTGCACTAAATAACTTTGTTTGGTAGCCACTCATGAAACAGTGTTGAAACAAAAGAGGAAAGCTTATTTTACTGTGCTTCTGTTGGAAAGAAGAAAAGGTTCTACTGCCTCCTTGTGACAAATGCCCAAACATCATCATACGCTGACAATCGCATATGTCTGACCAACCTGGTCAAATAACATAAAATACAAATATTTAAAATGAATAGGCCATATATTTAATTAGTCTGAAAAAGATATAGCCGGAACCAAAATTAAAATGGCTTAAAAGTGTGACCTGGCATTGTGGATATTCAGAGGTAGGTATATCTGTGGGGCCCAGGCTACACTCTTAGAAAAAGGTGCTATCTAGAACCTAAAAGTGTTCTTCGGCTGTCCCCATAGGAGAACCATTTGAAGAACGATTTTTGGTTCCAGGTAGAACCTATTTGATTACAGGTAGAGCTCTTTTGGGTTCCATGTAGAACACTTTCCACAGAGGGAACCCAAAGGAGTTCTACCTGGAACCAAAAAGGGTTCTACCTGGAACCTATGGGGACAGCTAAAGAACCCTCCTGGAACCCTAGTGTATATTAGGTTTATACGACGAGGGATAGTGCCATGGACCTCATAAGATTGTTTGGGTTAATGGTTTGGATCAAATGTTGGTTTCACGTCCATCTGATGTTTCTGATCCTGAGTGTGCAGTCTTTACAGTACTCCCTCTGTAGAAAGGCTCGGACCTGGGCTGCAAGCTAGGAGGAGAGGAAGACAAGTAAAGCCTCTCCTTCCTGGTGTCTCAGCAGGTTGATTTAATATAGCCTATTTATGGTTCATGCTGGTTATGTAGGGATTTCTAACGTTTTATTGAATAATGAAGCCTTGTCAGAGTTGATGATTGTAAGCTTATTTTACATTGTGCAACGCCTCAATGATCTCTTCCTCACTTCTCTCCCCAGCTGAAACAATAGAGACCCTCAAAATGGGCGATCAGAGTTTTGGTATCTGTGAGAGAAAAAAATCACAATTTCATATGATCAGTTTTAAGATGATGATCCTACTCATACTGTAAAGTATGGCCTTTACAAAATCAATCATTTCCTTCTTGAGCAACTTGGCAGTGGGGACTGTAGCCTGCCTTTGTAAGAGGTTATGATGTTCTTATGGTCTATCTCAGTTGTGTCCTTCGAGACAATGGTTGTGGTGTGCATATTGTAGAACAGGGTTATGACTGGTGGTGTTGTGTCCGTTGCGTGATCAAAATGACTTGACTGCTGGACTGGTAATGGTATGTACCTGGTTAGACACAGCAGGGGTGGTATGTGTTGCTTGAAGAGTCCATGTTGATCCAAGTTCAGAAATAATCCATGTATATGATAAACAATTTGTAATTTGCTGCATTCATTCTTGGTCCATACAACTAGGGGATAGGTGTGATTAGAGGTGTGATTGACAGTTCAGATACTGGTACACCCAGAGTAGTGGAGGCTGTGACTTTTGCGACTGTGCTGTCCTCTAGCGGTGAAGGTGTAGTATTGCTTCCTCCTGTGTTTGACTTGTCTGTTTTAAAAAGAAAAGTGTAAAGGGATATTAATAAGTGAGCACTATTTACTGACGTGCCATTCTTTGTCGAAACAGGTGCTTATCCTGGATGAAATGGTAAACTACACTGAACAAAAATATAAATGCAACATGAGATACCTTCAAAAAGAAGTTTGGGCGTGGATCAGAAAACCAGTCAGTATGTTGTGTGACCACCGTTTGTCTCACGAGGACAACGAGCAGGCAAACAAGCTTCCCTGAGACGGTTTCTGACAGTTGGTGCAGAAATTCTTTGGTTGTGCAAACCCACAGTTTCATCAGCTGGTAGCTGGTCTTAGACGATCCCGCAGGTGAAGAAGCTGGATGTGGAGGTCCTGGGCTGGTATGGCAACACATGGTCTGCGGTTGTGAGGCCGGTTGGACGTACTGCCAAGTTCTCTAAAACGACATTGGAGGTGGCTTATGGTAGAGAAATTAACATTCAGTTCTCCAGCAATAGTTCTGGTGGACATTCCTGCAGTCAACATGCCAATTGCATGCTGCCTCAAAACTTGAGACATCTGTGGCATGGTGTTGTGTGACAAGACTTCACATTTTAAAGTGGCCTTTTATTGCCCCCAACACAAGGTGCACCTGTGTAATAATCGTGCTGTTTAATCCTATTTTTTATATGCCAGTGGAGTATTGCTGTCTACTGTTTTAGATTCTGAAGGTTTAGCAGTCCTGCCTGCTGTGTTAGATGGTACAGGTGCAGTTCTGCTGTTTACTGTATTAGATGGTGAATGTGTAATACTGCTGTCTACTGTATTAGATGGTGAAACTGTAGTACTATTGTCTACTGATGGTGAATGTGTAATACTGCTGTCTACTGTATTAGATGGTGAAACTGTAGTACTATTGTCTACTGATGGTGAAGGTGTAATACTGCTGTCTACTGTATTAGATGGTGAAACTGTAGTACTATTGTCTACTGATGGTGAAGGTGTAATACTGCTGTCTACTGTATTAGATGGTGAAACTGTAGTACTATTGTCTACTGATGATGAAGGTGTAATACTGCTGTCTACTGTATTAGATGGTGAAACTGTAGTACTATTGTCTACTGTTGGTGAATGTGTAATACTGCTGTCTACTGTATTAGATGGTGAAACTGTAGTACTATTGTCTACTGTTGGTGAATGTGTATTACTGCTGTCTACTGTAGTAGATGGTGAAGGTGTAGTAATGCTTTCTCCTGTGGTTGGCTCTTGTGTGACCGGCTTTGGAGGGGTGAACACTTCAGAAAACAAGGAATAATGGCAGCAGTTAAACGTCACGATTCAAACAACAGACTGTTGACAAAACAGGTCATATGTTATGAAATAAGAATGATGTCAACGCATTGCTTTTGTATGTAGACTCTCAGAAATAAAGGTTGACATTTTTTTGAAAGAGGAACAACTGCTTGTGTTACCCTGTAAGGTCATCCATTCTTCCTTGAGTTATAGGTACAGCACATTCGTAAAGTATTCATACCTTTTTACTTTTTTCCGCATTTTGTTACGTTACAGCCTTATTCTGAAATGGATTGAATCAATCATTTTCCTCATCAATCGTCACACAATACCCCATAATGGAAAAGCAAAAACAGGGTTTTTAGAAATGTTTGCAAATGTATTAAAAACAGGAAACAGTAATACATTATTTACATAAGTATTCAGACCCTTTGCTATGAGATGCGAAATTGTGCTCCGGTACTTTCTGTTTTCATTGATCATCCTTGAGATGTTTCTACAACTTGATTGGAGTCCACCTGTGGTAATATATATATATATATATATATATATATATATATATATATATATATATATATATATATATATATATATATATATATTGGTGTCTGTAATATAATAAACATGTCAAAAACGAATGTAGACATCAATAAATGCTATAGCTTACAAAATCTTTTTTTTTTTACAATGGTTGAGTACCAAGATGGCATCGCAATGGCTTCAATACAGTGCCCCGTCAGTCATCCAGGCTTTATAGACATCACTGGTTGTACCCGTTTCCCTAAAAGTCAAAGTGGCATCTAATGATTTACTAACAACAACATTCTCTTCATTATTGGTTCATGTTTGACATGTAAGGGATGGTGTGTAGGTCCACTGACTAGACTAGTGGAGACTCCTCAGAGGAGAAAGGGGAGACCATCCATCTCAATGAATTTCATAAAAATATTAAAACATTTAAAAAGTTATAATTTGTAGATAAAACTACACTAAATATATTCACATGCCACCAAATAATTGATTAAAACACACTGTTTTTCAATTAAGGTCTACAGTAGCCTCAACAGCGCTCTGTAGGGTAGCACCATGGTGTAACCAGAGGACAGTTAGCTTCCGTCCTCCTCTGGGTACATTGACTTCAATACAAAACCTAAGAGAATCATGGTTCTCACCCCCTTCCATAGACATACACAGTCATTATGAAACTTCTGGAGAATGTCCTCCAACCTATCAGAGCTCTTGCAGCATGAACTGACATGTTTTCCACCCAATCAAAGGATCAGAGAATGAATCTAGTACTGAAAGCATCAGCTATGGCTAGCTAGCACTGCAGTGCATAATTGTGATGAGTAGTTGACTCAAAGAGAGAGAAAGACATTAGTTGAACAGTTTTATGAAAATTAATTTCTTCCAAAATGAAGAAGCAAGAGAGAGAGAGAGAAACTTTCAGTTTCATTAGCTAGCAAATGCAGATAGCTAGCTTAGCCTGCTTAAACAACCTGCTTAAACAGAGGGATGCTATGTTAGCTAGCTGGCTATGACTATCCGACACAAAACTGGTCTTCATCCAAGTCTAGGTAAACTTTTGGTTTTACTAATTTATTGCCTCCGGGGCAAAGGCTTACTGACTGTACACTCTAACGTTACTGTATGATTGTTGCGGATTTACTAACACATTAGTTGTATTAGCTATGTTGACTATGATGTTGCTTTAGCTAATGTGGTGACAATGATGTAGGCTGTGGTAGCTGAGGTGTTGTGCTTTGAAGTCCACAAACAAAGGGAAAGGGTGAGAGGAGGAGAGCGTATAAATGTGAGAAGGAATACAATTATTATTATTTGACCCTGCTGGTCATCTGTGAACGTTTGAACATCTTGGCCATGTACTGTTATAATCTCCACCCGGCACAGCCAGAAGAGGACTGGCCACCCCTCAGAGCCTAGGTTCCTGCCTTTCTAGGGAGTTTTTCCTAGCTACTGTGCTTCTACATCTGCATTCTTGCTGTTTGTGATTTTAGGCTGGGTTTCTGTATAGAACTTTGTGACATCGGCTAATGTAAAAAGGTCTTTATAAATACATTTGATTGATTCAATGTGGCTGCTATGAAAGTGAACTGTGCATGATCAAGGGTGTATTTATTCCAGTGAAGCAAATGGAACAAAACCGGGATAAACATACCTGGATTTGTCCAATAGATACTCTCTTTTGCAACTGTGGTACTAATGAATACACCCTAGATCAGCAAGATGCAGGCAAGTGTGTGCAAGGTGGTATTGAGATGTGTCCCTGTCTGTCCACGTGTCACTGTCTGTCACAAACATTTTCTCTTGACATGTGTGCACCTACTGTCAGGATTTGGCCAGGGTTGTTCCGGTTTTTGGTCACTAGATGCCCCCATTGTGCCTTTTGACCTTTTGTTTTCCCTTGATCCCCATTATTATTTGCACCTGTGCCTCGTTTCCCCTGATTGTATTTAAACCCTTTGTTTTCCTCTGTTCTTTGCTCTGTGTTTGTATGTTAGCACCCAGCCCTAGTACTCTGAGAACTCTTGTTGATCCTGGTGGACTCTCTTGTGGAATTCTGTTTTTTATTCTTGTTTGTTTGTTTTTTGAGTATCTTTTGAGGCTTTTTGTGCTTTACCTTCCACCTTGTGGATTTACCTTTTTTTGTCTTGGAGGATTACCTTTGTTCTTGTGGAATTCCTTTTGAGGTTGTGGAGTTACATGTTTTCCTGAAGAACTTCACTTTTTACTTCATTAAATACACCGTCTCAAGTACTGCTGTGTCTGCCTCATCTTTTGGGTTCTGCCGACTATTCGTGGCTCAGTTGGTTAAGTGACTGTTTCTCACTCCGGAGACCCGGGTTTGTAACCGGGTCCTGACACCTACGCTGTAAACTTTCATTCATAAGCTAGGTTGTACTAACCTCATGATGGGTATAGGGAAAATTAAAGTATCATTTAGTAGCCTAAACCTTTTGCTTTTACATTGAACTGAATGAATGGAATATGAATGACAGTCATCCAATATGCTGTGATAGAAATAATGCCATGCTGATGAAAAAAAAGATCATCGTACTCCCTCATCTTAAATGGCACTGACCACCCCTGGATTAGACCAATGGAGACACACATGACCAGACTGATTGAGACGATAAATAATACACTATAACCAGGGGTCTAGGTCAAATCACTTGAGTTTTACAAAGATGCCCCCCAGGCATTTTTTTTACCCCATAACCCATAATTTTCTATTATTGTACAGTAATATTGTACATTACAGTCACTGAGGTATTGGACATCAGTCTAAAGCTTAGGGAATGTGGGCCTTTGAATAAATATTACACGTTAGCAGTAATGTACAAGTATAACCCTCATATAAAATATTATATATTATACTATGGTATTAATACTATAGTATTCACAGTAGTGTTTTTGCGGACTTTACTGTATTATTCACTGTAGTGTTTACTGTAATATACTGCAGTATGCACAGTTAACTATAGTACAAATACTGTAGTAAAATAAAACTGTAGTATATACTATAGCAATTCATGTAGTGTTTTTGCGGATTGTAGTATACAGTATTATTTACTGTAGTGTTTTTGTGGAATGTAGTATTTACTGTAGTGTTTTTGTGGAATGTAGTATTTACTGTAGTGTTTTTGTGGAATGTAGTATTTACTGTAGTGTTTTTGCTGACATTACTGTACTATTTACTGTTGTGTTTTTGTTTTTATTATCTTTGACATAGAAGCGGAGGCTTTCTCCACTTTCTCCACCTATTGTAGAAATACTAAAAGAGCACATTTTCCATAACCAGGTAGGTAGGACTGGGGTCTGAACTGTAGTATTCTATAGTAAACTGTAGTATTTTTTCAAGTGGGAAGTGTCATGTGTGTACATTGATTCTTACACTAGGTTAACTGTGTAAATAACCTACGACTGTAAGGCACACAGGTGGGTCATAAGCTGCAGAAACAACAGGATTTAAACCAACAGTAATATGGAAGAAGTAGAACACTTTATTGATCCATAGTCCACAAAACCCCCCTTTTTTAACCCAAGTGCTTTAAAATTCACTGTGTCCATTGTAGGAAGGAATGTGTCTGTCTATGAGAAGAAAATAAAAAAAAAAAATTCAATGCTCTTGATGCATTGAGGTCAGGTCGCTGGCCATAAGCAAAGTTACGAAGGGAAGATGATCCTCTGAAAACATAAAAGAAGAATGAGTCAGTTTTGGTGTTGGTGCTCTTTAAAGACATAACATTCCCTTATCATAAAATATATTCCCCTGGGGCGGCAGGTACCCTAGTGGTTAGAGCGTTGGGCCAGTAACCGAAAGGTTGCTGGATTCAATCCCTGAGCTGACAAGGTAAAAATCTGTTGTTCTGCCCCTGAAGAAGGCAGTTAACCCACTGTTCCTAGGCTGTCATTGTAAATAAGAATTTTTTCTTAACTGACTTGCCTAGTTAAATAAAAGTCAAATATACAGTACAGTGGGGAGAACAAGTATTTGTAACACTGCTGATTTTCAGGTTTTCCTTTACTTACAAAGCATGTAGAGGTCTGTAATTTTTATCATAGGTACACTTCAACTGTGAGAGACAGAATCCAGAAAATCACATTGTATGATTTTTAAGTAATTAATTAGCATTTTATTGCATGACATAAGTATTTGATACATCAGAAAAGCAGAACTTAATATTTGGTACAGAAACCTTTGTTTGCAATAACAGAGATCATACGTTTCCTGTAGTTCTTGACCAGGTTTGCACACACTGCAGCAGGGATTTTGGCCCACTCCTCCATACAGACCTTCTCCAGATCCTTCAGGTTTCAGGGCTGTCGCTGGGCAATATGGACTTTCAGCTCCCTCCAAAGATTTTCTATTGCGTTCAGGTCTGGAGACTGGCTAGGCCACTCCAGGACCTTGAGATGCTTCTTACGGAGCCACTCCTTAGTTGCCCTGGCTGTGTGTTTCGGGTTGTTGTCATGCTGGAAGACCCAGCCATGACCCATCTTCAATGCTCTTACTGAGGGAAGGAGGTTGTTGACCAAGATCTCGCGATACATGGCCCCATCCATCCCCCCCTCAATACGGTGCAGTCGTCCTGTCCCCTTTGCAGAAAAGCATCCCCAAAGAATGATGTTTCCACCTCCATGCTTCACGGTTGGGATGGTGTTCTTGGGGTTGTACTCATCCTTCTTCATCCTCCAAACACGGCAAATGGAGTTTAGACCAAAAAGCTCTATTTTTGTCTCATCAGACCACATGACCTTCTCTCATTCCTCCCCTGGATCATCCAGATGGTCATTGGCAAACTTTAGACGGGTCTGGACATGCGCTGGCTTGAGCAGGGGGACCTTGCGTGCGCTGCATGACGACGTAGTGTGTTACTAATGGTTTTCTTTGAGACTGTGGTCCCAGCTCTCTTCAGGTCATTGACCAGGTCCTGCCGTATAGTTCTGGGCTGATCCCTCACCTTCCTCATGATCATTGATGCCCCACGACGTGAGATCTTGCATGGAGCCCCAGACCGAGGGTGATTGACCGTCATTTTGAACTTCTTGCATTTTCTAATAATTGCGCCAACAGTTGTTGCCTTCTCACCAAGCTGCTTGCCTATTGTCCTGTAGCCCATCTCAGCATTGTGCAGGTCTACAATTGTATCCCTGATGTCCTTACACAGCTCTCTGATCTTGGCCAATGTGGAGAGGTTGGGGTCTGTTTGATTGAGTGTGTGGACAGATGTATTTTATACAGGTAACGAATTCAAACAGGTGCAGTTAATACAGGTAATGAGTGGAGAACAGGAGGGCTTCTTAAAGATAAACTAACAGGTCTGTGAGAGCCAGAATTCTTACTGGTTGGTAGGTGATCAAATACTTATGTCATGCAATAAAATGCAAATTAATTATTTAAAAATCATACAATGTGATTTTCTAGATTTTTGTTTTAGATTCTGCCTCTCACAGTTGAAGTGTACCTATGATAAAAATGACAGACTTTGTAAGTAGGAAAACCTACATCAAACCTGTATCAAATACTTGTTCTCCCCACTGTGTCTGCTTGGTTAAGAGATGGTTAAAAGTTGAGATTTGACAAAAGTGAGGGAGTTCCTAATATGGATGTCATACTGTACACTCTATACACACGATATTGCAGACATGAATGTGGTAGTGGTAGCTAGTACTGTCTCTGTGACTCCGTACCTCCATGTTATGCTCAATCCGTCCTCCGTCACTCTTCAGCTCTCTCCAATTTATTTGACGATCTTGGCCTGTTTCCCGTTCAGCTTCATCATGTAATTCTTCTTCTTGCCGTCAACGTTGCCACACAGGCCTCCCAATCTCCTCTTGTAGGTGTGGGGCAGGATGATTACTATGCAAAGTAAAGACATGGAAGTGAGTTCCTTCTGTCAGTACATCTATGTTCTGTAACAGTTTACTTTATATCATAAAGCAGTTTACTGTATATCACAAAGCATACATCACAAATCTGTAGCACATCATACAGTATGTGTTTGGATTGATACAGTATGTGTTTGGATTGATACAGTATGTGTTTGGATTGATACAGTATGTGTTTGGATTGATACAGTATGTGTTTGGATTGATACAGTATGTTGCCTTGTTACCATATTTCTGCAAGATATGATAAAATGTGTAAATGTTAATTATAATATTATGCTAATATTATCTGTCCACAGATAAGAGACATATTGGGCAGTAAACACTGTCTGTACAGCTATCTTACTGTCTTGTTATCAGAGAGACTGGTGAGATACCAATCATTTAAACTTTCCTTTGGCTGTGATGCAACAGCGGTGTTACCTGCTCTGCTGTGTCCATCAAACTCCACGGAGAGGCCAAAGTCTGTCTTCAGGTAGATACGAGAAGAGCTCTCCAGAATCCTCAGGCCCCTTGCTGGGGAGACAGGGGCATGCGTGCTCCTACCATCCAGCTATATATATATATATATATATATATATATATATATATATATATATATATATAGAGAGAGAGAGAGAGAGAGAGAGAGAGAGAGAGAGAGAGAGAGAGAGAGAGAGAGAGAGAGAGAGAGAGAGAGAGAGAGAGAGAGAGAGAGAGAGAGAGAGGAAAGATGGGGCAAGAGATCATATGTTCAATGTAATTTTGCTTATCTGTCAACAACAGAGGGCAGCAACCAATGAGGAAACAAATAATTGGGCTCATAGTTAATTATTGTTCTGTTTAAAGACTTGAAAGACTGTTACTGACCCAATGGCAACAAGTCAAAATGTGCTAGCAGTCTACTAAACACACACATATTTCTTGGGAAAACAATTATTTCACTGTAGGAATATTGCTATGATTTCTCAAATAGAAATGGGGTGTGCCTTTAGTGGTTCATTGATATGTCATTCTGTTCATGCAGACCGCGACCGACGTAGCTAGTCTGTTAGCTAAGCTTGCTAATTTAGTTAGCGAGTAACCTAAAGTAGCAGATGTAAAATAATTGCCTGAAACTAGATCCCCTATATACTGGTCTTGACAAGAAGAAAACAACTGTTTGGGGGAGGTTCTGTTCTACACTGTTCAACCAATCACTAGGAGTGTTGGAGTGTTGCCTTGTTAACGTCCAAAAGAGGAAGTCCCGTCACAGGCTCTCTTTCCATTTCCCCTGCAAACTGGAGCATCCGGTCGTTGGGGACTATGCAGAGGCTAGCTGGGAACATTCACAGAACGTTAGCTAAGTTATAGTTAAGGTTTTATCTAACATTAGGATGATAAAACCCCCAAAACATTAAGATCATTTTTTGGATAAAATCTATTCATTTATCAAAAGTGTTTTAGATGAAATTTCCTTGGATTGTTCTCCTAATATTCACTAAAATGTTGTACACAACATCTGTAACATTCAACACAAACCATTCCCTGAACATTTACATGTTTGTTTAAAACATTTGGTTGATGTTACAAAAATGTTCCTATAACACATTAAATCTGTTTTTTAAATGGTGGGAACATTGTGGGGACACCACAAAAGACATGTTCCCAAAACACAAAACTGTCCAGTTGTGCAGATGATTCTACAATACTTCTTTTAGAGTGCAAAAAACATTCACCTGATGTTACAAGAACGTTCCCAGAACACATTTCATCTGTTCTTTCAAGGTTTACAGAATGTTTCATTAGGTTGTGGTAACATTGTGGATATATGACAAGAGATATGCTCCAAATGTTTTTTTTTCAGACCATGTTGGTATCAGGGTGCACAAAACATTCCTTTGATGTTTCAAGAATGTTGACAATACAGCCTTTGAGTTCTTTAAAGGTTCCCAGAACATGTAATTAGGTTGTGGAAACACTGTGGGTACATTACATACATTACATGGGATAGGTTCCCAAAACACAAAATATTCTCAGTTGTGATGACATTCATACAATGTTTAAGTTAGGTTGCACAGGACATTCCGTTAATGTTGTAAGAATAAAATAAGACCATTTTTATGTTCTAGGAATGTTCTTGCAACATCAGGTGAATGTTTTATACAAACATTGTATCATGATCATTATGATTGGACTGTTTTTGTGTTATGAGAATATTGTCAGCGACCTAGATGAATGTTCTGGGAACCGTTACAGAACCAATGTTGGTTTGCTGGGCAGTAACTCCTCCAGCATGTGTTCATTGTAATTCACACAAATTGTTTTTGAAGAAAGCTGTGAATATCGGTAAGAAATGGCACTTCAGAAGCCAAATATCTTATTAATCTTTTTTCCAACCATTAAATGACCTCGTGTGATGGTGCATTGATCAGCTATTTTTGCATTTTTGCTCAAAGTCGACCTTTAAAGGCAACCAACGTAAGTAAGCCTAGCTAGTGTGTTTTAAGGTCAGGAGAGGAGTAGGGAAGAAGTGAAAAGATAATATATGGCGAGTTCTGCATTCATCTGAAGTTTAGAGTGGACTACAACCCTGTCATGAACCATTTTTCTTATTGCACCTAGCCAGTGGCTATGAGGGTCAGGGTGAGACACAAAGACACACAGACACACACACATAAACTGATAAATACGGGTGCCAAAAAGGAAACTTGGTTCCATCCAATTGTAGATAATGAGATAATTATGTTCTGCCAGCAAAGTGGCAAACCTTTGGCTACAGGTTACAATAAGACATGGGGTAACAAATCAGAAAGCACATGATCAATAATGTGTAAAGATACAGTTGAAGTCAGAAGTTCACATACACTTAGGTTGGAGTCATTAAAACTTGTTTTTCAACCACTCCACACATTTCTTGTTAACAAACTATAGTTTTGGCAAGTCAGTCAGGACATCTACTTTGTGCATGACACAAGTAATATTTCCAACAATTGTTTACAGACAGATTATTCCACTCCAGTGGGTCAGAAGTTTACATACACTAAGTTGACTGTGCCTTTAAACAGCTTGGAAAATTCACAAAAACGATGTCATGGCTTTAGAAGCTTCTGATAGACTAATTTACATCTTTGGAGTCAATTGGAGGTGTACCTGTGGATGTATTTCAAGGCCTACCTTCAAACTCAGTGCCTCTTTGCTTGACATCATGGGAAAATCAAAAGAAATCAGCTAAGTTCTCAGAAAAAAATTGCAGACCTCCACAAGTCTGGTTCATCCTTGGGAACCATTTCCAAATGATTGAATATACCACGTTCATCTGTACAAACAATAGTACGTAAGTATAAATACCATGGGACCATGCAGCCGTCATACCGCTCAGGAAGGAGATGATTTCTGTCTCCTAGAGATGAACGTATTTTGGTGCGAAAAGTGCAAATCAATCCCAGAACAACAGTGAAGGACCTTGTGAAGATTCTGGAGAAAACAGGTACAAAAGTATTGAGTCCTATATCGACATTCCCTGAAATGCCGCTCAGCAAGGAAGAAGCAACTGCTCCAAAACTGCCCGACCCGGTTTGCAACTGCACATGGGGACAAAGATCGTACTTCTTGGAGAAATGTCCTCTGGTCTGATGAAACAAAAATATAAATGTTTGGCCATAATCACCATTGTTATCTTCGGAGGAAAATGGGTGAGGCTTGCCAACCAAAGAACACCATCCCAACCTTGAAGCATGGTAGTGGCACCATCATGTTGTGGGGGTGCTTTGCTGCAGGAGGGACTGGTGCACGTCACAAAATAAATGGCATCATGAGGAAGAAAAATTGTGTGGGAATATTGAAGCAACATCTCAAGACTTCAGACAGGAAGACAACTTCTTGATGCACCCATCCCGTTAGCGGGATTGTTTTCCTCAACATCCCCGGAATTGCAGAGCGCCATATTCAAATTAAATTACTAAAACTATTTCATTTTCATGAAATCACAAGTGCAATTTTGCAAAACACAGTTTAGCTTGTTGTTAATCCACCAGCTGTTTGATTTAAAAAAATCTCTCTCAGCAGACAAAACATTACAAACAGCTATCAGCCAAGTTGATTGGTCACGAAAGTCAGAAAAGCAATAAAATGAATCGCTTACCTTTGATGATCTTACGAGACTCCCAGTTACACAATAAATGTTCCTTTTGTTCCATAAAGATTTGTTTTATATCCAAAATACCTCCATTTGGTTGGCGCGTTATGTTCAGAAATCCACAGGCTCGAGCGGTCACGAACGGGCAGACGAAAATTCCAAATAGTATCCGTAAAGTTCGTAAGAAACATGTCAATGTTTTTTATAATCAATCCGCAGGACTGTACCTTCTTCAATAGGAGAGAGAGAGAAAATGTCGGCTCCAAACTGTTGCGTATGCAAAACGCTGCTGGCACCCAGCCATACAATGACGCAATGTGGTTTTATTTTTCAACATAAACGCCTGAAACTATGTCTAAAGACTGTTAACAACATGTGGAAGCCATAGGAAAAGGAATCTGGTTGATATCCCTTTAAATGGAGCGGAGTCAGGCAATGGAACAGAGAGCTTTCAGGAAAAACTGCACCTCCGGGTTGGATCTTCCTCAGGTTTTCGCCTGCAATATCAGTTCTGTTATACTCACAGACAATCATTTTGACAGTTTTGGAAACGTTAAAGAGTGTTTTCTATCCTAATCTGACAATTATATGCATATTCTAGATTCTGGGCCTGAGAAATAGGCATTTTCATTTGGGTATGTTTTTCATCCAATCGTCAAAATACTGCCCCCTACACTCAAGATTAAAGCTAAGGTGTATGTACACTTCCGACTTCAACTGTAAGTAGAAGTTATGAATAACCTTATAATTGTCATATTATATCATGTATAAGACCTAAATACTTACAACAAGTTTCCTGTTCTTCCTGAACTCCACTATGTGGTTGTAGACTCTGATTTTCAGCCCTCTGAGTCGCAGACGGTTGTTGTTCTCACTTTTATCTTCATCACTGTCCTCATCGCTGCGATCATGCTTGTCTTCACTGTTCTCCCTTCTCATGCTGTCTTTATGCTTGTCATCCTCATCACTGCTGTCAACATTACTACTGTCACCTTGGCTACTGTCACCTTGGCTACTGTCACCTTGGCTACTGTCACCATGACTGTCATCACCATCCTGGTTGATGATCTCATTGATGGTCTTGATGTAGATGTCTGGCTGGTTCTTGGACAGGTCTGTGGTCTGGACCAGAACATGAGAGTTTGTGCCCTCAAAGTCATGCTTCTCGTTGTTAAAGGTTTTGTACTCTGAGTCTCCATTGATAGAGCACTCACTGAAGCCTTGAACGCAAAAATAGAAACAAGATTAATACCATAGAAACAACAAGTTCACGAGGACATGGTGAGAAAACACATAGATAGGAATTATGATATAAAACAGTGAAGGTCTTTGAGACTTAACTGTTCTGGATTTGGTATTGCACATTGTTTTAGAACACAGGAGAATTTTAGGCCTTGACAGAGGTCTGTAAGGGACTGGCATTGAATGCAATTGAATGTCTGTTGAGTGTATGAGAGACAGTTCTTAAGAGAGTGAAGTTTCTGAGATGTGTGGCCTACCTGTTGACTTGCAGAAATACAGTCCGGCTTCATTCTGAAGACAGATGGCATCCCCATCACACTCATATTCATTATTGCAGTCAATCTCCCCCACACCATCATCTTCAACACATTCACACTTCTGATGGCAGTGCTCAGTGTACCAGCTCTCTTTAAACTGAAATGAAAGTCCATCTTTAAAGTCATTACACTGCAGAATGCACACATGTAACTATGGGCACTGGGTCTACACCAGACATGCTTCTAAAGCAGTTCTCATTGGGTGCTAGGTTACTTACGTGATGGCTGTTGCCATTGCTGTCCACACAGCCGCACTGCTGAGTGGGCACACACACCCTCTGTCTGAGCACAAAGCCGTCGTCACACACACAGCCCTGTATGCAGTGCTCATCAGAGTGGCAGTCGGGTGGGCCGTGGAGGTGCACACAGGTGGGCTGGCAGTTGGAGATGCAGGGGGCGAAGTGGCTGTTGTTTGGGCACAATGGTGCTAAAGAGAAAATAGCAAATGAAGAGTTTATTTCCAATAACGCAATATCCAGCAATTCGTCACCAGAAAAGATAGCTTATTACGGCTAGATTCATGTCTGTAAAATATTATTGTTCTCAGATGTTTCATTCTTAAGGTTTTTAGATGTGTATGAAAATGTACACAAGAAACTGGGGCAAAGTGCTATATATCCATTTGCTTAGCTGGCATGGAATGTTCGTATCCTGTATATTTGATTGACATGTGGCTCTCACCCAGCTATCTTATGACGAATGTATTGACTGTAATTCACTCTGGGTAAGAGCATCTGCTATATTACTCAAATGTAAATGTTTTACATACAGATCTCATATTACTGTTTTAAATATGTTTTAAAAACATGAAATATCGATGTCATAAATGTATCATTTGTACATTTCATTTTTAAAAATGTAGTAATGTGTTACATTTCACTGTGTAAAACCTAGCAGTACTACTTATTCTCTGAGAGTGAGGCGGATATGTATAGCATTTAGCAAAAAAACATGATTATTTGTCTCTGAAATGAAACCAAATGATACATTTGAAACAAATACATGCCATGCCATGATTAGATAGTTACAAAACACACCAATCTCCTTCATATTTTGTTTTTTACAATTAAAGCTAATTGACAAATTTTTCTGAAAATGGATATATAAGGTTTTGGAATAAAACTCTTCAAATATAAGGTTGAGTGTATAGAATATGTAGCACACTGACTGCAAGAATATGTACAGATGACATTTTCTTTGTACTTAGTCTCTTTCCATTTGTAAAACACCGATTGTATAACACTTGTTTTAGGAGGGGTCTGTAATGAATGAAGATTGTAACTTTGTGTTATCAAGGGCACATAAAGACTTACTTGGTCTCGCTGTGGTGGGCGGTTGTGGTCTTGCAGTTGTTGGTCTTGGGGGTTGTGGTCTTTCAGTTGTCGGTCTTGGGGGTTGTGGTCTTTCAGTTGTCGGTCTTGGGGGTTGTGGTCTTTCAGTTGTCGGTCTTGGGGGTTGTGGTCTTTCAGTTGTCGGTCTTGGGGGTTGTGGTCTTTCAGTTGTCGGTCTTGGGGGTTGTGGTCTTTCAGTTGTCGGTCTTGGGGGTTGTGGTCTTTCAGTTGTCGGTCTTGGGGGTTGTGGTCTTTCAGTTGTCGGTCTTGGGGGTTGTGGTCTTTCAGTTGTCGGTCTTGGTGGACTTGGTATTTCAGTTGTGGGTCTTGGGGGTTGTGGTCTTTCAGTTGTCGTTCTTGGGGGTTGTGGTCTTTCAGTTGTCGGTCTTGGTGGACTTGGTATTTCAGTTGTGGGTCTTGGGGTTGTGGTCTTTCAGTTGTCGGTCTTGGGGGTTGTGGTCTTTCAGTTGTGGGTCTTGGGGGTTGTGGTCTTTCAGTTGTCGGTCTTGGGGGTTGTGGTCTTTCAGTTGTCGGTCTTGGGGGTTGTGGTCTTTCAGTTGTCGGTCTTGGGGGTTGTGGTCTTTCAGTTGTCGGTCTTGGTGGACTTGGTATTTCAGTTGTGGGTGGTGCTGGTGTTTCTGGTCTCATAGTTGTTGGTGGTTGTGGCCTAGCAGTTGTTGAGGGTTTAGATGGCATGGTTGAGTTGGTTGGAGCTGGTGCAGCAGTTGTTGGTCTTAGTGTTACTGGTCTCATGGTAATTGGAGCTGGTGTTGGTGCAATGGTAGACTTGTCTGCTGGCACAGGATTCTCGGTTGGTGTTGTTGGCTTAATCAGATCTAGGAGTTAAAAGAAAATCAACGTTATAACAATTACCCCAAATGCCGTTGTGTTGTTCACTGTGGAGGGAGTGACCCTTACCTTCACAGTGTCCATGATGCAGAGAAACATCATCTATAGCCACATCAGATTGATCAGTGGTGCCTCTTCGGCCCTCGAAGATGATCTGAGATCAAAGTAATAGCCAGGGAGAAACATTTATAACAGAGCATATATAGCAAAAAGGTACACTAAGCACATTTTGTCAAAGGGACCTTTCTGGATGAATAATGGTTCACATGTCCGAGTCCAAACTCATCTAACATTTTAAGATTACAACACAGGGTTAATGGTGCAGTGAGGAATATCCACATCTCACATTCCACTCGACCCTATTCACCTTGTTGCTTAAAGGACCAGTGAAGTCAGCATTGTGTCTTGCCTGTATTTTGTGTCATATTGCACAACAGATGATGAAATGGACACTGTAAAAGTGTGAATTAATTTGATCCGTGTTTTTTCCTGATAGTTGCTGGTTGAAAATACAATCTATAGGACCTTCTAATCAGCAGGTTTGCACGGGCAGGAGTTTCGGCTTTCCACAGTAACATCACCATGTGGTAAATTGGATAATATTATTTGGTTTATTCGGATCCACATTAGCTTTTGCCGAAGCAGCAGCTATTCTTCCTGGGGTCCACCAAAAAACATAAACACGACAAGTAACAAAACACTGTAGACAGGAACAGTCACACTAATATAAAATACAACAATATACAAACAATACTACTGAAGAATAATGTGTGTAAATTGATTGCGTTGATTGTGTTGAGAGTGTGATAGTGTGTCTATGGGTGCGTGTGTTTGTGTGTGTGTCATTTCACAGTCCCCATTGTGCCATGAGATGTAGTTTTATCCATTTCTTGAAAGTAATTTTGCGTAATTGGAGATGGAAGGGAGTTCCACGTGATCATGTCTCTGTATAATAAATCAAATCAAAGTTTATTGGTCACATACACATGGTTCGCAGATGTTAATGCGAGTGTAGCGAAATGCTTGTGCTTCTAGTTCCGACAATGCAGCAATAACCAATGAGTAATCTAACCTATTCACAACAACTAGGAATGAAAGATTATGTACATAAAAATATATGAATGAGTGATGGTACAGAACAGCATAGGCAAGATGCAGTAGATGGTATCGAGTACAGTATATACATATGAGATGAGTAATGTAGGGTATGTAAACATATAAAAGTTGCATTGTTTAAAGTGGCTAGTGATACATGTATTAAATCAAGATGGCTTGTGATACATTTTTTTACATCAATTTATTACATTATTAAAGTGGCTGGAGTTGAGTCAGTATGTTGGCAGCAGCCACTCAATGTTAGTGGTGGCTGTTAACAGTCTGACGGCTTTGAGATAGAAGCTGTTTGTCAGTCTCGGATGCTTTGATGCACCTGTACTGACCTCGCCTTCTGGATGATAGCAGGGTGAAGGTCCATCCAGTGGCAATTAATACAACTGTTGCTGCCGTTTTCGACAGCCACTGCCAGTAACAATTATGCCCTTAAATAATATTTCAGAACAGCCAAAAGTACAAATAAATTAACATCTAACGATTCGGAAAAAGCTAAAGGAACTGACATTTTTGTCCTCACTGATTGATAACGAGGGAAGCATATTTTGAAGAAGAAAAATTATGAAATTATGTTTGGACTTCATAATGTTGTAACTTTAATGTGTTACAGAGTTAATGTTTAAGTTAATTCATTGAGCTGTATCTAAAGATATTTCTTTACAGTTATTTACATATGTAATTGTATTGGTTTGTGTTGAATTACACTTTTTGACTGCAAGTTCCAGAATGCCTTGCGACAGGAATGAGAGAGATAACGCGCCAGTTATGTGCAGGTGCAAGGTGATTAAGCTGACTTTCCGCTAGCATCTTACCTGCATTGCTCTGTAGAATCTAAAGTTGTTAAATGTAAAGTATTATTAAAGTATTATTAAAGTATTATTACTAAAAGAAGCTTTCATATCAAACCCGACGTCCCGAGTCATTACTTTGAAGTTAGTTCATCTAAAACATAAAGAAGAGAATCCTACATCTACAAATCAAATCACCAAATCAAATCACATTTTATTGGTCACATACACATGGTTAGCAGATGTTATTGGTCACATACACATGGTTAGCAGATGTTATTGATCACATGCACATGGTTAGCAGATGTTACTGGTCACATACACATGGTTAGCAGATGTTATTGGTCACATGCACATGGTTAGCAGATGTTATTGGTCACATACACATGGTTAGCAGATGTTATTGGTCACATACACATGGTTAGCAGATGTTATTGGTCACATACACATGGTTAGCAGATGTTATTGGTCACATACACATGGTTAGCAGATGTTATTGGTCACATACACATGGTTAGCAGATGTTATTGGTCACATACACATGGTTAGCAGATGTTATTGGTCACATACACATGGTTAGCAGATGTTATTGGTCACATGCACATGGTTAGCAGATGTTATTGGTCACATGCACATGGTTAGCAGATGTTATTGGTCACATACACATGGTTAGCAGATGTTATTGGTCACATGCACATGGTTAGCAGATGTTATTGGTCACATACACATGGTTAGCAGATGTTATTGGTCACATACACATGGTTAGCAGATGTTATTGGTCACAGATGCACATGGTTAGCAGATGTTATTGGTCACATGCACATGGTTAGCAGATGTTATTGGTCACATACACATGGTTAGCAGATGTTATTGGTCACATACACATGGTTAGCAGATGTTATTGGTCACATACACATGGTTAGCAGATGTTATTGGTCACATGCACATGGTTAGCAGATGTTATTGGTCACATGCACATGGTTCAGATGTTATTGGTCACATGCACATGGTTAGCAGATGTTATTGGTCACATGCACATGGTTAGCAGATGTTATTGGTATACACATGGTTCAGATGTTATTGGTCACATACACATGGTTAGCAGATGTTATTGGTCACATACACATGGTTAGCAGATGTTATTGGTCACATACACATGGTTAGCAGATGTTATTGGTCACATACACATGGTTAGCAGATGTTATTGGTCACATACACATGGTTAGCAGATGTTATTGGTCACATACACATGGTTAGCAGATGTTATTGGTCACATACACATGGTTGATGTTATGGTTTGGTCACATACACATGGTTAGCAGATGTTATTGGTCACATACACATGGTTAGCAGATGTTATTGGTATACACATGGTCAGATGTTATTGGTCACATACACATGGTTAGCAGATGTTATTGGTCACATACACATGGTTAGCAGATGTTATTGGTCACATACACATGGTTAGCAGATGTTATTGGTCACATGCACATGGTTAGCAGATGTTATTGGTCACATACACATGGTTAGCAGATGTTATTGGTCACATACACATGGTTAGCAGATGTTATTGGTCACATACACATGGTTAGCAGATGTTATTGGTCACATACACATGGTTAGCAGATGTTATTGGTCACATACACATGGTTAGCAGATGTTATTGGTCACATACACATGGTTAGCAGATACACATGGTTAGCAGATGTTATTGGTCACATACACATGGTTAGCAGATGTTAGTGGTCACATACACATGGTTAGCAGATGTTAATGGTCACATACACATGGTTAGCAGATGTTAATGCGAGTGTAGCGAAATGCTTATGCTTCTAGTTCTGACCATGCAGTAAAATCTAACAAGTAATCTAACAATTTCACAACAACAAAGGAATGAATAAGAATATGTACATATAAATATACGGATGAGCGATGGCTGAACGGCATAGGCAAGATGCAGTAGATGGTACAGAGTACAGTATATACAGTACATATGAGATGAGTAATGTAGGGTGTGTAAACATTATATAAAGTAGCATTGTTTAAAGTGACTTGTGAAACATTTATTACATCCAATTTTTTAATATTAAAGTGGCTAGAGATTTGATATGTTGGCAGCAGCCACTCAATGTTAGTGATGGCTTTTTAACAGTCTGATGGCCTAGAGATAGAAGCTGTTTTACAGTCTCTCGGTCCCAGCTTTGATGCACCTGTACTGACCTCGCCTTCTGGAGGATAGCAGGGTGAATAGGCAGTGGTTGATGTCCTTGATGATCTTTTTGGCCATCCTGTGACATCGGGTGGTGTAGGTGTCCTGGAGGGCAGGTAGTTTGCCCCCGATGATGTGTTGTGCAGACCTCACTACCCTCTGGAGAGCCTTACCGTTGTGGGCGGAGCAGTTGCTGTACCAGACGGTGATACAGCCCGACAGGATGCTCTGGATCGTGGATCTGTAAAAGTTTGTGAGTGGTTTTGGTGACAAGTCAAATTTCTTCAGCCTCCTGAGGTTGAAGAGGCACTGCTGCGCCTTCTTCACCATGCTCTCTGTGTGGGTGGATCAATTCAGTTTGTCCAGTGATGTGTACGCCAAGGAACTTAAAACTTACTACCCTCTCCACTACTGTCCCGTCGATGTGGATAGGGGGGTGCTCCCTCTGCTGTTTCCTGAAGTCCACAATCATCTCCTTTGTTTTGTTGACGTTGAGTGTGGGGTTATTTTCCTGACACCACACTCCGAGGGCCCTCACCTCCTCCCTGTAGGCCGTCTTGTCGTTGTTGGTAATCAAGCCTACCACTGCATTGTCGTCAGCAAACTTGATGATTGAGTTGGAGGCGTGCATGGCCACGCAGTCGTGGGTGAACAGGGAGTACAGGAGAGGGCTCAGAACGCACCATTGTGGTGCCCCAGTGTTGAGGATCAGCGGGGTGGAGATGTTGTTTCCTACCCTCATCACCTGGGGGCGGCCCGTCCGGAAGTCAGTACCCAGTTGCACAGAGCAGGGTCGAGACCCAGGGTCTCGAGCTTGGTGATGAGTTTGGAGTGTACTATGGTGTTAAATGCTGAGCTGTAGTCGATGAATAGCATTCTCATATAGGTATTCCTCTTGTCCAGATGGGTTAGGGCAGTGTGCAGTGTGGTTGCGATTGCGTCGTCTGTGGAACTATTGGGGCGGTAAGCAAATTGGAGTGGGACAAGGGTGTCAGGTAGGGTGGAGGTGATATGGTTCTTGACTAGTCTCTCAAAGCCCTTCATGGTGACGGAAGTGAGCGCTACGGGGCGGTAGTCGTTTAGCTCAGTTACCTTAGCTTTCTTGGGAACAGGAACAATGGTGGCCCTCTTGAAGCATGTGGGAACAGCAGACTGGGATAATGATTGATTGAATATGTCCGTAAACACAACAGCCAGCTTGTCTGCGCATGCTCTGAGGACGTGGCTGCGGATGCCGTCGGGGCCTTCAGCCCTGCGAGGGTTAACACGTTTAAATGTTTTACTCACGCCGGCTGCAGTGAAGGAGAGTCCACAGGTTTTGGTAGTGTATTGTCCTCAAAGCGAGCAAAGAAGTTGTTTAGTCTGTCTGGGAGCAAGACATCCTGGTCAGGGATGGGGCTGGTTTTCTTTTTGTAATCCGTGATTGACTGTAGGCCCTACCACATACCTCTCGTGTCTGAGCCTTTGAAATGAGACTCTACTTTGTCTCTATACTGACTGCTTAGCTTGTTTGATTGCCTTGCGGAGGGAACAGCTACACTGTTTGTATTTGGTCATGTTTCCTGTCACCTTGCCCTGATTTAAAGCAGTTGTTTGCGCTTTCAGTTTCACGCTAATGCTACCAATCAATCCACGGTTTCTAGTTTGGGAATGTTTTAATAGTTGCAGTGGGTACGACATCGCCGATGCACTTGCTAAGAAACTCACTCACCGAATCAGCGTATTCGTCAATGTTGTTCTTTGACGCAATGCGGAACATATTCCAGTCAACGTGATCGAAGAAATCTTGAAGCGTGGAATCAGATTGTTCGGACCAGCGTTGAACAGACCAGACCGGGAGCTTCCTGTTTTAGTTTCTGCCTATAGGCTGGAAGCAACAAAATGGAGTCGTGGTCAGCTTTTCCGAAAGGAGGATGGGGGAGGGCCTTATATGCCTCGAGGAAATTAGAATAACAATGATCCAGGGTTTTACCAGCCCTGGTTGCACAATCGATATGCTGATATAATTTAGGGAACCTTGTTTTCAGATTAGCCTTGTTAAAATCCCCAGCTACAATAAAAGTAGCCTCGGGATATGTGGTTTCCATTTTATATAGAGTCAAATGAAGTTCGTTCAGGGCCAGCGATGTGTCTGCTTGGGGGGGGATATATGTGGCTGTGATTATGATCGAAGAGAATTCTCTTGCTAGATAATGCGGTCGACATTTGATTGTGAGGAATTCTAAGTCAGGTGAACAGAAGGACTTGAGTTCCTGTATGTTGTTATGATCATACCACGTCTCGTTAATCATAAGGCATACCCCGCCGTCCTTCTTCTTACCAGAAACATGTTTGTTTCTGTCGGCGCAATGCGTGAAGATACCAGCTGGCTGTACCTACTCCGATAGCGTGTCTCGAGTGAGCCATGTTTCCGTGAAGCAAAGAACGTTACAGTCTCCTATGTCTCTCTGGAATGCTACCTTTACTCGGATTTCATCTACCTTGTTGTTAAGAGACTGGACATGAGTAGTATGCTTGGGAGAGTAGTATGCTCGGGAGCGATGCGCGATGTGCTCGTCTCCAGAGTCTGACCAGAAGATCGCTTCGTCTGCCCCGTTTACGGAGTCGTTGTTTTGGTTCGCCGGCTGGGATCCAATCCATTGTCCTGGGTGGTGGGCAAAACAGAGGATCCGCTTCGGGAAAGTCATATTCCTGGTCGTAATGTTGGTGATTTGACGTTGCTCTTATATCCAATAGTTCCTCCTGACTGTATGTAATAAAACCTAAGATTACCTGGGGTACCAATGTAAGAAATAACACGTAAAAAAACAAAATACTGCATAGTTTCCTAAGAACGCAAAGCGAGGCGGCCATCTCTGTCGGCACCGGAAGTCTCTGTGCGTTGCTGTGAATTTGTTTTGGACTTGGGGACTGTGAAGAGACCCCCTGTTGGAATGTCTTGTGGGGTATGTATGGGTGTCTGAGCTGAGTTATTTGATTTTGCAGACAATCTTGAATTTCATCACAATACTATTTCTCATAAAAACTGGAAGAGAAGCAGTTAATCTCTCATCAACACAACCAGGATAGATTGGCATGCATATTCATGATGTTTTTTAACAGATATAGCCCTCCCCATCTCCCCAACAACTTTTTCAATAAGACTTGAACATGATAATTGACCATCCAATGTTATACCTAAGAGTTTATCTTCCTCAACTTGCTCAATGGTCACACCATTTATGCACAACTCCAGTTGAGGTTTAGGTAATAAAGAATGCTTTGGACCAAATACAATGCCTTTAGTTTAAGACCAGTTTTTTATTAATCGCCCATTATGATACTAACTGTAACTCCTTATTTATTTTGGGTGCTGACATATAGAGTGTGGAAACATCCACATACATAGTCATTTTAGCATTGTGTAAGACCAGTGGCAAATCATTCGTAAAAATAGAGAAGATTAACGGCCCAAGGCAACTGCCATGAGGGACACCATACTGTACCTATGATGTTAGAGAAGATTTCATTGAAGAACACTCTCCGGTTTCTATTGGATAAATAACTCTCCAACCACGTGATGGCATGTGATGTAAAACCATTGCAAGTTAGTTTTTTCAATAAGAATGTATGATCAATAAGATTAAAGGGTGCACTCAAATCTAACAATACAGTTCCAACTATTATCTTATCATCCATTTATTTTATTAACCAATGTATTTGGTCAAACAGAATTCTTTCCATCAGTTAACTAGGATAGGCAGCAAACTGGGTGCTTTACCATTTTTAGGTAGAGGAATTACTTTAGCTTCCTTCTACACCTGTGCACACACACACTCCTTAATAAATCCGGTTAGGGATGACGCAGAATCTAATCCCAGTGCAGGAACATCAATCAACGGAAATTTCAGAGCGCCACCTATAGTTTTCAATAAAACTCAAACTTTCATTAAAACACACATGCAAGGTACTGAATTAAGGCTACACTCGTTGTGAATCTAGCCACCAAGTCAGATTTGTAAAATGCTTTTCGGCGAAAGCATGAGAAGCTATTATCTGATAGCATGCACCCCCCAAAATACCGGAACGTCACCTAAACAACAGATTTTACGGTAGCCGGCGCTACCCAAAACGCAGAAATAAAATATAAAACATTCATTACCTTTGACGAGCTTCTTTGTTGGCACTCCTATATGTCCCATAAACATCACAATTGGGTCTTTTTCCCGATTAAATCCGTCATTGTATACCCAAAATGTAATTTGCTGCAGACCGGTCACTTTTTAAAATTACAAAAGTTGCCTATAAACTTTTACAAATCACTTCAAACTACTTTTCTAAACCAAATTTAGGTATTAATAAACGTTAATAATCTATAAAATTGATCATGGGGCGATCTGTATTCGATAGCAGCAAGTCTTGAAATCATCGTCCATTTTTTCAATTTCACAACATCCTGGGGTGAGCCCCAAGAAAGGAAGTGCCTATACGTCATCTAACCAAGGATAAAGCAGCCAAAAAATGCCAGTACTGGCGACATCATGTGGAAGCTGTAGGCATTGTAATGGGGTCCTCGTTTTTTTGTCTGTCGCCTTAGACAATACATTGACTGGTGGATGAATATTTTTTTGTGTTTTTGGAGAACAGTTTTCCCTGGGATTTTTACTCCTAAACACGTTCTGTTATAGCCACAGACACGATTTAACCAGTTTTAGAGACTTCAGAGTGTTGTCTATACACACATACTTATCATATGCATATACTATATTCCTGGCATGAGTAGCAGGACGTTGAAATGTTGCGTGATTTTTTACAAAAAGCTGCGAAAATTCGCATCATCCCTAACAGGTTTTAAGGCTTAGGTTAAAGATAGAGCAAATAGGTGTGGCAATACAGTCTGCTACAATTCTCAATAGTTTCCTATCAAAGTTGTCTATTCCTAGTGGCTTATCATTATTGATGGATAATAATAGTTTTTCCACCTCTCCCACACTAAGTTGACCAAATTGACCACCTCTTTTGCATAATTTCTTTGTAGCATACCCTTTTTCAATTCATCATCAATCCAGGGTGCTCTTAATTAACAGTTTTCACAGTACATTTCTTAACAGGTGCATGCTTGTCAACAATTGTCATTCATTGTTTTACGAATACTTCCAGTGCTGCATCTGCATTCACTTCCTCACACACATCAGACAAACATACATTTTGTACATCTTCAACAAAAGAGTCCTGAGAAAACATTTTGTGTGATCTCTTATGAATTACTTCAGGACCAACCTTTGGCACGTAGGCTATTCTTGTTATTGCCACAATGTTATGTTCACTACAGCCAATGGGAACTGCAGTATTCGTGAAGATATGATCAATACCAGTGGATGTCACAGATCCAACACTACAGGTATGCCCTCTAATTGGTTGAGTGATAACCTGGGTGAAATTACAGACATTAATCACAGTTAAAAGCTTACTCTTGAGAGGACAGCTAGTGGCTAACCAGTCAATGTTCAGGTTACCCAGAAAATAGACCTCTCTATTAACATCACACACACACTATCAAGTATTGCACAGATATTACTCAAATTCTGACTGTTATCACTTAGTGGCCTTTAACAGCATCCCGAAAGAAGAGGCTTTAGATGAGGCAGGTGAACCTGCAACAATGACACTTCAACAACATTTGCCATGAGATCCTCATAAGCTTTACAGGAATATGGATCTGAACATACACAGCAACATCTATGCTAGCTGCTTCACCAACCATCAGCTCTTCAGAATTTACAGTTTGGTAGTATCCTGGGACAGATAGTACCAGTCCCGGCAAGTGATCCAAATTAAACAGGAAGGCTTTTCTTTTTTAAGGAGACACTTTTTCTGAAACTTTCAAAACAACAAACCCGAGCTCTCTCTCATTCCGCGTTCAGCATGCGTCATGCTCTGATGACGTGGGACCAATAACAAAGAGAGTTTCAAACCTCTCTGCCAATAACAGCGAGTTTTCAGCTTTCCCCTCTCCATTCAGACCACTCCCAGTCAGTCCTAGCATAATTCTAGCTTGAGGCATATTTTTTTCATAAAAAGCTTTTTTTGCCAATATTAATGGAAATCTGTCACAGCAAGGTACTTCGTTGTTACCCAGAAATGATTTAATATTGATATAAAAATGGCTGCATTGGACCTTTAATTGTTCCAACCTCCAGAGGGAAGGTCAGAGGCTAAACCAAGACCACTGTCACATAACTCACTCACCTGGAAAGGTCCAGTGGTCCTGAGATCCACCTGGGCTAGTTGCCAGCAGTCTCCTTGGTTGTTCTTCTTCAACCATACCCTGTCGGCGCTGCGGTCCTGGAGTATGTAGACGTGCAGGCCCATAGTTTCCGCTGAACCGGACATGTGGTACCAGAACTGCAGACACTGAAGACCGGAGTCAGAACACTCAGAGCTGAGGAGGCGAGCCGTGTCTCCGTTAGACACATTGCTGGCTTCGATGTACAAGTAGTAACCGTCTTCTTATAGGCAAGAGTAGAGTAGATAAGATTAGAGATAGGGTCACAGATTAAAATCCTTTAGAGAGCAGTAGGTTTTACTGGGGGTTCTATCTGGAGTTCATACAGCAATGGGACAGATAGTTTATGTAAGGATGTAGGTCTTGCAATTCAGCCATTGAAGTTAATGGAGCAGAAAGAATAGTACAGGGTAAGTCCTTCAATGCAATTTTGACTTTCAGGTTTGCTGTTTGAGCATTAGAGTTTTTGCAACCATTCAGACAAGGCATTACGATGTCCATCATCGACAACAATGATCATATTTTGTTGTTCAGTTTGGGGTAAAAGTCCTAAGAACACCTACCTCCTTTAGTGTGGTCAGCTGATGGCCCAGTCATCACAGTGGGGGTGGAGCCACTGTGCCTTGTCCAATCAAAGGAATCCGTCATCAGCTGGGTAAAACTGCAGAGGTCCTCATCGAAAGTGCAATCGAAGTTGCAGACTGAGCAGGGAACATGGGAAACATTTGTAAAAGTCCATATGAGTCCAACATTTTAACCCATTATTCTGAAGTACCTTACATTTTTTTTTTTTCCATAAGAAAAGTAGTCTATAGATGTCATATACCTGGGTGTGGGACAAATGATCCTTCTTTAACTGTGGGAGGAACTGAAGGTCCACCAACAACACCTGTTGAGGAACCTGCTAGAGGAAGCAGAGGAATGGCATTGGTCATAAAGGGTAAACGTTTCCTCATCTGACATCCAGTTTTTAGATGTACAGTTAGCATGCCTCCCTGTGATAGTTACAACGTTCACCTGAACATGATCCATAATGGATGGAGATGTCGTCAAATGCCACATCAGACTGGGGGTCAGAGCCTCGGATTCCCTCCATGATGATCTGAAACAGAGCCATTTTGTGTTGGGTGAAAATGTGTAATATCACAATCATTTCACACTATTTAACCTTCTCAAAAACCTCTGATAACTTCTCCTACCTGAAATGACCCATCGATATTGATATCCACTTTTGCAGGATACCATGTGGAGCCCTGGTTATTGGCTTTCGACCACAGTTTCCTGTGTTTGTTGTGCTCATCAAGCTGGTAGACATTGAGAATCATGGCCTTGGCCTGTCCGTACATGTGGTACCAGAAGCGCAGGCAGTATTTTGTAGCCCCTTTTTGGCACTTAGGGCTTATCATACGGGCAGAGTCTCCGTAGTACACACCATTGCCCTCAATGTACATGTAGGAGCCACCTGATCAACAAACATACACATACATTCTTTAACGTCACGACTCCCAGCACATTAGCTCTGAAATGGCTAGCCTCTATGATGTCTATGGTGTCCACTATGTAGATAGGTATTTATATATCACTGTCTGTACAAGACGAATGGCTACAACCATGTATTGTCTCGTTCATTGAAATCTCAGAAACAGTGGATGACGCATATTTGATTATTTCAGATTTTTTGGAGGGGGCACAACCATGTGACCTCGTAACCTCTCACCTCCTGTGGTATGGTCCTGGGTTGGCCCTGTGAGGTCAGACGGGGTTGGGCCTCTCTGTCTTCTCCAATCAAAACTGTCCTGAACAATTTGCTCCCACCCACACTCGCTGTTGTCAAAGTTGCAGTCTAGAGGACAAACTGTAGGATGCCATAGAAAACTCAGTCACCAAATGAACCAGCTGGTATCAAAGAAATGGAAATGCTCCCATTGGAAAAGCATGCGGTCAACGTTCTTACATGTATTGTCAGGTGTAGTAACTGGTGGTTTTGTGGGAGGGCCAGGTAGGCTATCTGCAATTATAAGACAGACAGGAACACATTAGACAAGCCTCAGGTGGATGGTAGGAAGGGGAAAGTAAGAGAAGGAGGGAGGAGGGGAGGAAAAATGAGGGCAGGAATAAGGGATGCAAGAGTGGAAGGAAAAGAAGAATGGAGGATGGAATGAAGGATCCAAGTTGAAGGCTACAGAAACAACCAAAGTGTTTGATGATGGATGGGGTGAGCCAACCACCCTACAATCATAGTACGGTGTTCAGCAGCAGCATCATCATCATTACGAAAACAACCAAACCATATCACACTCACCACAGGCGGTGTCATTAAACCAGGGGGGCAAGGTAACACTGGCCACCTGACAGGCGGTCACGTAGGACTTCAGGGAGTAGCATGTCACATGCATGTCCCCGCCGGAGGCACAGTGGTCAGACATACAGCTGTCTATGTAGGATGTGGGGTGGACAAATGGGTGGCAGGGCTTGAAAGTGTCACGCAGCAGCTTGGAACACTCCTGGTAGCCCTGGTTGTCCAAATGGGAGTCACATGGTTGGGGGGCAGGTGGGGAAGCAACACAGCTAGAGAAGAGGGGAACGGAGAGGAGATCAATGGTGTTATGTAGTGGATTTATTGATATATTCAAAGATTAGGGTCGAGGATACAATGACAGTTCTGCATCTTTCAGTTAACGGCTGGATACAATCATCCACTACAAACATAACGGTCACATAATGTACCGTACAGTATGTTACCGTTATGGTTCAAAACATCCAACCCACTCACCGATCGTCCTCCGGACTCTTCACTCTCCAGCTGTTGGCGAACGTGACCTCATTGGTCTCGGGTTTGGTGCCGTTTGGGGTCAGGAAGTCATCCCCCTGGTCGTTGGAGTAGGTACCACAGAGGCCGCACATCTCACCCTTGTAGCGCTCGTCCAGCTGCAGGAAGAGCCTGTGATGATCGTCCAGCAGCATCTGGAGGCCAAAGGTCGTCTCCATGACAGTGTACTGCTTCTTCTTGTACAGCTTCACCTCACCGTATGAGCCGTTTACTGCAATAGGAAGACTCTGCCAAACATGGTTCACCTGCAGTGGAGAGTAGGGAAGGGTAGCGCAGAGTAAGGTAGAGTGGAGCCAAGTAAAATAGATGAAAGTAGAACTGAACTAAATTAAATCTAATTTTTGTGTGGAATAGAGTATGTCTCCACTGTCTCATTGTACATACTGTAGAAACTAAAGTACAATGAACAGTTGAAAATACAAACAAAAACATATAAGGGATAGACAGAGTTCGATTCTCTAATTCTCTACATAGTTCCTTTGAAGTGTTGTACCAAAGCAATACAGGGAAGTGGGGAGGGGGTTTATAGGAGGGCAAGGTCCAGTGGGTCAGCAATGCATGTTAATGTCACAAGTAAAGAATAGGTAGGATCTACTGCACACCCAGAGCTGATTATTGAAGGTTCTGCAGGCACAAAGGCAAAACTGGCAAAATAGGAAAAAGTATCTGCACAAGTAAAGAAAGATTATTTCAAAATGTTGTAGTTTTCATTCTTACTGTAACACTGTAGTTATCTATCTTCAAATGCAGACCCTTGGTCTCCAGAACCACTGCGGCCAGCTTAGCACTGCTCTCGCTCCCCGGGTTCCAGTTCTGGCCCGTCACTGAGAACTGGATGGGTGTGTGTCCGCCGCACGTCTTGGCCAGGGTGTAGCTGCAGCCCCCCTGGAAGGTGTATGCCTTGCCGTCAAAGGTGATGTAGTGGGGGTCTCCGTAGACGCGGCAGATGGCCGGGCTGGAGGGGAAGCAACCCTTGACCCCCTCTTTGACCTTGCACACCTCGTCGTCCGCGCAGGAGGAAGCAGAACACTGGAGTCCGCCCCCGCCCATACACTGGCACACACGATCACATTCACCGTCCATGAACGTCGCTCCTTTCTGGAAAAGGGTGAAGAAAAGAGATGTGTGTGTGTGTTTCTTAATGTCTGTCTGTGTTGATATTTTGTTATCAACCTAAATCTATTCCTTACCTCATAGTGCACTCCATTCATCCAGCAGCCACAGTCCTCTACAGAGACACACGTCCCCCCACTGAGCTTGAAGCCAGGGTTGCACTCACACCTTTCCTCACAGCTTCCACACGCCCCTTGGGTGTCCATGGCGGAGCAGGCCTCAGGGCAGCCCTCGGCACAGGCGTTGTAATGGCTGTTCGCTCCACACTCCAGGGCTTGGGAGGGAAAGAAAGGGCAGAGAATTTAGTCAAATGTCTGGAAGGCTATCACCATCATCAAGTTGTTTCCAACTTCAATAGTTAATTACAGCAGGAAGGTTAGTAATCAAAATAGGAAACCATAAAACAACTTACGACACATAGTCGAGTTCCTCCAGGCAGGTACAGGCCCCCCGGCCTTGAGGCACATATCAGCATAGGACTGCAGGGCCTCACACAGCACCTCCAGGCCACCACCTGCTCCACACATCCCCGCCACACAGCTCCGGAAGTAGCTCTCGGCTCCAAGGACAGACTGGCATTCTGCGAAGGGCCCGTGCCTGGAGACCAGGGACCCACAGTAGGGCTCGCTAGCGTACTCTGCCTCCTCCATAGGGGGACACTCATTGGGGACAACGGTTGACTGACAGGCCTTCTGGCTCTGCCAGCTCTGGCCGAACGTGGCAGCGGTTGAAGCCTCAGAACCGTCAGCCGTGTGGTAATCATCGTCTTTCAGGTGGTTGAAGTTCCCGCACATGCCGCAGACTTTACCGGAATACGAGGCGGGGACGGTGATATGCACGGCACAGGAGTCATCATAGGATACAAAAAGGTTGAAGTTAGTCTCCAGGACGACGGAAGCCGCATTTCCTCGGATGTTGATGGTGCCACCATTGAGGCTCAGGGGGAGGTTCTTCCAAATGCCGTTGACCTGAAAACATGATAAAGGTTGATTTTCTTGAAAGACTGGTCTTTCTTTGCCGTTCTTACCGTAGCATGTAGTAAAAATGTACTGGATCAATGTGTTCGATACTTTGGAATAGGGGACAAAATACTAACCCGCTTATGTCCCATATAACTTTCAAAAATCTGATAAGGTTTCATATTCTTGTACATCATTGCATAACCAACTCTGAACTTTGTTGTACTGTAGTAAATACTTTTTCAGTTCATCAGTTCATGGCTGATACTAAAAGTTCATATACTGTAACTAAGTTCAGCACTATTATGCAGTGAATTTACAATGACTCAATTACAAATAGCACATTTTCCTGGGTCTAGATACATTACCTAACATCAATGTGGTCAGTTGGAATGTGAAAGGCCTAAATCATATGTGAAAGTGAGTAGAACCAATAAACCATTATAACCCAGGAGCACAGTCAGTTTAGTCAGCTCAGCTATCCCCATTGAGACCGTGTCTGTGCCTCGACCTAGGTTGGGCAAAACTAAACATGGCAGTGTTCGCCTTAGCAATCTCACTAGACCTCCTCCATTCCTATCATTATTGAAAGAGATCATGATACCTCACATCTCAAAATAGGGCTACTTAATGTTAGATCCCTTATTTCAAAGGCAATTATAGTCAATGAACTAATCACTGATCATAATCTTGATGTGATTGGCCTGACTGAAACATGGCTTAAGCCTGATTAATTTACTGTGCTAAAGGAGGCCTCACCTCCTGGCTACACTAGTGACCATATCCCCCGTGCATCCCGCAAAGGCGGAGGTGTTGCTAACATAGACGATAGCTAATTTCATTTTACAAAACAAAAATTACGTTTTCGTCTTTTGAGCTTCTAGTCATGAAATCTATGCAGCCTACTCAAGCACTTTTTATAGCTACTGTTTACAGGCCTCCTGGGCCATATACACCGTTCCTCATTGAGTTCCCTGAATTCCTATCGGACCTTGTAGTCATAGCAGATAATATTCTAATCTTTGGTGACTTTAATATTCACATGGAAAAGTCAAAAGACCCACTCCAAAAGGCTTTCGGAGCCATCATCGACTCAGTGGGTTTTGTCCAACATGTCTCTGGACCTACTCACTGTCACAGTCATACTCTGGACCTAGTTTTGTCCCATGGTATAAATGTTGTGGATCTTAATGTTTTTCCTCATAATCCTGGACTATCGGACCACCATTTTATTACGTTTGCAATTGCAACAAATAATCTGCTCAGACCTCAACCAAGGAACATCAAAAGTCGTGCTATAAATTCACAGACAACACAAAGATTCCTTGATGTCCTTCCAGACTCCCTCTGTCTACCCAAAGGACGCCAGAGGACAAAAATCAGTTAACCACCTAACTGAGGAACTCAATTTAACCTTGTGCAATACCCTAGATGCAGTTGCACCCCTAACAACTAAAAACATTTCTCATAAGAAACTAGCTCCCTGGTATACAGAAAATACCCGAGCTCTGAAGCAAGCTTCCAGAAATTGGAACGGAAATGGCGCCACACCAAACTGGAAGTCTTCCGACTAGCCTGGAAGGCAGTACCGTGCCGTATCGAAGAGCCCTTACTGCTGCTCGATCATCCTATTTTTCCAACTTAATTGAGGAAAATAAGAACAATCCAAAATTCCTTCTTGATACTGTCGCAAAACTAACTAAAAAGCAGCATTCCCCAAGAGAGGATGGAGTTCACTTCAGCAGTAATAAATTCATTAACTTCTTTGAGGAAAAGATCATGAAAGGAAATTACGGACTCCTCTTTAAATCGTATTCCTTCAAAGCTCAGTTGCCCTGAGTCTGCACAACTCTACCAGGACCTAGGATCAAGAGAGACACTCAAGTGTTTTAGTACTATATCTCATGACACAATGCCGAAAATAATCATGGCCTCTAAACCTTCAAGCTGCACACTGGACCCCATTCCAACTAAACTACTGAAAGAGCTGCTTCCTGTGCTTGGCCCTCCTATGTTGAACATAATAAACGGCTTTCTATCCACCGGATGTGTACCAAACTCACTAAAAGTGACAGTAATAATGCCTCTCTTGAAAAAGCCAAACCTTGACCCAGAAAATATAAAAAACTAATCGGCCTATATCGAATCTTCGATTCCTCTCAAAATTTTTAGAAAAGGCTGTTGCGCAGCAACTCACTGCCTTCCTGAAGACAATCAATGTATACAAAATGCTTCAGTCTGGTTTTAGACCCCATCATAGCACTAAGACTGCACTTGTGAAGGTGGTAAATTACCTTTTAATGGCATCAGACCGAGGCTCTGCATCTGTCTTCATGCTCCTAGACCTTAGTGCTGCTTTTGATACCATCGATCACCACATTCTTTTGGAGAGATTGGAAACCCAAATTGGTCTACAAGGACAAGTTCTGGCCTGGTTTAGATCTTATCTGTCGGAAAGATATTAGTTTGTCTCTGTGAATGGTTTGTCCAACTGTAAATTTCGGTGTTTCTCAAGGTTCCGTTTTAGGACCACTATTGTTTTCACTATATATTTTACCTCTTGGGAATGTCATTCAAAAACATAATGTTAACTTTCACTGCTATGCGGATGACACACATCTGTACATTTCAATGAAACATGGTGAAGCCCCAAAATTGCCCTCCCTAGTAGCATGTGTTTCAGACATAAGGAAGTGGATGGCTGCAAACTTTCTACTTTTAAACTCGGACAAAACAGAAATGCTTGTTCTAGGTCCCAAGAAACAAAGAGATCTTCTGTTGAATCTGACAATTAATCTTAATGGTTGTACAGTCGTCTCAAATAAAACTGTGAAGGACCTCGGCGTTACTCTGGACCCTGATCTCTCTTTTGAAGAACATATCAAGACTGTCTCAAGGACAGCTTTTTTTCCATCTACGTAACATTGCAAAAATCAGAAACTTTCTGTCCAAAAATGATGGAGAAAAATTAATCCATGCTTTTGTCACTTCTAGGTTAGACTACTGCAATGCTCTATTTTCCGGCTACCCGGATAAGCACAAAATAAACTTCAGTTAGTGCTAAATACGGCTGCTAGAATCCTGACTAGAATCCTGGCCTTGTCTCAGGATGTTAAGTCAGTGGTTGAAGATATCCCTCTAGTGGTGTGGGTGCTGTGCTTTGGCAAAGTGGGTGGGGTTATATGTTTCCTGTTTGGCCCTGTCTCAGTCTCCAGTATTTATGCTGCAGTAGTTTATGTGTCGGGTGGCTAGGGTCAGTTTGTTATATCTGGAGTACTTCTCCTGTCCTATCCGGTGTCCTGTGTGAATTTAAGTATGCTCTTTCTAATTCTCTCTCTTTCTTTCACTCTGTCGGAGGACCTGAGCCGAGGACCATGCCTCAGGACTACCTGACATGATGACTCCTTGCTGTCCCCAGTCCACCTGGCTGTGCTGCTGCTCCAGTTTCAACTGTTCTGCCTGTGATTATTATTATTCGACCATGCTGGTCATTTATAAACATTTGAACATCTTGGCCATATTATGTTATAATCTCCACCCGGCACAGCCAGAAGAGGACTGGCCACCCCACATAGCCTGGTTCCTCGCTACATTTCTTCCTAGGTTTTAGCCTTTCTAGGGAGCTTTTCCTAGCCACCGTGCTTCTACACCTGCATTGCTTGCTGTTTGGGGTTTTAGGCTGGGTTTCTGTACAGCACTTTGAGATATCAGCTGATGTACGAAAGGCTATATAAATACATTTGATTTGATATAGTGAATAAACTTTATAATAATAACCTATGTTGTACTCACCATGACCCGGTGGTTCTGTCTCTTGTGCAGGGAGACCCTGAGGTTCTCCACCTCCACATTGACCTGCAGAACAGGAGATACAGAGGAGTTTCCTCGCTGCTCGTTCTTCACCTCCACACTGAAGTGGGACAGGGGGGTCTCAGAGGACGAGCACAGCCGGGCCAGGACGTAGGTACAGGGGACAACGAAGCGGAAGTTGGCCCAGTCAAAGGTGCTGTAGTGGAAGTTGCTGTGGACAGTGCAGGTCCCTGCTAGAGAGCGAGAGAGAGAACATGAGAGAGAATAGTCAATTAAAGTAGTCGTTTAAAAAAAAACGATTCTGTGTTTAGGTCTTTAGTAAAGGTGAGTTTTTGTTCAAAGTTAATGTAGCAATTGGGGGTGTGATGACACTGCACTTAACAAAAACCAGACAAAGGTGTAGCCTATAAGTCAGACTGATGAATAGGTTGCTAGTTCTACTGACAAATCCCACTTCTTCTTCAGCAATCATTGTGTTGTTTGAAAATTTAAAAAACACATAACAATGCTTAGCATTATTTGTATTTGATACTGTTTCATACCTGCATCTCTCATACCTGCATCTCTCATTGTAACTGATGATCTGTCACCCTCAACACTGAAAGAAGACATTCGGATCAAAACAGTGGGAGAGAAATTGGTATCAAAGTAAAACACTTTATTGTTAGCCTACACATCGACATATCGACATTGTAATCTCTATGTCATGGTGCATCCGACAACAAGTTGCAAACTAAAGTTCAGCATTTTTATTATTTATACTAATGTTGACATGACAATAATTAAGACAGTAAATCATACAATTGAAAGAGTACGACACAGCCATAGAGAGAGAGAGTAACTAAGAGTACGTTAGATGCTAAACAATAGACCAACAGTATGACGGTGAGACTCACCTTCCGTAAGACCCGTCCTGTAGCAGAGAGAGTAGGGCTGCTGTAGCCAGCAACCCCATGTAGGTGCCTCCTAGCATGGGTGTTCTTCTAGTTGTGTACCCTTATGGAGGCTAAGATAAAATACTCTTTACACTCACTATATAGAGAGACTGGGGAGTACTGGAGTCTCACTCTGATTCTGACTAGGGAGGGGAAAGCATGCAGACTTTTATAAGGGTCCTGGTGGCCCAGAGCAGTGGGCAGGGAAAGGGGGGCAAACAGGAAAGGGAGGGGTCAAGTGTATGGCGTCAAAAAAGACATTGAGTTGACAACATTGATTAAGACATAGTTACTGTAAAGGGCGTCAGCACCCAGTAACAAGATTAGTGTTTTAATTAAAGATAGCTGATAATCAAACAAAGCAGTTTTATTATGAGGAAACCAGACTGTTTTTCACTTCTTAGGAGTTAGCTAGACCCATCTAAGAATCATAAAGCAAAGGAACAGACAATGCATGTACTCTATTGAACTTGGTATCACTGCATAACACTTCCTCCTTGGTTAAAAAGTTATTCTGTTATTCAGTGACAACACAGGGTAGAAATCGGGGGAATCCAGGATCTGGGAGTGAATTTCCGGCAGTAAAATTGAGCTTTATTTTTTAGTCATTTAGCAGACGCTCTCATCCAGAGCGATAAACAGGAGAAATTAGGATTAAGAGCCTTGCTCAAGGCGACAGACTTTCACCTAGTAGACTTGGGATTCAAACAAGCAACTTTTCGTTTACCGGCCCAATGCTCTTAAACGCTAAGCTACCTGCCGCCTGGGTTTAGATACATTACTTAACACCACTGTGATAAAAAGGCCTAAATCATATGTGAAGATGATTAGAACCAATAAACTATTATAACCGATTGTATGGTGAATAAACTTAGTAAAATAGTCAGATACATTTTTGAGAAACCTATTCTGTGTTTTGACTTTCAATGACAAGCAAGTTTGGTAGTTCTGTTTGAAATGAGAACTTTCCCTTTTCCTCTACAATCAATATTAATCTGGTTTCTGGGTAATTTAAATCAATAATTGCAAAAGAATATAATGCAGAACATAGAACCATCTTTCGTGGCACATCGGTCATAGAAATGAATAGTTATTTACTCAATGGTTACTATCACCAGCATCATGGAGTTAATGTATTGAAAATGAAGGTACATACCTACATTCACTAGGCCCTAATCTATTTCACTGGTCACAGACACCTTAAAAAAGGTAGGGGACTGGATCAGAAAACCAGTCAGTATCTGGTGTGACCACCGCCTCATGCAGTGCAACACATCTCCTTCGCATAGAGTTGATAAGGCTGTTGATGACATGTCTGGTGAGTATGTAGGCCATGGAAGAACATGGATATTTTCAGCTTCCAGGAATTGTGTACAGATCTTTGCGACATGGGGCCCTGCATTATCATGCTGAAACATGAGGTGATGGCTCCGGATGAATGGCACAACAATGGGCCTCTTTGGTTGTGCAAACACACAGTTTCATCAGCTGTCCGGTGGATGGTCTCAGACAATCCCGCAGGTGAAGAAGCCCGATGTGGAGGTCCTGGCCTGTCGTGGTTACACGTGGTTTGCAGTTTTGTGGCCGTTTGGACGAACTGCCAAATGATTGTCCCCAGCACAAGGTGCACCTGTGTAATGATCATGCTGTTTAATCATCTTTTTGATATGCCCACCTGTCAGGTGGATGGATTATCTTGGCAAAGGACAAATGCTTACTAACAGAGATTTAAACCAATTTGTGCACAAAATTTGAGAGAAATAACCATTTTGTGCATATGGAAAATGTTCTCTAGTTCCTGTAAAGTACTGTACAACATTCTTTCCCCACTATTGTGACTGATGGCGTTAAATGGGATAATCTGTTATCCAGGGACTACTGCTATTTTAACTTTAAATAATTTTGACCATTATGATAGCATTGTACCACCCCGTAGCAGTAGTAACGCCAATGACACGTTTTAGGTAAATTAAAATTTTATGAAATGGAGGCCCCAAATGCTCAAATATAAGGTCAATGCTTTAAAAATGTTTTACTAAAGTGGTTTGATGAATCATTTTTGCCAACACTGCCATTTCCCTTTATTTAAACTGACTAACACCAAGTGACACTGTGGATTTAGACACACCAATGAAATCCTCAAATTTATGACATACTAGCTAATAATCTTCTTTAATGTAGAACCCTTCCCAGATAACAGTTTGCCACTGGACAGAACGCTCAAGGTCGTTGTATATCTTTGTAATCATTAATTTTCTAGGTGGTAACACCAATCACATAATACTGAGGTGCACACATTATATTAGTAAATCTTTAATATTGGACTATACAATATATGAAATACTTTTGCTCACTGTCAAGCTTTAAAAAAGTATCAAAATAATTGATAGATATATCTGAATCCCCAAAACATGTCACTACACCTCTAAACACCACCAGTGGGACCAGACAATTTGCTCGCCCCAAGTAGCTTCTACAATGTATACGGCTAGATGTGTTGCAGTGTATGACTTATGCATGTTTTCTGATTAAATTACACTGCATTTCAAGAATGGCCCATGTGCATTCACCAAAGTCAAGTCAAGTAAGAGTAAGTAAAGTAACCTCAAGGAGGGATAATATTATGTGAGAGTGTTCATGGCATGCACTAAAATGCTCCTCATCACATTAGTGCATTTAAGCAAATATTCTTTCGCACACACTGAATGGTGTGTGAGCAATGACGCCACACTAATCGATTGATTTATGGATTCTTATCTATTTGAAGAGGGTGGTACTGCCCTTTAAAATCATGCCGACCTGCTTCGAGACAGATTACAATGGGCCTGTTACAAACGTAAGGGAAGCAGAATAACCTTACAACGATCCAACAGTTATAAACAATTATAGAAATTGTAATTATTATTGTTTATTAAAAAAAAAATGATTTCACCTTTATTTAACCAGGTAGGCAAGTTGAGAACAAGTTCTCATTTACATTTGCGACCTGGCCATTATAGAAATATGTCATATGAAATCCATAATGGCACTAGTATCTGATTGATAATATGTTCCCATATATATGTAATAATGGATTATCAATTAAACTCTGTTGACGATATGCCCGCAGCATAAACGGGTCAGGTTGAAAAGTTGAAAGCAATAAAAGCAGGTTACTGTTGGAAATCATGAATTTTATGTGGACAAAATGACAGTAAACAATGTAACATTATGGTCACATTATGTCTCATTACATTTCTAGATATATGTATATATTTTGCTCACATGTAGGCCCATATGAATATTCAATGCATAATGAACAGTCTTACCAAGTGTTTGCACCTGTCATACTACAAAAGCCTACTTAGTGTCATTTTTTAGCATTTTTTAAATTTTCCCTTCGAAAATAACCTGTACAAACACTCCATCATGCTGAACCATAACGTCTTTAAGTCTACTCCATGTATCAACAATGACAGCCTCTTCAGATTGCTCATTCCAATGGAACACTGCTGGCACCCACAACCTTACGGCAGAAGGCAAGTGCAATCTATAATGTCCTCTTGAGAAGTTTACAAGCAGGATTGTGTCAATTCTGGCCTGATACTTTCTAGCTTCAACCAGGCTCCGATGCCGTGTCTGTTAAAGCATATGCTGAGAATACAAAACATTTCAATGACATAGACTGACCAGGTTGAATCCAGGGGGAAGCTATGATCCCTTATTGATATCCCCTTAAATACACTTCAATAAGTGTAGATAAAAGGGGAGTAGACTGGTTAAAGAGGTATTTTTTAAGCCTTGAAACAATTGAGACATGGATTGTATATGTGTGCCATTCAGAGGGTGAATGGGCAAGACAAAACATTTAAGTGCTTTTGAACGGGGTATGGTAGTAGCTGCCAGGAGCTCTGGTTTGTGTCAAGAACTGCAATGCTGCTGGGTATTCACACTCAAAAGTTTCCCATGTGTATCAATAATGGTCCACCACCCAAAAGACTTCCAGTTAACTTGACACAACTGTGGGAAGCATTGGAGTCAACATGGACCAGCATCCCTGTGGAACCCTTTTGACACCTTGTAGAGTCCATGCCCCAACAAATTGAGGCTGTTCTGAGGGCAAAATGGGGGTGCAACTCAATATTAGGAAGATATTCTTTAAAATGTGGTATACTCAGTGTATTTACAGTGTGTCGAACAGATAGCACCACACCATAAGTATAATCAGAGGAGAGATAAGATAGACAGATGAGGTGTTAGGTGATTGTCTCATCTAGTCACACATTCTCAGATCCCTGTCCTGTATGTCAATACACAGTGACGTTCCTAAACAAATATTGACAGGATTCTTAAAATTGCCCCATTGATAACATGTCTTTGTTGGTGTCTCAGAAGTGACAAGAGACTAGCTCGACTGTACAGTATAAGAATTAGTCAAGCTCCTCCATAGATTTGATTATCTAAAATCCAACCATGTCGAAAGGACGATTCTTACTCTCAGACTTATCGGGTACAGTAACTGTCTTGTTGAAGTGACCAACACGATTTCTAAACAGATTGATCAGCTATTATTTACAGATCATAGGAGTGTCCTCCCTGGGAAAATATCAGAAGACTTTCCTGCATCTTTGTGAGGCCTGGCAATAGTTTGTACCCTACTGGTTGCTATTGCATGCCAAAACATCGTTGGTTGTAAAGTACAGTACCATGTTAAAATAGTTAAGCAAGAGAACATGATACTTTAAATCTAGAACATTCTCTTTTAACTGGGTTCAACTTGCATGAGAACGCAGATCTATTGGTCATTGGTGTTAATTACCAAACCACAATTTAGGCCTGGATTCAATCAGATCAAGAGTTAACCCGCTTTGGCTGACATCCGCATAGCGGATTGGAGGTATTCAAGGTGTAACTACATCAAAACATCCAAGGGGCTCCATTAGTGGTTCCCCCCTAAAACACTTTAGGGCGTAAGGAAGGTGTCAAGATGGTTCGGAGGGAGTACATCCCTAGCTTGGGTATGAACTGACTAATAGGTGAGTGGATGAAAAACTGAAAGCGCAAACCACTACATTGAACCACGATAAGATGACTGGGAAGATGGTTGAATATAAACAGTGCAGCTATGCCCTCCGCAAGGCAATCAAACAGTGCAGCTATGCCCTCCACAAGGCAATCAAACAGTGCAGCTATGCCCTCCACAAGGCAATCAAACAGTGCAGCTATGCCCTCCGCAAGGCAATCAAACAGTGCAGCTATGCCCTCCGCAAGGCAATCAAACAGTGCAGCTATGCCCTCCACAAGGCAATCAAACAGTGCAGCTATGCCCTCCACAAGGCAATCAAACAGTGCAGCTATGCCCTCCGCAAGGCAATCAAACAGTGCAGCTATGCCCTCCGCAAGGCAATCAAACAGTGCAGCTATGCCCTCCGCAAGGCAATCAAACAGGCAAAAGTAGAGAATAACTATCTTCAATGTAATGACTCGGGATGTCGGCTGTAGGATGAAAGTTATTTTTAGGTAATGATACTTGTTCACATTACATTTGACCACATTCTATTAAACAATAAAAGGAAGTTGCTAGCGAAAGCCAGGATCATCACTTGTCCCTTTTGCGCGTTCTCGTTTTGCTTACTTCCTGTCGCAAGGCATTCGTGTTCTTGCAGTCAATAGCATAATCCAATACTAACCATTACAACAGAAATATGCACGTAGTTCTCTCAATCTCCCTCACATGAATTCTAATACAATTACTCTTACATATGTAAATAACTGTCAAATTAATCTTTAGATACAGCTCAATGAATGAACTGTAAACATTAACTCTGTAACCCATTAAAGTTACAACATCCTCCAACCATGTTCATCTAAATCTCCAAGCAGTAAATCAGCAGAATAGGTCTTCTCAACAAAGTCCTTGAGGTAGTACAAACTGAACATGACCTAACTAGGCCATCTCGGCCTGGAAACAGATTCTCAATCTTCCCTAGTTTCCAGGCTGGTCTGGGTGTGCTACCATCTCCAATGAGTGCAACATCACCCACATTCAGTGGGGGAGGCTGTGTTGTGTCACAGCGGTGTGCTGACAATAGATCCAGAAAGTAGTCTCTTTGCAAGCTGTTCCAGAAGCTGGTCACAAGTCTCTGCCTGTATTTCCATCTTCGTGTCATTTCCTCCTTGTTGAGCGTTGGGTGCTGAGTGAGCTTAGTCTTTTACCCACCAGGAAGTGTGCTGGTGTCAGGGGTTGTGGTTCATCCACTTCATTGCACAAGAAGGTTAGAAGCCTAGAATTTAGGATAGCTTCAACTTCTGTCAGGACTGTGCACATCTCTTCAAAGTTGAGCAAATCTTTCCCAATAACCTTTCTCAGGCATGTTTTAACTGACCTGATGAGTCTTTACCAGAATCCACCCCACCAGGCTGCTCGCTCAGCAATGAACCTCCAGGTTGGGGCTCTTTAATTGCCTTCCAAAGCTCTTCAAAGTCATGATCAGCTCTATTTGAACGTTTTTACATTGTCCGAATAGATTGCCATGCATAATCCTCTCCTTGAGGTTAATATTTTCAGAGCTAATAGGAATGCCTCGGTTGACTGATCTGAGACCAGTTCCAAATGCACTGTTCTGGTTACAGCACAAGTGAATTGCGCAACGAATGACTCCTTCACAGAACTATTTTCTTTCACGTAGAGCAGTGCTGAAAAATCCCCACTTTTGACTTCGAACGGTGGGGATTCAGTTATTCTGTATTTTAGTAAAGGTGCAGTAATCTGCTTTCTGGCCCTTGCCTTGAATCTCTTGCAGACTGTAGATCTTGCCACTGTGCTCTTGACAAGCTGCCTAGCATGCAAGATCCAGTATCCAGTGTCTCTTACTCCAGAATACATCATCTTCTCATGATGATACTGTATCAGTATCTGTGCTTGTTGAGCAGAACCCATGGGTGCTGCTCTCTGAATGTGAAGTTGGACTGTTGCAGTCTTCCTTCCACACGGAGTAGTTCTTGAGTTCTGTATTCACCTCTTCTGGAACCTTGTTGTCATCAGTCTCCTCCGACTGATTTGGTGATGTCAGAATGCTGGGTCTGTTCCCCCGTAGCTGGCTCTGTGTCAAGTTTCGAACAGTTTGTACTCTTGTAGGGCGGTTGGCTAGATTTGTTTTCCCTTCATTATGTGACCATGACTCTGGATTGGTCAGGGATTGGATCTCTGTCAATCTGTTTGCGACAAACTGTTTCAATATCTGACCTGAGCTGCATACGTCTGTTCACATTTTGATCTGTTTTTGTTCCATTTTCAGTGTGGTCAGTAGGCTGTTTGCTAGTGTAGTTCCAATCACAGCTCCCATGAGCTCCAGGCGTGGCAGCGTCATTTTCTTGAGTGGGGCTGCCCTGGACTTGGATGCGACTAGACTTGTTGTTGTTTACCCACCTTGGGATTCACCTTGCAGGTAAGCTACTGCACCATAAACCCTTTCACTTCCGTCACAGAACACGTGTAGTTTCAGTTTGTGGCTGTTCTGTGGCTGCATGTCTGTTCTGTACCACCTTGGTATGGCGAGCTGATGTAACTGGGTTACCACTGTTGCCATTCTCGAGTCAGATCAGGTGGCAACTCTTCGTCCCAGCTGAGTCCCCTCTCCCACATGTCCTGGAACATGCACATAATCCTGATGGTGAAGGAGTTCGGAAGCCCAGAGGGTCGAAGATGCGTGCAGATAACTGCAGAACACTTCTCTTTGTGTTTTCCTTTTGCCTTAGAATGCTCAGTAGCGGCCTGAGGTCAAACACAAAGTCATCTGTTCCTGGTCTCCACACTAAACCTAAAACTTTCCGCACGACACCTTGTGTTTCTAGCGCCAATGGGTGGTCAGTTGTCGTATTCACCTCCCATTTTGTTTTCAGTTCAGGAGAGTTGGTCTGTTATGCAGGTGAATGAGGACCCAAAAGCGACTTGGCGAAAACAGAGTCTTTATTCCAGTAAAGGAAATAGGCAATACTCCTAGACAAATCAGAGCAGAAAACAAAACATAAAAAACTAATTCCACTCGTAGTGACGAGGACAGACTGGAGACTCGACCATAAACTGCAGGCTGCCTCGGGAAGGCACCGACCGTAGCAGACCCAGACACCTGCTCACACGCAGCATCTGAGGGAAACAAGACACAGCACGGCGAACAATATACAAGGATCCGACAGGACAGAAACGGAAAACAAGGGGAGAAATAGGGACTCTAATCAGGGGAAAAGATAGGGAACAGGTGTGGAAAGACTAAATGATTGATTAGGGGAATAGGAACAGCTGGGAGCAGGAACGGAACGATAGAGAGAAGAGAGAGAGGGAGGGAGAGAGAAAAAAGGGAACGAACCTAAAAAGACCAGCAGGGGGAAACGAACAGAAGGGAAAGCATAATGACAAGACAATATAAGACAAAACATGACAGTACCCCCCCACTCACCGAGCGCCTCCTGGCGCTCTCGAGGAGGAACACTGGCGGCAACGGAGGAAATCATAGATCACAAACGGTCCAGCACGTCCCGAGAAAGAACCCAACTCCTCTCCTCAGGACCGTAACGGAAAACGAAAAAAAGGGAAACTAGGGTACTACTCTAAAAAAAAAATGAGACACGGGTAGAGAACTGAAAGCTTTAGAGCAAACAGGACCAAACAGGCCAGGAGAGTAACAACTAGGGACAGACTGAGACACAGCAAGGGCAGGAACAAGAACAGGAGAGATGCGGTGGCAGGGAACAGACTGAGACCCAGCAAGACCAGGAGCAGAAGCAGAAAAAAATTACCAGACTTATTCTGCGCGCAGTCCGAACACGCAGCCACGAAACGGCGCGTGTCACGCTCCTGAGTAGGCCACCAAAAGCGCTGGCGAATAGAAGCAAGAGTACCTCGAACGCCGGGATGGCCAGCTAACTTGGCAGAGTGAGCCCACTGAAGAACAGCCAGACGAGTAGAAACAGGAACGAAAAGAAGGTTACTAGGACAAGCGCGCGGCGACGCAGTGTGCGTGAGTGCTTGCTTAACCTGTCTCTCAATTCCCCAGACAGTCAACCCGACAACACGCCCAACAGGAAGGATCCCCTCTGGAACAGTAGAAGCCACAGAAGAACTAAAGAGACGGGATAAAGCATGAGGCTTGGTGTTCTTAGTACCCGGGCAATAAGAAATAACGAACTCGAAACGAGCGAAAAACAACACCCAACGAGCATGACGCGCATTCAGTCGTTTGGCAGAACGGATGTACTCAAGGTTCCTTTGGTCAGTCCAAACGACAAAAGGAACGGTCGCCCTCCAACCACTGTCGCCATTTGCCTAGGGCTAAACGGATGGCGAGCAGTTCACGGTTAGCCACATCATAGTTACGTTCCGACGGTGACAGGCGATGAGAAAAATACGCGCAAGGGTGGACCCCATCGTCAGTATCGGAGCGCTGGGACAGAATGGCTCCCACGCCCACCCCCAACGCGTCAACCTCGACAATAAACTGTTTAGTGACGTCAGGTGCAACAAGGATAGGAGCGGATGCAAAACGCTTCTTGAGGAGATCAGAACAACAATCATACGACCGGTGAGGAGGAAGGGAGTTGGTTCTGGACCGACTGAAGACCGTGCGCAGACCATGATATTCCTCCGGCACTCCTGTCAAATCACCAGGTTCCTCCTGTGAAGAGGGAGCAGAACAAACAGGAGAAATAGCAGACATTAAACACTTCACATGACAAGAAACGTTCCAGGAAAGGATAGAATTACTAGACCAATCAAAAGAAGGATTATGACACACAAGCCAGGGATGACCCAAAACAACAGATGTAAAAGGTGAACAAAAAATCAAAAAAGAAATGGTCTCACTATGGTTACCAGATACAGTGAGGGTTAAAGGTAGTGTTTCACATAATATACTGGGGAGAGGACTACCATCCAAGGCAAACATGACCGTGGGCTCCCTAACTGTCTGAGAGGAATGTCATGTTCCCGAGCCCAGGCTTCGTCCATAAAACAGCCCTCCGCCCCAGAGTCTATTAATGCACTGCAGGAAGCTGCCGATCCGGTCCAGCGTAGATGGACCGGTAAGGTAGTACAGGTACTTGACGGAGAGGACCGTCTAGTTGCGCTTATCAGTCGCCCTCCGCTTACTGATGAGCTCTGGCCTTTAACTGGACATGAAATGACAAAATGACCAGCGGAACCGCAATAGAGACAGAGGCGGTTGGTGATTCTCCGTTCCCTCTCCTTAGTCGAAATGCGAATACCCCCAGCTGCATGGGCTCAACACCTGAGTCAGTGGGGAAAGATGGTAGTGTCGGAGAGAGGGGAGACACAGTTAACGCGAGCTCTCTTCTATGAGCTCGGTGACGAAGATCTACCCGTCGTTCAATGCGAATAGCGAGTTCAATCAAAGAATCCACGCTGGATGGAACCTCCCGAGAGAGAATCTCATCCTTAACCTTAGCGTGGAGTCCCTCCAGAAAACGAGCGAGCAACGCCGGCTCGTTCCAGTTACTGGAGGCAGCAAGAGTGCGAAACTCTATAGAGTAATCCGTTATGGATCGATTACCTTGACATAGGGAAGACAGGGACCAGGAAGCTTCTTTCCCAAAAACTGAACGATCAAAAACCCTTATCATCTCCTCTTTAAAGTTCAGATAATTGTTAGTACACTCAGCGCTTGCCTCCCAGATAGCTGTGCCCCACTGCCGAGCCCGACCAGTGAGGAGTGATATGACGTAGGCAATCCGAGCTCTCTCTCTTGAGTATGTGTTGGGTTGGAGAGAGAACACTATATCACACTGGGTGAGAAAGGAGCGGCACTCAGTGGGCTGCCCAGAATAACATGGTGGGTTATTAACCCTAGGTTCCGGAGGCTCGGAAGACCCGGAAGTAGCTGGTGGCATGAGACGAAGACTCTGATACTGTCCTGAGAGGTCGGAGACCTGAGCGGCCAGGGTCTCAACGGCATGCCGAGCAGCAGACAATTCCTGCTCGTGTCTGCCGAGCATCGCTCCCTGGAACTCGAGAGTAGAGTAGAGAGAATCCATAGTCGCTGGGTCCATTCTTGGTCGGATCCTTCTGTTATGCAGGTGAATGAGGACCCAAAAGCGACTTGGAGAAAACAGAGTCTTTATTCCAGTAAAGGAAATAGGCAATACTCCTAGACAAATCAGAGCAGAAAACAAAACATAAAAAACAAATTCCACTCGTAGTGACGAGGACAGACTGGAGACTCGACCATAAACTGCAGGCTGCCTCGGGAAGGCACCGACCGTAGCAGACCCAGACACCTGCTCACACGCAGCATCTGAGGGAAACAAGACACAGCACGGCGAACAATATACAAGGATCCGACAGGACAGAAACGGAAAACAAGGGGAGAAATAGGGACTCTAATCAGGGGAAAAGATAGGGAACAGGTGTGGAAAGACTAAATGATTGATTAGGGGAATAGGAACAGCTGGGAGCAGGAACGGAGCCACAGGAATCTCATAGTGTCATGTCTCTGTCTCTCTGCTAGGGATAACTGCAGGAAAGCCTTCTTGATGTCTACCATGAATGTGATCTCATGTAGTCTGAACTTTATCAGAACGCTGACAAGATGCCGATTCAGGTTGGGTCCTGTGAATAGACAGTCATTGAGCGATGAACAGTCATCTTCATCATACACCACTTCAGTTTTGTCGTCACCTTGACCTCTCGGAGTACTGCATAGTTAGGTAAGTAGTATTTCACGTCGTCTGCGCATGATGCTTTGTCCTTGGGCACATCCTCTGCCATATCCTGTTGTAATTAGTCCTCTATTACTTCATTGTATCTGCTGTACAATGTCACACCCTTCTTCAGTCTGTTCTTCAGACCTTCAAACCGTTTCTTGGCGATTCTATAGTTGTCTCAGAGTTCTGACATTTCTCATTTCCATGGCAACTCCACATGGTATCATCCACCTTTTGAAGGTTGTTGTTCTCTCTAACCTCTGTAGAGCCTCGTCTTCCTCTGGGTTCAGTGTGTTCTCGCTTATGATACCCAGAGACTCCCAGAATGCATGCAGTTGTTTGGAGACTAGTGTGTCTTCATCAAGTGGGAAGAACATGTAGGTTGCCTCGGCGACACTTGACATGTACACTGGTCCCTGCACCGACCATCCAAAGGGTGCTCTCTAAAGCAACCAGCGTCTCTGTCATAGCTGTGCACCATTGTGGTGTTTCAATTGCCTCTAATTACATTCTCTGCTGTTTGTCCCAGACATTCTCCAAGATTACTTTCACTGTGTTGTGATGATACTGGAGCAAAGGAACCAAATGTGTGAAGAGTGAGTCCCTCTTGTCTGATTACTGATAGTTTCAGGCCCTTCATAAGGTTTTCATGTATGAAGCTTCTCTGACTGCCTCTATCTAGTACTGTTCTCTGACTTCCTCTATCTACAAACTTTACAGATTTTTGCTCTGCGTTTCTGTCCTAAACATACAAAGCATCTTCCCATTTTCATTAGTTTCTCTTTGCGTGTAGCAATATTTTGGTCAGGGCAGCTTTCTGATTTGTGGTCTGCACTATAACAGAATAGACCGTTTTGTTCCTTCTGGCTGGCTGTGTGCAGTGCCGCAGCAGATGGCATGTTGGGTCTATTTGTTTTCATTTCATTGGAGGAGCATGATCTGTTCCATGGTTTGCTCTCTTTCTGTTGGTTGCATGATCTTGTCATTTGTAGTGCTCTCTCCCTACTCTGAACCTCCTTCTGTTGGAAACTGACTACCTCAGACACTTTCCATTCATCATTTACTCCCCTCTGATGACTATAGTCAAGAGCTACAGTACCAGTCAAAAGTTTAGACACATTCATCGAAACACACATGGACTCATGTACAAACCAAAAAAGTGTTAAACAAATGAAAATGTATTTGTTTAACACTAACTCTATAAGTATTTGCCTTGATGACAGCTTTGCACACTCTTGGCATTTTCTGAACCAGCTTCATGAGGTAGTCCCTTTCAATTAACATGTGTGGCTTGTTGAACATGTATAAGGACTCTCACATCACTGTAGTCGGCTAAGACTACAGCCCTCGGCTTCGGAGACGCACTTAACTCTCTTTCTGATATCCTGCACAAGCTAAATGACCCCGAATTCATTATTTTAGGTGATTTGAACTGGGACATGCTTACATCTGAATCGGATTCTTTTAATGAACTGTGTGACTCTCTGAATCGCGCTCAATTAATTAATGCGCCAACAAGACCGAATCCCAGAGCACCTAACAAATCAACACTACTGGACATTATTCTAACAAATACCCCTCACAAATACACATCGACTGGGATATTCTGTAATGATGTCAGTGATCACTGTGCAATTGCTTGCGTTAGAAATACAAAAGTGACCAAAGCCAAACCCCGTTATATTTTTAAAAGAGATTTTAGACAGTTTGATGCGCAAGCGTTTTTACATGATCTGTACCATAATATTGACAGAGTAAGTCTTATATTCGATGTTGACACTGCCTGGGACTATTTTCATATGGAATTTGTGTCGATTTGGGATATGTATGCCCCTATGAAGAAATTTAGAATCAGTGGAAGGGGCAATCCCTGGTGTTCAGATAACTTGGCAGAATAAATTAGAAAGATAAATATCTCTTGGGCTCAAGCGAGACATACAAATGCCCCTGTCGACTGGGCCTCATTCAGAGGACTAAGAAACAAATGCACAGGATTGATCAGAAAGTCCAAATCAGATTACTATTTAAATGCAGTCACAGAGAACCTAAACATCCCAACCGAGTTCTGGAAGCCAATCAAATCAGTGTCAGGTTCTAATGTCTTCCTGACCATGTAATTGATTCCAATGAAGTGAAGGATAAAGCCAATATTGTAGGGTTTTTTAACAAGCACTTCATATCTGCTGGTTCAGTTTGTTGATAATGGTGGGGCCCAGGCCTCTAATGTCAGCTCTGTTACAGTCAACTATGATATAGGCCCTCATGTGAACCATTTTAACCTTGAGCCTGTTTTTTATACTGAGGTCTATAAAGCACTAAAGGCAATAGACACTAACAAGTCTACAGGTCCAGACAACCTGGATACCATTCCTCTTAAAGATAGCAGCTGGTATTATTACTGAACGATGTGGCTCACATTTTCAACGTGAATTTCTTGACCAAATCCATACCCAGCATTTGGAAATCAGCTTATGTCTTTCCACTGCTAAAGGGTGGACATCCCTCAGATGCTAATAACTATTGTCCTATCTTTGGGCGGCAGCGTAGCCTAGTGGTTAGAGCGTTGGACTAGTAACCGGAAGGTTGCGAGTTCAAACCCCCGAGCTGACAAGGTACAAATCTGTCGTTCTGCCCCTGAACAGGCAGTTAACCCACTGTTCCCAGGCCGTCATTGAAAATAAGAATATGTTCTTAACTGACTTGCCTGGTTTAAAAAAAATCTTTAAACTCCCTATCCCGGCGAAAGTCTATGAATCCCTAGTAAACTCGCAGTTAAACAACTTCTTAATTGAAAATAACATACTGAGCAGGGTTCAGTCTGGCTTTCGATCGGGGCACAGCACCACAACTGCAGCTAACTGCACATTAGTGTTAAAATCGCCAAGCAGAATGCATTCGCTATCCGCAAATATATTGTGATCACAGCAATTCGATTCAAGTAAATCATATAAATTATTCTGCTTGGGAAGCCGATAGCGCACACCAACAAGTATAGGACGACATGTAGGAAGAAGTATATCTACCCATGTGTCTGCCACAGAGTAGCAGGCTGAAGGTAAACAAGCAACTTGTTGGAGTCAACACCGGTGTCAGCGATGCTGCGGCGTTTCCTGTGTACTTTCCACGAGCGGCTCAGCTGTTCCCGTAGGAAAGTTAATATCACGTGCCGGTAAAGTTGTTAATGGCCGAAGTTCACAATATGAAAGTGAAGATTTCCGTCCACGTCTTTCGGTGTAAGTGGAATGGGAGTTTGGGATAATCGCCATGTTTGAATTGTAGAATAAATCAGAAACACCAAAGCAAAACATCTGGATAGAGCCATAACAGTATTGCGTGTTGCACATTGCGATATACTAACAAACAATACTGATAATCAAACAAACAATTTGCCCACGGTCATGTATATCCTACCAACAGTGCATTAAAAACTGTAATATCTTATGTTTCACTGAGTCGTGATACATTCATACCATCTGAATTTCCATTTAGCCTCCTGGTCCATGTCTATGTCTGTTTGTTTCAGCAGGCTTTATTAGGTCTTCGTCGACAGGCAGCTGTTGTCTGTGTACAAGAATGCAGAGCATGAACTGTTTAGTCTTTGTTTGACTGATGTAGCTGGCAAGGTAACTGATGTTTGACTTAACAGATCTGTCAGTTCTGTTTTGACTACAGTTTCACTAATTTATTACACCCGCCAGTGTAAGTGCTAAACTGCTTACTGACTGTACACTGTAATGTTACTGCATGATTGTAGTGGGTTTACTAACACGTTAGTTCTATTAGCTACAGTATGTTGACTATTCTGTTACTTTAGCTAATATAGTGACAACGATGTAGGCTGTGTGTAGCGGTTATGATACGGTTTATGAAAGCTTACCTTGACTTGGAAGAGTTCCAGTGTTGTGTTGAATAGTCATAGCCAGCTAGCTAACATAGCATTCCTCTGTTTAAGCAGGGTGTTTGAGTAGGCTAAACTAGCTAGCTGCATTTGTTAGCTAGGTAAGTGAAACTGGAAAAAAAATGCCATTTCAATTATTTGGTGACATGAATAGATTTAGTATAGTTTCATCGAAAAAGGATAACTTTTAAAATGTTGATATTTTTTTCCCCAACAGAATCAGTGGAATGAATACTCCCCTGATAACACGTAAATACAATTCACTTTCATAGCAGCCACAGCGTATTTCATATATTTGCAGATTAGCGTTAGGTTCGGGCCTCAGATTTTCTCTTTATCACATATAGTCAGGTGGTTGGGGGATGGGTTATTAGCAATTGAACAAACAGAGCTTAAAAGAGCCGATATTTACATGAGGGCTTGTGCCCCTTATTACGTACTACGAGCGGTAAATATTGTACCCAGGCACCAGCAGATTTATTTTTGATCCTGTCATAACTGCGAAAGTGGATCCATAACATAACGGTTTTAAAGTCACTCCAACATTTGCAAGGATATGTTGCAGAACTCACCATTTAATATCATTCTGCAATAGCAGAAATGGCCTGTTTTCATTGTAAGATTCATTTTTGGGCAGTTGCTCATATCAGGAAATGTTTCTCATATCAGGAAATGTTGCCCATGGAGGATGACAGACTGCACTTCTCTAAAATGTAGAAGTGTAGGCCAAGTCAACAAATCACAAAACAGTTTTGTGAGTCTTTTAGCTCACGGCACTTAATTTCGCAATCAGCACGTTACCCCATCACCCCTCCCCACGCTGAACAGGTAGTGTAATGAATACAGGTGCAGTGGTTCCGCACTGCCTATCAGGGAAACATGATCAATACAGTAGGCAGACAGCGTTTAATTGTCTTTTGTTAACAAAGAGCCTCTCTCTGAGGAGGGGAGGAGAGGGCCCTCTGCTGTCGATCATGCTCAACATAATGGAATGTATTCCCATTCCTAGCATGAATTGATAGGAAATGCAGTGCAACAAGCCCATCCTTTTTTGTAAGTTGCTAAAGCTGAATAGGAGCAGACAGAAGGTTATGGTTTGTTCAAGTAAAATGTGTGTGTGTGTGTGTCTGTGTGTGTGTGTGTGTGCGCAAATGTGTGTGTACATGCTTGTTCATGTATGTATGCGTGTGTGTCTATTTGCGATCTTTGAGAAAGCGCATACATTTGTATTCGTATACATTTCTGTCGGTTTGCTGACTATATGGATTCAAGAATGGTTTGTGGAGGTCATTCTATCATTCAACCAGAGGGTGGCACTCATTCTCTTTCAGAAAACCAACAGTCAGTTAAAGACGAGACTGCAAATGTTCTCATTCTGGCAGTGGGAATTATCCCACTGACAACATAATGGAAAAAAAAACCTTACATTACCTTTCACTGCTACTGTGGAGAGGCATAGTGGCAAATTGAATATGTTGAATAAATGTACATTCACGACAACTGTGACATTAAGCCTTTCAGCTGAAATTATGGTATTTTAGCTTCATTTTATACATTAGAAACATGAAGACTACTGAGAAATGGTTTGACTCAGCAAGACCCTTCATGCCAATAATGGCATATTGAAACTGATGAAAGAAATCCGAAATTCATTATGAAACCAATAAAATGAGTTAGGAAACCAATTAATATTGCCTTATGGTCAGGTTAAGGCGAGATAGTTCTGGTTTGTGAAATCTGATAATAAATTGAATGTGCTGGGTTCAATGATTTTACTGATAAATCCTTTGTCTCCTAGCGCAATACCATGGAGGAGACCGCCCAGTGTCATATCTCGCCCTCAATTAACTTCAAACTTCTCTCCATTACACGCAACCACACACCATCTCATTATCATACACAATCCCATCAGCTCCACTAATTGTTTTTCTATTCATTTTCAGTTTTATTGTCATGCCTTTCTCCCAGAAAGGGGTTCTGATCCTCTTCTCTTCCCAGAGAGGGGTTCTGATGGAATTTGGGAGACTGTGCAGAATGGACATCCCAGCTCCTGCCCCTGAGGGACATGGAAGGGGTTGGAGAGAGAGAGAGCGAGAGCGAGAGAGGAGATAGAAGGGAGCAAGCGAGAGAGAGAGAGCGAGAGGCCCAGTGTCTGATACCTATGCTTGCTGAAAGAGATGGATGAATAGATGGAGGGAGTAAGATAAGTTAATGACTTTATTATCCCCACAGGCATAACACAATTAAAGATAGACAAAGGACATAAACAGACAATAAATACAGGTAGGTAAAGTGCAGTTCATTAGCAATTAATTATGAATCTGTACACTATTCACAACAGAACACTCTGTCAACTGCAATGTTAGTTGTAGACCAGCCCTCAAGTCCTACTTGGTTTTTTAAGCATTTGGGTTTTTAAACATTCAGGAGCCTTTCTGCCATTGGTACAAAGGATTGTTTGGCATTAGATTGTTTGGCATTGGAGAGAAAACAAACGTGATAGACCTTGTTGTTTTCCCCACCCAAGTTTATATGTACAGGTCTGTAGCGTTGAGGTGATAAGAGTCAGGAGTGTTAGCGTTGTAACCTTCAAAGGCCACGGGCGGAGGATTCCAGAGTCAGTTAATTCACAATCAGTTTAAAGGTCACCACACACACGCCGATACGGAGAGGTGCTGCAGTTCACTGAGCTAACTGGCTGATATCAGTGTGAAGTGGAATCACCTGCTGTCTCCAAATGCACAACAAACAAGCAAACAGACACCTACTCAGAACCTGCTTAGAGGGTCCCTGGCTGTACTCAAAGGTCAAAGGGCACTCAAAGGGTACTTGAAGTATGTAAACAAGGACACCTTCAAATATGATTTTTTGTTGTTGTTTCTTGATGAAGTGTTCTGCTTCACACCAGCTCAGTCTTACAGGCTTTAAGAGAGCGAAAGGCTTCAGATGTAGTCTAACGTAACGTGGCAATGTTAGAAGAATGATACCAGCCTCTTGAATGTTAAATCAGCCTGCCCATGGGGCAGAGAGAAAGCAGAGAGGCCAAGTACTAGGAGGACTCTGTTACTTAGACCGCTCAGAGAAGAAACACACTCATTATTCATTCATAGAAGAGGGCATAAAGCACAGCGGGAGTAGTGACGTCATCAACTCCTAAGCTCCGTTGGAGACCATCGTTAGAGCTTCTGACTGACTGCTTCATGTTTCTCAAAGACTATATCACGTCAATAAACACCTACGTTTATGATGTTTTTCTCCATGATGTGCTTGCATTGTGTGGTATGTCTTTATGTTGTACTATTTTTTAATTTTACCTTTATTTAACTAGGCAAGTCAGTTAAGAACAAATTCTTATTTTCAATGACGGCCTAGGAACAGTGGGTTAACTGCCTGTTCAGGGACAGAACGACAGATTTGTACCTTGTCAGCTCGGGGATTTGAACTTGCAACCTTCGTTTCCTCAAGAACAAAGCCCCCACCACTATGTCAAAGATAATAAAACAAAAACCCCATAGTAAATACTACAATAATGTCCACAAAAATACTACAGAAAATCCTACAGTATACTACAGTAAGTACTGTAGCATATACTACTGTTTTTTTTTCTTAAAAAATAAACTGTAAATACTACAGTATACTACAGTAAAGTCCACAAAAACACTAAAGTGGATACTATAGTATTTAACCATAGTATTTTTTAATGTGGGTGTTTGTTCTCCATTGATGTTATTGTGGCTATTGCAGTATTGTCCTATTGTGCATTATCAGTACATCCTTGCAGCGCTGCACTGCAGATCTATCCCATGGTTCTTGTGACTACTGTATAGGTTTCTCTGTTTGTACTGTCTGTGTATGAAGCACCTTTTGTACGTGTGTTCATATTTGAATGTGCGCTGTGAAAAGTATAAATAGACGGTATTATCAACAGCCAAGGTCTTCTGGTTCGCAAACAGAAGCAGATGATGTCATAACTAGAGTTTACGGTGGTGACGCACAGCATGTGGGATTTTCGCACAATGTCAAACCACCATTGTTTTCGGGGTTATATTTCATTTAAGTTGGATGGAATCGAATCAGATGTGGTGAATGACTGAGTTGTACTCAGAGATTCCAGTCAAAAACTGAAATAGTGTTGGTCCTGATTTGATTCGCTGGACAAACCAGCCGAGACCGGTTTGTGATGAGTTGCAGACCTCATGCGGGGCTGGAGAAATTCCATCTACTCTTGTTCACCTGAGCTGAGGCATCCAGCGACTGGGCTAAGAGAGAGCGGTCTTCTCAGCTCTGCAAGCTGTTAGCTGGGCCAAGAGGTTGCCTGCCTAAAAACCAGAGGGTAGTGGACCAGAGAGGAGCAATCTGAGCTTATCCACATGCTGCTGCATGTGCACGCCAGCGCACGCACAGATGCACAGAGTCTCCGGTTTACAGCGTTTCATACACACATAGATACAGTATGTTTACACATGCACTCAAGCACACTGCCTTGCAAATATACAGGCATCTGTACACCAAATCAAGGTTAAACAAGGGGATATACATTTTTGTGAGTCATGCTAGCAATGAGTCAAAATACACATTCAATCCTACCCTCATCCCAGAGGTATGGAAAGCTGACTAAATGGGAAGAGGAAAAAGCTAAGCCAGAAAAAAAACTATATTATTCAAATTGCAGTAATATTATGCATATTCATTCTACAACAGAGGATTAGCTTAAGGACCTGCATTTCAAGTCCAAGGAAGGCTCTCTGTAGTCTTCGACTGGAAGAATGAAAGCATTTTCCCCTCGTGTTCTGTGAAGGGGACCAGGCAGGCAGAGAGGCAGGCAGGCGCTCCAGCAAAACCCTCATTATGCTTTGAAAATCCCTCTATGCCTCCAGTGCCCCAACCTCCACACCTCTCCGCCTCTAAACTGGGGTGAAACAGATAACAGATAGCAAGTTGGAGCGCCTGCCGCAGTCAGGTAGAAAGAGCACCTTTGAATGTCAACCGTCAAATATCAGAGAAGCTTCAAATGGCACAGGGAAGAATCTCGTCATAGACCACGAGGGTACACATGATCTGAGGCCAAGAACAGGTCTGATAACAGATATAGAAGAATCTCGTCATAGACCACGAGGGTACACATGATCTGAGGCCAAGAACAGGTCTGATAACAGATATAGAAGAATCTCGTCATAGACCACGAGGGTACACATGATCTGAGGCCAAGAACAGGTCTGATAACAGATATAGAAGCTGTTTGAATAGAAGAGGGAGGTTGGGAGAAGGGAGATGTGGATTTTAATCATGATATTGGGTATTGAATTGCTACTGATTTGCATTAACTTGCTGTTGCCTGAATGCAAAATGAAGGGAATTCATAGTAGGTGAATAGAGAATGGGCATGAGGTATGTTTTAATGATCATGTTCTGGTTTATTAATGCAAACACTAATTTGTAATTATTTGAGTTGGTGAATGATTAGAGTTTTTAATAGTAGGTTCCCTTACCCAGTGCATAAAGAACATCCATTAATCTATGTATAGCAGGCAGAAAAAGTGGAGGGACTTCTGAGGGTAACACAGTTTAGACTTCTGAGGGTAAAAAGACTTCAGACTTCTAATGGTAACAGAGTTTACTTCTGAGGGTAACAAAATTGACTTTTGAAGATAACAGAGTTGAGACCTCGGAGGGTAACAGAGCTGAGACTTCCAGGTGTAACAGGGTTGAGAGTTCAGCATGTTGAGGGTAAAAAGAGTTTCAATAAAGCAATACTTCAAGTAACCAACGTGATGGAAGGTAGAATGAAGGTGGTCAAGTCAAGTTTCCTTCTGTGTGTCTGTCTGTGGGTAGCGAGTGCCAGCATCTGTGTGAGAATGCACAAGATATTTTAGTCTTCAGAAATCTGACCTAGCCAGTGTACTGATACACACAGAGGAATCTATAGTCCTCTCCCGAGGCCTCACCACACCGTCAGAGGCATAGGCTTCGCACAGCCCAGAGTCGATAAACAATCTGTGGACAACAAAAGAACAAAAGGCCCCATTGTATTGCTGGCCAAGCAAACATGTCCCTTTAAAATGTCAAATAAAAAACTGTTATGAGCATGTGGTGTTCTATTGACTCGAGGACGTGCTCATCATTGGATAGTTCCCTCCTGCTCTGGAAGAAGTGTACCAAGAATTATAGGCTCTGGTGAACAGTCTAAGGGTGGTCAAATAAAACAAACGTTTGAACATGCGACAATGTGTGAGAAAAGCATCCAAATGAACATTTACATATTTTGAAGAGAAATGAAGAGAAGAAACATCACAAAGACCCTAAACTCCAGTTGTGTATTTTTCATGACCAAACACATTCCCTGAAACACTCCATGAGTTTATCATTCTCCCTTATATGTTTGGGTTTAGACTTTGATATCCAGGCTCTGAATTTGAGAGAGAGAGAGAGAGAGAGAGAGAGAGAGAGAGAGATAGAGAGAGAGAGAGAGAGAGAGAGAGAGAGAGAGAGAGAGAGAGAGAGAGAGAGAGAGAGAGAGAGGTGGGAAGATACTGTAGAAATGGAGAATGACAGAAGGAGACAGAGAGAAAGACAGAGAGAGAGCGATACAGAGAGTGCATGTATCCTGGGCGATGAATGAACCCAAGCATATGAACCTTTGAAGATGGTACGACTGTGAATTCAATCACGTTTAATCTGACTCCTTCTGTGGTGCTAGTCCCCAGGGAGCCCTTCTGACTGATCAGATCACAGCCTTTTTTTGCAGGGTGGCCTTCTCCTCCTCCACCCCTTCGTCTTTTGCTCTTTCCCCCTGAATCTCCATCCCACGTTCCTCCACCTCTCCGACCTCCCTCAGCACCCCACTAGTAAGCATCCTCTCTTTGGAGCCTCATTGATCCGCAATCTTTCAGACCCATTATGTTGGATTGTGTGTGTGTATATGCACTCGCTACTACATCACTGCATGCTTGTGTTTGTGGCTGTTCCTTCCTTCATGTCTGCCCCCTGCCGGCCTGCCAACATACCTACCTTTTACCTGTCTACCCACCCCCCCCCCACCTTTCTGCCTGCCTCGGTGCTCTTCAGGCCTCAGTGGCTCTGTGATGGATCCTTATGGGTGGCCAGGCGTCTGCCTGCCTGCATGGGTGTCAGCTGGTCAGGGCTAATGAACTGGACCCAGGCTCTATGCTAATCAGATAAATGAATGTTTTCAGGTACAAAATGACCATAATCAATGGAGAGAGAGTGTGTGCCAAGCTGGCATCTGAAGGAGGGTGAGGTGGAGGGAGGTGGAGAAAGGCAGAGAGAGAGAGAGAGAGAACCAACCAAGCTGGTATCGGAGGAGGGCGAGATGGTGTAAACAGGCTGTGAGCCAAGGTCAGGGGTCAAACGCAGGGGTGAAGGAGGGAAAGTGAAAGTGTAAGGCTAACAACTTAAAGGTGCACTCCTTCCTCTGTGATATCATGATGAAGTACATACGCAATCCCGACTGTAACAAAACAAACACACAAATAAAAAAAACTGTCCTTCGAATGACAATAAGGTGACGTTTTCCACCTTCTTTTCTGCACGACCCTCCCCCTCAGTCCTTAAAAACCAAAACAAAGCGGTGTGTAGGGTTGCACTGTTAAATGGAAATGGAGGATGCAGGCTGCACCTGAAGAAACACAATGCCAGGTATGAGTGTGGACACAATGGAAAACATGTTATATAATTGATAGACCTGCCAAATGGTTTCATTCTGTCTCGAAATGTGATTCAGATGTGTGAAATATTATGTCGTTTTATAAAAACTACACATCCATATCTCCAGGGCCTTTCTCTCCCACGGAATTGTTCTGTACTTGCTCTTCTCTAATAATACACAACGGGTAAAATATTACTCAAAGCAAATCAATGGTATGATTTGTGTTTGATTTACGTTTATATGGCTATTTCTCTGATTACAGACCTATTGATGCTAACACATTTTGAAACATTGGCTCTCTCACACACACACAAACATACAATCAGCACAGTCTTGCCTGCAGCTGCGTGCCAAACCACTTGTGAGTGGATGCTCAGAGCCCCAGTGTGTCCACAGAGTCCAGTGTTGCATAAAGCCATTTGCCCTTTGAATGTTCATCATTGCAGATTTAATCACCCGATAGGGATGCTGAACATGATCTGTTATGGTTATTACTTGGAGACATAACTGCACGTGGCCCAATGCAAAAAGACTATGCAAATGTGATGCAATTGAATGGGGACATGTTCAGAAGCAATGTGTTTGAATATTCATACAGCCATTTAGCATGAAATGTTTTCGATTGCACAAATTGGCATGTTAGATGTTTTAAATGTCTACTAATGTTGACTTAAAAGGCTGGTGTGTTGTGCGGGATAGCAATGAACTGGATTTGGAAACATATACTGTTCGAACAAACATGTATTCACATGCACGGAGGCAGACACACACACACAAACAGTCACACACACACACACACACTTTTTTTTACTCTGCTGCTACTCGTTGTTTATTATCTATGCATAGTCACGTTACCCCTTTCGACATGTACAGTACCAGTCAAAAGTTTGGACACACCTACTCATTCAAGGGCTTTTCTTTATTTTGACTATTTTATACATTATAGAATAATAGTGATATCAAAATGACGAAATAACACATATGGAATCATGTAGTAACGAAAAGATAAATGTTATATTTGAGATTCTTCAAAGTAGCCACCCTTGGCTTTGATGACAACTTTGCACACTCTCGGCATTCTCTCAACCAGCTTCATGAGGTGGTTGCATTTCTGTTTCTGTTAGACTCTGGTCTCCTGGAATGCATTTCAATAAACAGGTGTGCCTTGTTAAAGGTTAGTTTGTGCAATTTCTTTCCTTCTTAATGTGTTTCAGTCAGTCAGTTGTGTTGTGACAAGGTAGGGGTGGTGTACAGAAGATAGCCCTATTTGGTAAAAGACCAAGTCCATATTATGGCAAGAACAGCTCAAATAAGCAAAGACAAATGACAGTCCATCATTACTTTAAGACGTGAAGGTCAGTCAATCCGGGAACATTTCAAGAACTTTGAAAGTTTCTTCAAGTGCAGTCACAAAAACCATCAATCGCTATGATGAAACAGGCTCTCATGAGGGCCGCCAGAGGAAAGAAAGACCCAGAGTTACCTCTGCTGCAGAGGGTAAGTTCATTAGTGTTAACTGCACCTCAGATTGCAGACCAAATAAATGCATCACAGAGTTCAAGTAACAGACACATCTCAACATCAACTGTTCAGAGGAGACTGCATGAATCAGTCATGTGTTTTGCTGGTGACACTGTCTGTGATTTATTTAGAATTCAAGGCACACTTACTCAGCATGGCTACCACAGCATTCTGCAGTGATACGCCATCCCATCTGGTTTGCACTTTGTGGGACTATCACTTGTTTTTCAACAGGACAATAACCCAACACACCTCCAGGCTGTGTAAAGGCTATTTAACCAAGAAGGAGAGTGCTGCATCAGATGACCTGGCCTACACAATCACCTGACCTCAACCCAAGTGAGACGGTTTTGGGATGAGTTGGACCGCAGAGTGAAGGAAAAGCAGCCAACAAGTGCTCAGCATATGTGGGAACTCCTTCAAGACTGTTGGACAAGTATTCTTCATGAAGCTGGTTGAGAGAATGCCAATTGTGTGCAAAGCTGTCAATGCAAAGGGTGGCTACTTTTAAGAATCTCAAATATATTTAGATTTGTTTAACACTTTTTTGGTACTACATGATTCCATATGTGTTATTCCATAGTTTTAATGTCTTCACTATTATTCTACAAAGTAGAAAATAGTAAAAATATAGAAAAACCCTTGAATGAACATATTACCTAAATTACCTCGACTAACCTGTACCCCCCACACTGACTCAGTACCTGTATCCCCTGTATATAGCCCCATTATTGTTATTTTATTGTTGCTGTTTTGTTTTTTACTGTTGTTAATTTAGTGAATATATTTTTTAACTCTTATTTTTCTAAAAACTGCATTGTTGGTTAATTAAGGGCTTGCAAGTAAGCATTTCACAGTAAGGTCTATCTATACCTGTTGTATTCGGCACATGTGACATACAATTTGATTTGATTTGATTTGATTTGAGAGAGAGAGAGCGAGAGAGAGAGAGAGAGAGAGAGAGAGAGAGAGAGAGACATTACCACTCTATTACAGTAAAAGCCGTCCCCATGTTTATGCACATACTCTATCACAGCTTCTCGCTCTCCCTTTACCCACTCCACCCCTCCAGCTCACCCAGGAGCGCAGGCAGGGACGCAGGGCAGGCAGGAGGCAGTGTGTTCACAGCGGGCATGAAAACAGCTTGAGAGGCTCCTTCTCGGTGCACCATATCAGCCTCAGACAGATGCCACCCCAGGACAGAGAGAGACAGAGGATGGGCTGCATGGCTGGGGACTAGTACACCAGTTGCAGCCAGGATTATACCAGTGAAATGACTCCATGGGAAGACATACCCACATGGACGCACACACACAGGCAACAGAAGCACATATCTGGGGAATGAATAAGCACTTACTGAATAATAATGCGCTCTCTTTCAGTTTTTCAAGGGGATTTAGTTTACCTGACTATTTATTAAAGGAAGTACAGGCACTTGTAGCTGGTTAAGTGGCATGAATGAAGAGACCATGAGAGAGGTTATTTCAACATTATATGACCATGTACTAGCACTAGATACAGAAGAAAAAATACCTTTAGTAAAATGAAGGCTTATGTAGGCCATTACATGGTGTTTCAAGACATGTGCAATGTGCCGCCAAGACAGAATTAGAATTTTCTTGGCATCAGCGGGTTGAACAGAGAATTTTTTCCTGACCCACTTTCTACAAGGACTTTCAGGCTTCTGGATGAACGCGATTGACATCTGAGAGGATTTGGGCCTCCTACAGAGCACAGGTATATTGTCTTTGACGTCAGCATCTTCTCCCAGTCTGCCAGTTAAACTATTGTTCGTGCTACGCTAGTTTCTGTTAGCTTGCTCAGGATCTACAGATGAGTAGTTCTAGCACTTGTACACTGTGTATAGTATGCACTTTACTGTGCATTACCCTTGTGAACTAAATGAGATGCATGCATACTGATTTATACAGTATTGAGATATATTTGTGTAATTCTAGTCTAGTGGACTCCATAGAGAAGATGATCTCAAATCTATTGTAGATACTTTCGGGCCGCTGTCATTCGTCAATATGGATACGAGTGGGCTGACAGAGAAAAGGCTGCCACACTCATCAGAGGAATGAATCCGCAACAAGGAATCATTTCCAACCCATTGAGTGGTAGTCAAAGCTTTACAAAATGTCTCAGTAATGATCCCACTCCAAAAGACCCATGAATAATCTAAATCAATGTGTTATCGACAACATGTCATCAAGTGAGGAAGCCCCTCATGAAAAGGTGATATTAGTCTGTGTATTTAGGCAAAATAAAAATGAACTTAATTAGGGTCACTTATTAATGCCTCAATGGCCCCTTGTTCTGTAAACCATATTTACACATTCAGTTGGCAATACAATACTAAATAACTGCACTGAAATTGTGCTTACAACACTCTGGTCTCAGAATGCATTGCTTTGCCGGAGGCTCCTCTCATGTGTGTAAATCAAGGCATGTGTGGGAATTGGAAATCATTGGGAGATATGATAATGAGGTGCTAAGGCTCCAGTGCCTTCGAAAAATATTAAACCCCCTTGACTTTTTCCACATTTTCTTACGTTACAGCATTGTTCTAAAATTGATTAAATTATTTTATTTATCTACACACAACACCCCAAATGACAAAGCAAACACAGTTTTTTTAATACATTTTTGCTTATTTATAAAAAATATATATAAATGGAAATATCACATTTATGTAAGTATTCCGACCTTTACTCAGTATTTAGTTGAAGCACCTTTGACAGCGTTTACATCCTCGAGTCTTCTTGGGTTTGACACTACAAGCTGGGCACACCTGTGTTCGGGGAGTTTCTCCCATTCTTCTTTGCAGATCCTCTCAAGCTTACACTCTCAAAACCAGTGCCACCATCGACTGCATTACTGTTAAGACCTGCTTCTTGTGGTTCTTAAAACTCCCCTTAAGAGATGTGTCATGCAGGTGAAAGAGGACCCAAAAGCGACTTAACAGAAACAGAGTTTATTTAAGTCCAAACAGGGAATAACAGAAATCCTCTAGACTTGTAGAGGGGAAATAACTGGAGAAGCGGCCACAGACTGCAGGTCGCTTCGGGTAGGCGCAGGCCGTAGTCGACAGAGACACCTGCTCACACGCAGCATCTGATGAAGGCAAAAAAACACGACAGGACAGGGCGATACACAATCACAGCAAAAACACGACAGGACAGGGCGAAACGCAATCACAGCATGGTGAATACAATACAAGGAACCGACGGGACAGGAACGGATCACAAAGGAATAAATAGGGACTCTAATCAGGGGAAAGGATCGGGAACAGGTGTGGGAAGACTAAATGATGATTAGGGGAATAGGAACAGCTGGGAGCAGGAACGGAACGATAGAGAGAAGAGAGAGCGAGAGAGTGAGAGAGGGAGGGGGAGAGAGAGGGATAGAAGGAGGGAAAGAACCAAATAAGACCAGCAGAGGGAAACGAATAGCATGGGGAGCACAGGGACAAGACATGATAATAAATGACAAACATGACAGTACCCCCCCACTCACCGAGCGCCTCCTGGCGCACTCGAGGAGGAATCCTGGCGGCAACGGAGGAAATCATCGATGAGTGAACGGTCCAGCACGTCCCGAGACGGAACCCAACTCCTCTCCTCAGGACCGTAACCCTCCCAATCCACTAGGTATTGGTGACCCCGTCCCCGAGAACGCATGTCCATGATCTTATGTACCTTGTAAATAGGTGCGCTCTCGACAAGGACGGGAGGGGGAGGGAAGACGAACGGGGGTGCGAAGAAAGGGCTTAACACAGGAGACATGGAAGACAGGATGGACGCGACGAAGATGTCGCGGAAGAAGCAGTCGCACAGCGACAGGATTGACGACCTGGGAGACACGGAACGGACCAATGAACCGCGGAGTCAACTTACGAGAAGCTGTCGTAAGAGGAAGGTTGCGAGTGGAAAGCCACACTCTCTGGCCGCAACAATACCTTGGACTCTTAATCCTGCGTTTATTGGCGGCTCTCACCGTCTGTGCCCTGTAACGGCAAAGTGCAGACCTCACCCTCCTCCAGGTGCGCTCACAACGTTGGACAAACGCTTGAGCGGAGGGAACGCTGGACTCGGCAAGCTGGGATGAGAACAGAGGAGGCTGGTAACCCAGACTACTCTGAAACGGAGATAACCCGGTAGCAGACGAAGGAAGCGAATTGTGAGCGTATTCTGCCCAGGGGAGCTGTTCTGCCCAAGACGCAGGGTTTCTGAAAGAAAGGCTGCGTAGTATGCGACCAATCGTCTGATTGGCCCTCTCTGCTTGACCGTTAGACTGGGGATGAAACCCGGAAGAGAGACTGACGGACGCACCAATCAAACGACAGAACTCCCTCCAAAACTGTGACGTGAATTGCGGGCCTCTGTCTGAAACGGCGTCTAACGGGAGGCCATGAATTCTGAATACATTCTCAATAATGATTTGTGCCGTCTCCTTAGCGGAAGGAAGTTTAGCGAGGGGAATGAAATGTGCCGCCTTAGAGAACCTATCGACAACCGTCAGAATCACAGTCTTCCCCGCAGACAAAGGCAGACCGGTAATGAAGTCTAAGGCAATGTGAGACCATGGTCGAGAAGGAATGGGGAGCGGTCTGAGACGACCGGCAGGAGGAGAGTTACCCGACTTAGTCTGCGCGCAGTCCGAACAAGCAGCCACGAAACGGCGCGTGTCACGCTCCTGAGTCGGCCACCAAAAGCGCTGGCGAATAGACGCAAGAGTGCCTCGAACACCGGGATGACCAGCTAACTTGGCAGAGTGAGCCCACTGAAGAACAGCCAGACGAGTGGAAACAGGAACGAAAAGGAGGTTACTAGGACAAGCGCGCGGCGACGCAGTGTGCGTGAGTGCTTGCTTAACCTGTCTTTCAATTCCCCAGACTGTTAACCCGACAACACGCCCATAAGGAAGAATCCCCTCGGGATCAGTAGAAGCCACAGAAGAACTAAACAGACGGGATAAGGCATCAGGCTTGGTGTTCTTGCTACCCGGACGGTAAGAAATCACAAACTCGAAACGAGCGAAAAACAACGCCCAACGAGCTTGACGGGCATTAAGTCGTTTGGCAGAACGGATGTACTCAAGGTTCTTATGGTCTGTCCAAACGACAAAAGGAACGGTCGCCCCTCCAACCACTGTCGCCATTCGCCTAGGGCTAAGCGGATGGCGAGCAGTTCACGGTTACCCACATCATAGTTGCGCTCAGATGGCGACAGGCGATGAGAAAAATAAGCGCAAGGATGAACCTTATCGTCAGACTGGAAGCGCTGGGATAGGATGGCTCCCACGCCTACCTCTGAAGCGTCAACCTCGACAATGAATTGTCTAGTGACGTCAGGAGTAACGAGGATAGGAGCGGACATAAAACGTTCTTTTAGAAGATCAAAAGCTCCCTGGGCGGAACCGGACCACTTAAAACACGTCTTGACAGAAGTAAGAGCTGTGAGAGGGGCAGCAACTTGACCGAAATTACGAATGAAACGCCGATAGAAATTAGCGAAACCTAAAAAGCGCTGCAACTCGACACGTGACCTTGGAACGGGCCAATCACTGACAGCTTGGACCTTAGCGGAATCCATCTGAATGCCTTCAGCGGAAATAACGGAACCGAGAAAAGTAACGGAGGAGACATGAAAAGAGCACTTCTCAGCCTTTACGTAGAGACAATTCTCTAAAAGGCGCTGTAGAACACGTCGAACGTGCTGAACATGAATCTCGAGTGACGGAGAAAAAATCAGGATATCGTCAAGATAGACAAAAACAAAAATGTTCAGCATGTCTCTCAGAACATCATTAACTAATGCCTGAAAAACAGCTGGCGCATTGGCGAGACCGAACGGCAGAACCCGGTACTCAAAATGCCCTAACGGAGTGTTAAACGCCATTTTCCACTCGTCCCCCTCTCTGATGCGCACGAGATGGTAAGCGTTACGAAGGTCCAACTTAGTAAAGCACCTGGCTCCCTGCAGAATCTCGAAGGCTGATGACATAAGGGGAAGCGGATAACGATTCTTAACCGTTATGTCATTCAGCCCTCGATAATCCACGCAGGGGCGCAGAGTACCGTCCTTCTTTTTAACAAAAAGAACCCCGCCCCGGCCGGAGAAGAAGAAGGCACTATGGTACCGGCGTCAAGAGACACAGACAAATAATCCTCGAGAGCCTTACGTTCGGGAGCCGACAGAGAGTATAGTCTACCTCGAGGAGGAGTGGTCCCCGGAAGGAGATCAATACTACAATCATACGACCGGTGAGGAGGAAGGGAGTTGGCTCGGGACCGACTGAAGACCGTGCGCAGATCATGATATTCCTCCGGCACTCCTGTCAAATCGCCAGGTTCCTCCTGAGAAGTAGGGACAGAAGAAACGGGAGGGATGGCAGACATTAAACACTTCACATGACAAGAAACGTTCCAGGATAGGATAGAATTACTAGACCAATTAATAGAAGGATTATGACATACAAGCCAGGGATGACCCAAAACAACAGGTGTAAACGGTGAACGGAAAATCAAAAAAGAAATAGTCTCACTGTGGTTACCAGATACTGTGAGAGTTAAAGGTAGTGTCTCAAATTTGATACTGGGAAGATGACTACCATCTAAGGCAAACATGGGCGTAGGCCTGTCTAACGGTCTGAAAGGAATGTTATGTTTCCGAGCCCATGCTTCGTCCATGAAACAACCCTCAGCCCCAGAGTCAATCAAAGCACTGCATGTAGCACCCGAACCGGTCCAGCGTAGATGGACCGACATAGTAGTACAAGATCTAGATGAAGGGACCGGAGTAGTAGCGCTCACCAGTAGCCCTCCGCTTACTGATGGGCTCTGGCCTCTTACTGGACATGAATTAACAAAATGTCCAGCAACTCCGCAATAGAGGCACAGGCGGTTGGTGATCCTCCATTCCCTCTCCTTATTCGAGATGCGAATCCCTCCCAGCTGCATGGGCTCAGTCTCAAAGCCAGAGGAGGGAGATGGTTGCGATGCGGAGCAGGGAAACACCGTTGATGCGAGCTCTCTTCCACGAGCCCGGTGACGAAGATCTACCCGTCGTTCTATGCGGATGGCGAGAGCAATCAAAGAATCCACATCTGATGGAACCTCCCGGGAGAGAATCTCATCCTTAACCACTGCGTGGAGTCCCTCCAGAAAACGAGCGAGCAGCGCCGGCTCGTTCCACTCACTAGAGGCAGCAAGAGTGCGAAACTCAATAGAATAATCCGTTATGGACCGTTCACCTTGGCATAAGGAAGCCAGGGCCCTAGAAGCCTCCCTACCAAAAACTGAACGGTCAAAAACCTGAATCATCTCCTCTTTAAAGTTCTGGAATTTGTTAGAGCAATCAGCCCTTGCCTCCCAGATAGCTGTGCCCCATTCTCGAGCCCGGCCAGTAAGGAGTGAAATGACGTAAGCAACTCGAGCTCTCTCTAGAGTATGTGTTGGGTTGGAGAGAGAACACAATCTCACACTGCGTGAGAAAGGAGCGACACTCAGTGGGCTGCCCGGAGTAGCAAGGTGGGTTATTAACCCTAGGTTCTGGAGGCTCGGCAGGCCAGGAAGTAACAGGTGGCACGAGACGTAGACTCTGGAACTGTCCAGAGAGGTCGGAAACCTGAGCGGCCAGGTTCTCCACGGCATGGCGAGCAGCAGACAATTCCTGCTCGTGTCTGCCGAGCATGGCTCCTTGATCCTGACGGCAGTGTAACGAGCGTCTGTAGTCGCTGGGTCCATTCCTTGGTCGGTTCCTTCTGTCATGCAGGTGAAAGAGGACCCAAAAGCGACTTAACAGAAACAGAGTTTATTTAAGTCCAAACAGGGAATAACAGAAATCCTCTAGACTTGTAGAGGGAAATAACTGGAGAAGCGGCCACAGACTGCAGGTCGCTTCGGGTAGGCGCAGGCCGTAGTCGACAGAGACACCTGCTCACACGCAGCATCTGATGAAGGCAAAAAAACACGACAGGACAGGGCGATACACAATCACAGCAAAAACACGACAGGACAGGGCGAAACGCAATCACAGCATGGTGAATACAATACAAGGAACCGACGGGACAGGAACGGATCACAAAGGAATAAATAGGGACTCTAATCAGGGGAAAGGATCGGGAACAGGTGTGGGAAGACTAAATGATGATTAGGGGAATAGGAACAGCTGGGAGCAGGAACGGAACGATAGAGAGAAGAGAGAGCGAGAGAGTGAGAGAGGGAGGGGGAGAGAGAGGGATAGAAGGAGGGAAAGAACCAAATAAGACCAGCAGAGGGAAACGAATAGCATGGGGAGCACAGGGACAAGACATGATAATAAATGACAAACATGACAAGATGCATGAAATTATTACTTTTGCATTTTTAAGGACACACCTCAAATATTGCCACCCCTCCCACCTCAGCGCAAGTGAGCTGATGTTGGACAGGTACATTTCCATACCTAGCATAACAAGGGGAATATCCGTGGGCCCTTTTTACCACCATGAAACTGCATTTGACACTTGCGCCTCCTTAGCGCCAGCCGGAAATATATCTCTGGGTGTGTTGCTACAGTCCGCACCTGTTACTCTGAGAGATGTCGGGCTGGAGCAGGGCTCATGGTGCCTGTCTGACTGACAGCTGTGTGATGCAGAAAGGGGTTCTGCCTGGAACCAAATAGTTTCTACCTGGAACAAAAAATATTCAAAGGGGGAGATTTTTACCCAATAAAATGACAGGTCAAATGTTTAGCATTGCCGCTTCCACCTGAAGTGTCCATGGACAGTTGTCTAGTTGACATACCGTCCACACCAGTCAGTTAAGAGGTCAAGCAACAACACTGATATGACTTGGCAGCTCTGGCGACTCTGCCTAGAACTACAACATTACATTCGTTCCATACTCAAAGCGACATAACACATCATGACAGCCGTACAGAGAGCTTTTACTGTAGCTGCAACTGGCCACATCATGACAGCCGTACAGAGAGCTTTTACTGTAGCTGCAACTGGCCACATCATGACAGCCGTACAGAGAGCTTTTACTGTAGCTGCAACTGGCCACATCATGACAGCCGTACAGAGAGCTTTTACTGTAGCTGCAACTGGCCACTTTTTTTTTTTTTTTTTTTTCACCTTTATTTAACCAGGTAGGCTAGTTGAGAACAGGTTCTCATTTGCAACTGCGACCTGGCCAAGATAAAGCATAGCAGTGTGAACAGACAACACAGAGTTACACATGGAGTAAACAATTAACAAGTCAATAACACAGAGAAAAAAAGGGGAGTCTATATACAATGTGTGCAAAAGGCATGAGGAGGTAGGCGAATAATTACAATATTGTAGATTAACACTGGAGTGATAAATGATCATGTACAGGTAGAGATATTGGTGTGCAAAAGAGCAGAAAAGTAAATAAATAAAAACTGTGGGGATGAGGTAGGTGAAAATGGGTGTGCTATTTACCAATAGATTATGTACAGCTGCAGCAATCGGTTAGCTGCTCAGCTAGCTGATGTTTGAAGTTGGTGAGGGAGATAAAAGTCTCCAACTTCAGCGATTTTTGCAATTCGTTCCAGTCAGAGGCAGCAGAGTACTGGAACGAAAGGCGGCCGAATGAGGTGTTGGCTTTAGGGATGATCAATGAGATACACCTGCTGGAGCGCGTGCTACGGATGGGTGTTGCCATCGTGACCAGTGAGCTGAGATAAGGCGGAGCTTTGCCTAGCATGGCCTTGTAGATGACCTGAAGCCAGTGGGTCTGGCGACGAATATGTAGCGAGGGCCAGCCGACTAGAGCATACAAGTCGCAGTGGTGGGTGGTATAAGGTGCTTTAGTGACAAAACGGATGGCACTGTGATAAACTGCATCCAGTTTGCTGAGTAGAGTGTTGGAAGCAATTTTGTAGATGAGTCACCTGCCGACAGCAGATAAATACACAGATAAATACACTCTCTTCTATCTTTACTCCCTTTTAAAGGACATAATAAAAAAGACCTCCAACCAACCTCCCCAAGACCTCCCCAAGCCACACCATGATACCAGGAGTGGAGAGTGAGCCGTAATTGGTGAGGCGAGTGAGCCTGTGTCCTCTGTATGTAAGAAGATTACAGGCTGGCATGGTATGGCAGGCCCAGGGCCCCACAGGGCTCCACAACATGGGTCCTACGCGGTGTGTAAAACAAGCACGTCCCTCTGCCATGAATAAATCATGGCAGAGCGAGGAATAAAAAAAGAGAGAGAGAGAGAGAGAAAGGGCCAGGCCATGAAATTGGGTCTAAACGAGAGAGTGTCTTTGCTTCATGACAATTAAAGGGAGAACAGGTGCGTATCCTAGCACCGGGGGGAGCTAGCTCATTTTTTTTTCAGAGGAGAGAGGGATTACCTAGTTGGAGAGCATTTTCTGCCATTTTTCCATTGTTTACTAAAGCTTAGTCTTTGTGCCTGCCTTCTCCCGCTAACATTGAACTTGTTTCGCACTGAGGCCGAGTCTCTGTTTACTATTCATTTCAACAAAATTATTTTTTGTTTGTTCTTTTATTTTCTACTTGGAAGTGTGCCTTCCACAAGACATTCAAACAATAGAACAGCTCCCTTTAAGGCTAGTAGCCTATTATGTTGATGGAGTGTTTATCGAAGAAGGAGGATTACATCCACTACACGTATAAAATAACTAGATACATTTTGACGTTGACTTTAGTAGTTCTCTAAGAGGTCAATCAGATTTAAAACATTTATTTTAGTCATGTAAAAAGAGCCGTCGGAGCCTCAACATGAAACATCAGATAATTGTACATCATTCATCATTCAAAACTAATATACATCTCAAAGGCTTATCAACAATCTCCCATCCTAAAAGAGGGATTCAGACCATATAGATACAGAGTGTTATGGCCTGAAGACTGAGCCAGCTTGATCATAGCCAACGTTGTACACTCCTTTATCTACTGACACTGAAAGAGAGACCGTGTGTGTGTGTGTGTGTGTAATCTGTTCCTGGTATCTGACAAGTCTTTTATCCAAAGCTGTTAAGAATAAACTGTTGAGCCCTGCAGATAGGATAGACAGTCCATGTTTGGGATAATAGCTTTGAAACCACAGTGAAAGAAGCTCATCAGGACAGTTATTAACACCCCCAAACAGTCAGATGTTCTGAATCCATTTTGGATCTACAGCATGGGTCCAGTAAAGGCATTCACAGAGAAACAAAATAGATATCTGAGGATCTACAGAAGTTAAGAAATGTAGCCAGGGGAGGGCGGTTTAAAAAGAAAAAGTTACAATGCCTCCCTCCCTCCCTCCCTCCCTCCCTCCCTCCCTCCCTCCCTCCCTCCCTCCCTCCCTCCCTCCCTCCCTCCCTCCCTCCCTCCCTCCCTCCCTCCCTCAGTAAATGGTGGAACTCAACTTTAATCAGACATGACGGAGAGGACAGTGAAATGTGCCTACTCCCGGTTGGAAGGCCAAGCAGCTATTTCCCAGTTTAACGTTCATAAATATTTATTGTCATTTGACAAAAGACATTAGGAGCTCTTTCCAATCTTGCTCTGACAAAACCAAGGACGGATTATGTAGCAGGCAGTTGTTTCAGGCACCATTGGTTTTCATTCTGTTATTCTGTGTGGGACTATAACTCTTGTTATTATGAATTCTATCAGTGAGACTGCAGGATTATAAATTCCCCAGTATAGTCAACTTTAGTTGCTTATTCTATTACTTTACTTGGAGAAATGAACTACTTTACTTTGTCACAGGTTATCCTAGGTTCAGCCAATAAACATGACTCAAGGTGCCTTGTGTATTTGACATATACCCTGTATGCAGCAAAAATGAATGAACATTTTACTATAATATTTGTCAGTGCTAGGCCAAATTCACACGCAAAGAAACAAAACGAAGCCGCTCACTCAGAAATCAGCATGTAGGAAAAACAGCCTGGGAGAGAGTTTGTCCAACACTGACTAATCCTCGGCGTGACTTTTGCAATTCAAATCCCCTTTTTCTGTGCCTTGCATTAAAAGGCGGTGGAGAGAAAGCCTCGTTAATGGTTTTCATTTACCCCCTAGCCAGATTAATCAAACGAGCATTGGTTCCACTCGCTGCACTGAGTGAGGCATTGAAAACACCGCAGGGCCCGACACCGTGGGTGGCAGCAGAGCAGGTCCAACCAAGGCCACCACCGCCACCCTCCTGTGCCCTCGTGCCAGTCTTTGGTACATAACCCAGGGCAAAGGAAGACTGACTCACTGAAGCATAGTGCACAGATAAACGTGCATGCAAACTCCTGACACGTAGACACACGCACACACAGGGAGATGTAAGTGATACCTCATGGAACCAGTACAAAGAAATACCATGATTTGGGGGATTTTCACAAAATGTAAGACATGGATTGGTTCTTTGGAGGAAGGATTGTTGACATATGTCATTCGTATCTAAAAGCATAATTGAGAAATAATTCATTAAAGTTGCCATATTTATGCTATTTTGGCATTACCCAGGCCTCCTTTAACACTCCATAACATTAAATCTGTAGGTGCTACAAAATACTAAGCATATTACAGAGAAAGCGGTTGTCACGGTCTTCATAAAGAGGAGACCAAGGCGCAGCGTGGTGAGCAAACATAACTCTTTAATTAAAGAGAGAACACTGAACATAACTAAACTAAACAAACCGTGAAGCAATATGGCTAGTGCAGAACAGGCAACTAAACATAGAATAACTAACCCACAAACTATCCAAGGAATATGGCTACCTAAATATGGTCCCCAATCAGAGACAACGATAAACAGCTGCCTCTGATTGATAACCAATCTAGGCAACCATAGACATATAAACACCTAGACTAGAAAAAACCCCATAAACATACAAAAACACATAGACTTTACAAAAACTACGCAAACCACCCTTGTCACACCCTGACCTAAACCAAATAATAAATAAAACAAGAGATAACAATTTTTCCTAGCACCTACAGATTGAAACTTATGGAGTCTTAAAGGAAGCCTGGGTATGGCCAAAATATCATAAACATGCTAATTTTGATTATACTCAATTATGCTTTTAGATACATTATAAATGTAAAATATATGTTAATAAACCTTCCTCCAAAAGGACCATTCTAAATCAAAGCAAATCACATTTTATTGGTCACATACACATATTTAGCAGATTTTATTGCTGGTGTAGCGAAATGCTTGTGTTCCTAGCTCCAATAGTGCAGAAGTATCGAACAATTCACAACATTACACACAAAAATGTAAAATAATGTAAAATAATGGAATTAACAAATATAGAAATATTAGGACGAGCAATGTCAGAATGACATGAACTAAAATACAGTTGAATACAGTATACACAGAACATTCTTAAAGTATTCAGACCCCTTGACCTTTTCCACATTTTGTTACTTTACAGCCTTATTCTGAAATGGATTCAATTGTCCCCCCCCCCCATATCCATATACACACAATACCCCATAATGACAAAGCAAAAACAAGTTTTTAGAAATGTAAAAAAAATCAAAATAATAATAAAATGTAACATTTACATAAGTATTCAGACCTTTAACTCAGTATTTTGTTGAAGCACCTTTGGCAGTGATTACAGACTCGAGTCTTCTTGGGTATGATGCTACAAGCTTCGCAGACCTGTATTTGAGGAGTTTCTCAGGTTGGATGGGGAGTGCTGCTGCACAGCTATTTTCAGGTCTCTCCAGAGATGTTCGATCGGGTTGTGACGCTTGGCATTCAGTCTAAAGAGTTCAATCTTGGTTTCATCAGACCAGAGAATCTTGTTATTCATGGTCTGAGACCCCTTTAGGTGCCTCTTGGCAAACTCCAAGCGGGCTGTCATGTGCCTTTTACTGAAGAGTGGCTTCTGCCTGGCCACTCTACCGTAAAGGCCTGATTGGTGGAGTGCTGCAGAGATGGTTGGTCTTCTGGAAGGTTCTCCCATCTCCACAGAGGACAGTTAGGGAAGCCCACGCCCATGTTCGCCTTAGATGGTAGTCTTCTCCCCAGTATCAGATATGAGACACTACCTTTAACCCTCACAGTATCTGGTAACCACAGTGAGACCATTTCCTTTTTGATTTTTTGTTCACCTTTTACACCTGTTGTTTTGGGTCATCCCTGGCTAGTATGTCATAATCCTTCTATTAATTGGTCTAGTAATTCTATCCTATCCTGGAACGTTTCTTGTCATGTGAAGTGTTTAATGTCTGCTATCCCTCCTGTTTCTTCTGTCCCTTCTTCTCAGGAGGAACCTGGTGATTTGACAGGAGTGCCGGAGGAATATCATGATCTGCGCACGGTCTTCAGTCGGTCCAGAGCCAACTCCCTTCCTCCTTACCGGTCGTATGATTGTAGTATTGATCTCCTTCCGGGGACCACTCCCCCTCGGGGTAGACTATACTCTCTGTCGGCTCCCGAACGTAAGGCTCTCGAGGATTATTTGTCTGTTTCTCTCGACGCCGGCACCGTAGTGCCTTCTTCCTCTCCCGCCGGAGAGGAGTTTTTTTTTGTTAAGAAGAAGGACGGTACTCTGCGCCCCTGCGTGGATTATCGAGGGCTGAATGACATAACGGTTAAGAATCGTTATCCGCTTCCCCTTATGTCGTCAGCCTTCGAGATTCTGCAGGGAGCCAGGTTCTTTACTAAGTTGGACCTTCGTAACGCTTACCATCTCGTGCGCATCAGAGAGGGGGACGAGTGGAAAACGGCGTTTAACACTCCGTTAGGGCATTTTGAGTACCGGGTTCTGCCGTTCGGTCTCGCTAATGCTCCAGCTGTTTTTCAGGCATTAGTTAATGATGTACTGAGAGACATGCTGAACATCTTTGTTTTTGTCTACCTTGACGATATCCTGATTTTTTCACCGTCACTCGAGATTCATGTTCAGCACGTTCGACGTGTACTTCAACGCCTTTTAGAGAATTGTCTCTACGTGAAGGCTGAGAAGTGCGCCTTTCATGTCTCCTCTGTCACATTTCTCGGTTCTGTTATTTCCGCTGAAGGCATTCAGATGGATCCCGCTAAAGTCCAGGCTGTCAGTGATTGGCCCGTTCCAAGGTCACGTGTCGAGTTGCAGCGCTTTCTAGGTTTCGCTAATTTCTATCGGCGTTTCATTCGTAATTTCGGTCAAGTTGCTGCCCCTCTCACAGCTCTTACTTCTGTCAAGACGTGCTTTAAGTGGTCCGGTTCCGCCCAGGGAGCTTTTGATCTCCTCAAGAAGCGTTTTACGTCCGCTCCTATCCTTGTTACTCCTGACGTCACTAAACAATTCATTGTCGAGGTTGACGCTTCAGAGGTGGGCGTGGGAGCCATTCTATCCCAGCGCTTCCAGTCTGACGATAAGGTCCATCCTTGCGCTTATTTTTCTCATCGCCTGTCGCCATCGGAACGCAACTATGATGTGGGTAACCGCGAACTGCTCGCCATCCGCTTAGCCCTAGGCGAATGGCGACAGTGGTTGGAGGGGGCGACCGTTCCTTTTGTCGTTTGGACTGACCATAAGAACCTTGAGTACATCCGTTCTGCCAAACGACTTAATGCACAAGCTCGTTGGCACATGCACATGCACAAGCTCGTTGGGCGTTGTTTTTCGCTCGTTTCGAGTTCGTGATTTCTTATCGCCCAGGTAATAAGAACACCAAGCCTGATGCCTTATCTCGTCTCTTTAGTTCTTCTGTGGCTTCTACCGATCCCGAGGGGATACTTCCTGATGGGCGTGTTGTCGGGTTGACTGTCTGGGGAATTGAGAGACAGGTTAAGCAAGCACTCACTCACACTGCGTCGCCGCGCGCTTGTCCTAGTAACCTTCTTTTCGTTCCTGTTTCTACTCGTCTGGCTGTTCTTCAGTGGGCTCACTCTGCCAAGTTAGCTGGCCACCCCGGCGTTCGGGGTACACTTGCATCTATTCGCCAGCGGTTTTGGTGGCCTACTCAGGAGCGTGACACGCGCCGTTTCGTGGCTGCTTGTTCGGACTGCGCGCAGACTAAGTCAGGTAACTCTCCTCCTGCCGGTCGTCTCAGACCGCATCCCATTCCTTCTCGACCATGGTCTCACATCGCCTTAGACTTCATTACCGGTCTGCCTTCGTCTGCGGGGAAGACTGTGATTCTTACGGTTTTCGATAGGTTCTCTAAGGCGGCACATTTCATTCCCCTCGCTAAGCTTCCTTCCGCTAAGGAGACGGCACAAATCATCATTGAGAATGTGTTCAGAATTCATGGCCTCCCGTTAGACGCCGTTTCAGACAGAGGTCCGCAATTCACGTCACAGTTTTGGAGGGAATTCTGTCATTTGATTGGTGCTTCCGTCAGTCTCTCTTCCGGTTTTCATCCCCAGTCTAACGGTCAAGCAGAAAGGGCCAATCAGACGATTGGTCGCATATTACGCAGCCTTTCTTTTAGAAACCCTGCGTCTTGGGCAGAACAGCTCCCCTGGGCAGAATACGCTCACAACTCGCTTCCTTCGTCTGCTACCGGGCTATCTCCGTTTCAGAGTAGTCTGGGGTACCAGCCTCCTCTGTTCTCGTCCCAGCTCGCCGAGTCCAGCGTTCCCTCCGCTCAGGCGTTTGTCCAACATTGTGAGCGCACTTGGAGGAGGGTGAGGTCTGCACTTTGCCGTTACAGGGCGCAGACTGTGAGAGCCGCCAATAAACGTAGGATTAAGAGTCCTAGGTATTGTCGCGGCCAGAGAGTGTGGCTTTCCACTCGTAACCTTCCCCTTACGACAGCTTCTCGCAAGTTGACTCCGCGGTTCATTGGTCCGTTCCGTGTCTCCCAGGTCGTCAATCCTGTCGCTGTGCGACTGCTTCTTCCGCAACATCTTCGTCGCGTCCACCCTGTCTTCCATGTCTCCTGTGTCAAGCCCTTTCTTCGCGCCCCCGTTCGTCTCCCCCCCCCTCCGTCCTTGTCGAGGGCGCACCCATTTACAAAGTACGAAAGATCATGGACATGCGTTCTCGGGGACGTGGTCATCAGTACTTAGTGGATTGGGAGGGTTACGGTCCTGAGGAGAGGAGTTGGGTTCCATTTCGGGACGTGCTGCACCGTTCGCTGATTGATGATTTCCTCCGTTGCCGCCAGGATTCCTCCTCGAGTGCGCCAGGAGGCGCTCGGTGAGTGGGGGGGGTACTGTCATGTTTTGTCATATATGGTCTTGTCCTTGTGCTTTCCCTTCAGTTCGTTTCCCCCTGCTGGTCTTATTAGGTTCGTTCCCTTTTTCTATCCCTCTCTCTCCCCCTCCCTCTCTCTCTTCTCTCTATCGTTCCGTTCCTGCTCCCAGCTGTTCCTCATTCTCCTAACTCACTCATTTACTCTTTTCACACCTGTCCCCTATTTTGCCCTCTGATTAGAGCCCTATTTCTCCCCTTGTTTTCCGCTTCTGTCCTTGTCGGATCCTTGTATGATGTTCGCTGTGCTGTGTCCTTGTCTCGCCCTGTCGTGTTTTGTCTCCTTCAGATGCTGCGTGTGAGCAGGTGTCTTAGTCTGCTACGGTCGGTGCCTTCCCGAAGCAACCTGCAGTCAATGGTCGAGTCTCCAGTCTGTCCTCGTTACTACGAGTGGATTTAAGTTTTTTCCTGTTTTGTTTTCTTCTTGATTTTTCCAGGATTATTACTTTTGTCATATACTGGAATAAAGACTCTGTTTTCGTTAAGTCGCTTTTGGGTCCTCATTCACCAGCATAACAATCGATCTTTAGGATGTTTTTAACATAAATCTTCAATAATGTTCTAACCGGAGAATTCCTTTGTCTGTAAAAACGCAATGGAACAGAGCTTGCTCTCACGTGAACGAGCGTCACAAGCTCATGGCACTCTGCCATAGCCCTGTCTCATTCCCCTCTCATTCGCCTCCACTTCACAGTAGAAATATCAAACAAGGTTCTAAAGACGGTTGACATCTAGTGGAAGCCTTAGGAAGTGCAACATGACAAATATCTCACTGTATCTTCAATATGGAATGAGTTGAAAAACGACCAACCTCAGATTTCCCACTTCCTGGTTGGATTTTTTTCTCCGTTTTTTTTGCCTGCCATATGAGTTCTGTTATACTCACAGACATCATTCAAACAGTTTTAGAAATGTCTATTCAAATATACTAATACTATGCATATCTTAGCTTCTGGGACTGAGTAGCAGGCAGTTTACTCTGGGCACCAAGCTACTCAATACTGCCCCCAGCCATTAGAAGTTGAGAGCTAGAAGCAGAGCTCCCATGTCTGTCGGCGCCAACTTCTATTTATTACATTTTGTGAAAATCAGTGTCTTTTTCCTCCTGGTTTCGTGAGGAATCACTCATGTGCCATGCATGCCCTTTGTGCCAGGCCTACTGTGCTTGGAGCTCTTGGAGAGATTCAGAGCCAAGAGCGCAGTGTGTGTTTGTCTCTGAGTGTGGGTGTGTTAGTGTGTGTGTCTGTTTGTGTGTGTGTGCGCGCGTGCACTTGTGTGAGCATGCTTGGCAGGACCCACTGTAGAGACCCTTCTGGGTATCCTGGCCAAGTTCATGTCCAACAGATCAGCGGGTTTATGTGCTGTATCAGAAACATGTTCCACTTTAAATTAAGCCCTGTACTGTGTGTGTGTGTGTGTGTGTGTGTGTGTGTGTGTGTGTGTGTGTGTGTGTGTGTGTGTGTGTGTGTGTGTGTGTGTGTGTGTGTGTGTGTGTGTGTGTGTGTGTGTGTGTGTGTGTGTGTGTGTGTGTGTGTGTGTGTGTGTGTGTGTGTGTGTGTGATTTACCTTGCCAAAGCCACATGCAATGACACAAATGTCATGAACATGGAGAAACAGCCAGGAGCAATACGCAACCTGCCATTATTGTCAGTACATTTCCCAAGCTGGGTGTTGCCTCGGGCTGTCTTGCTGCTGATATATAACATATGCAGCATGAATACAGAAAATAACTCTCTGCTAATTAATGTATTGTGCCTCATGTCGTAATTCTGGGGTCATTTTTCACATGTTATTTTGCTTGCTACCACCCATTAATGCATTATAAACATGCATCGAATTTGCGTCAATTCTCAAACACTTTTAAATGTCGAAAACTCCAACTTAATTGAGTCATGATTACTGAAATCCCAACAAAAAGTGTAGTCTCGTTGGCATATTCAATCTTTTTTTAAAAACCTTTCTGGACTTCTCACATTTAATCATTCAGTACTGAAGTTTCCATTTGCGGAGAATGTGTCCACTTTCCACACAGCCAAATAACTGAATAAGTCAACAAAAACAAGGGCGGATAATTTGTTACCACCCCGGGGCCATTCCTCAAAACGCCATGTCCTGATGAAATCAAGATGATTAGGATTGGGGGAGAAACTCAGAGAGCTAGATGCATAGTGACATCGTATACCGACACACTTCGTCTGATGGAGCTGGTGATGAAATAGTAAAGGTCGAACATGAAGATCATCCTTTATTACTACGAGCCTCTGCTTTTATTAATGAGTCAAAAGAGCAATTCAAAGATTTCCAACCATAGATATATAATTACTAGAGCTGGAATCCCCACTAAAGTGTCATTTTCCCAATTCTAGTCATTCTATTTCTATGGTTGGAGATCTTTGAGTTGCTCTTTTGACTCATTAATAAAAGCAAAGGCTCTTAGTAATAAATGGTGATTTCTATTGTATATATCAAACCAATCCCTCTCTCCTAGTAGTTGTTCACTATAATTGGACTAGAGGGGCCATATTGGCCATTGTACGCATGATTAAGGCCTACTTGAGAATGAGAGTAAGTCATTTAGATGTCTCTACTATTCTATCTCTCTCCATATCCCTCTCTCTCTCTGTATGCCTGCTGCAAAAAAAGGAGCTTTTAGTCTCAGGTTTAAAGGGAACCTGTAATCTTTGGGGAAAGACAAGATGGCACCGACATACATGGTCATCCTGTTTCTACCTCCTAGCCATTTTTGTGTGTGTGTTATTTCTTACATTATTACCTACAGCCATAAATAACTTTTGGATAATAGATCAGCAGTCACTTACCAGCATTTCGACCAGAAATTAGACTTTCCTGAGTTGGATCACTTATTTGAACTCTCCGAGGCAATTCCATTCATCCTGCGGGCTGCTTTATGATGCTGTCGCCAGAGAAGAGGAATAAGAAATGGGCTCCTAGTTAGACTCAGGAGGCGTGCATACCATCCACCGCTTCCGAGTATATTACTCACTAACTTTCAGTCCCTGACCTGTGAAGTAGACAAGCTCAGGGAGAGGATCATCTTCCAGAGAGACTTCAGAGATTGTAACATACTCTGTTTACAGAATCATGGCTCTCTCTGGATATACAGTCCCCATACATTCAGCCAGCAGGGTTCTCCGCCCATCGCGCGGAAATGAAGAAATAGTAATGATGCATACAATGTGTCGGTGACTGAGTTCATCAGGAAGTGGATAGAAGATGTTGTCCCACTGTGACGATTACAACTTATCCAAACCAAAAATGGTGGATAGTTGACAGTATTTGTGCAAAACTGAAAGCACACACCACCACATTTAACGCCTTGTCTGTCGGCGCCATTTTCTATGGATTACATTTTGTGAAAATCCCCCAAATCTGTGTCTTCCCCCCCCTGGTTTCGTGAGGAATCACTCATGTGCCATGCATGCCCTTTGTGCCAGGCCTACTGTGCCTGGAGCTCTTGGAGAGATTCAGAGCCAAGAGCGCAGTGTGTGTTTGTCTCTGAGTGTGGGTGTGTTCGTGTGAGTGTGTGTGTGTGTGCGCGTGCGTGCGTGTGCTTGTGCGAGCATGTTTGGCAGGAACCACTGTAGAGACCCTTCTGGGTATCCTGGCCAAATTGATGTCCAACAGATCAGTGGGATTATGTGCTGTATCAGAAACATGTTCCACTTTAATCAATTACTTGTGTCTACTGTACGTGTGTGTGTGTGTATTTGTGTTTTACTTTGCCAGAGCCACATGCAATGACACAAATGCAATACAATACTAAAACAACAACACAAACAAAATATGGGAGCAATGTCATGAACATGGAGAAACAGCCAGGAGCAATACGCAACCTGCCATTATTGTCAGTACATTTCCCAAGCTGGGTGTTGCCTGGGGGTGTCTTGCTGCTGATATATAACACATGCAGTGTGAATACAGAAAATAACTGTCTGCTCATTAATGTCTTGTGCCTCGTATCGTAATTCTGGGGTCATTTTAAACATGCATTATATTTGTGTGAACTCTGAAACACTTTTAAATGTCGAAAACTAATTTTCTCATGATTACTGTATCCCAACAGAAAGTAAATTCTCGCTGACATATTCACCATTCTGTGGATGACAGAGGAGCTAGTACAAAGCCTTGCAGCTAAAAAACCTTCCTGGACTCCTCACATTTAATCATTCAGTACTGAAGTTTCCATTTACGGAGAACTTGTCCAGTTTCCACATAGTCGAATAACTGAATAAGTCAACAACAACAAGGGAGGAGAATCTGTTTCCACCAGGGACCATTCCTCAAAATGCCATGTCCTGCTGAAATCAAGATGATTAGGATTGGGGGAGAAACTCAGAGAGCTAGATGCATAGTGACATCGTATACCGACACACTTCGTCTGATGGAGCTGGTGATGAAATAGTAAAGGTCGAACATGAAGATCATCCTTTATTACTACGAGCCTCTGCTTTTATTAATGAGTCAAAAGAGCAATTCAAAGATTTCCAACCATAGAAATATAATTACTAGAACTGGAATCCCCATTAAAGGGGCCTTTTTCCCAATTCTAGTCAATTTTATTTCTATGGTTAGAGATCTTTGAGTTGTTCTTTTGACCCATTAATAAAAGCAAAGCCTCTTAGTAATAAAGGGTGATTTCTATTGTATTTCTCAAACCAATCCCCCTCTCTTAGTTGTTGTTCACTATAGTGGGACAATTTATTATTTATTATATATTTAACAAATTCTTATTTTCAATGACTGCCTACACCGGCCAAACCCAGGCAACGCTGGGCCAATTTTGCGCCGCCCTATGGGACTCCCAATCCCGGCCGGTTGTGATACAGACTAGAATTGAACCAGGGTGTTTGTAGTGATGCCTGAGATGCAGTTCCTTAGACCTCTGAGCCACTCGGGAGCCCCCCGAGGGGCCATATTGGCCATTGTATGGGCCATTGTATGCATGATTAAGGCCTACTAAAGAATGAGAGGGAAAGTCATTTAGATGTCTCTGTTTTTCTCACTCTCCATCTCCCTCTCTCTCTCTGTATGCCTGCTGCACCCAAAATGAGCTTTACCTCTCAGCTTTAAAGGGAAAAACTGTAACCTTTGGGAACGACAAGATGGCACTGACAGACAACTCCTAGCCATTTTTTGTATGTAATTTCTTGCATTATTACCTACAGCCATAAATTACTTTTGGATATTAGCTCAGCAGTCACTCACCAGCATGTCGACCAGAAATGAGACTTTCCTGAGTTGGATCTTTTGTATGAACTTGCCGAGGCAATTCAATTCATCCTGGGGGCTGCTCCATGATGTTGTCGCCGGAGAAGAGGGATAAGAAGTGGGCTCCTAGTCAGACTCAGGAGGTGTGCATACCATCCAACACATCCGAGCATATGACTCGCTAACGTTCAGTCCCTGGACAATAAAGTAGACAAGCTCAGGGAGAGGATCATCTTCCAGTGACTGTAACATACTCTGTTTACAGAATCATGGCTCTCTCTGGATATACTGTCCCCGTACATTCAGCCAGCAGGGTTCTCCGCCCATCGCACGGACAGGTATAAATAACTCTGCGGGAAAAAGAAAGGTGGCGGTGTATGATTCATAATTAAATACTCATGGTGTGATTGTGATAACATACAGGAATTCAAGTCTTTTGTTCTCCCTATCTGTAATACCTCAACATCAAATGCCGACCACATCACCTCCTGAGAAAATGTTCTTCGATCATCATCACGGCCGTGTATATACCCCCCCAAACCGACATCGCAATGGCTCTCATGGAACTACAGTGGACTTTGTGCAAACTGGAAACCGCTTATCCTGAGATAGCATTTATTCTAGCTAGGGTTTTTAACAAAGCACATCTGACGAAAATGCTACCGAATCTCCTGAGCTACTCGCACATCAAGAACTCTTAACCATTGCTACTCCACCTTCCGGGACGGCTACCAGACCCTCCCCCGCCCTCCCTTAGGCAAATCAGATCATGCCTCCATTTTGCTCCTCCTCTCCTGTAGGCAGAAACAGTAAGTACCTGTGGTAAGGACTAGTCAAATGATGGTCTGACGGATTAGAATCGATGGTCCTAGATTGTTTTAAATTAAGCGGACTGGGAAATGTTCCGGGTTGCCTCTGAGAATAGTATTTTTTATTTTATTTATTTATTTTTTTAAATATTTTTTTACCTTTATTTAACCACTCAAGTCAGTTAAGAACATATTCTTATTTTCAATGATAGCCTGGGAACAGTGGGTTAACTGCCTGTTCAGGGGCAGAACGACAGATTTGTACCTTGTCAGCTCGGGGGTTTGAACTCGCAACCTTCCGGTTACTAGTCCAACGCTCTAACCACTAGGCTACGCTGTATTGATGCATACACTGTGACGGTGACTGAGTTCATCAGGAAGTGGATAGAGGATGTTGTCCCACTGATGATTAGAACTTATCCAAACCAGAAACTGTGGGTAGATGGCAGCATTTGTGCAAAACTGAAAGCACAAACCACCGCATTTAACCATGGCAAGGTCACTGGGAACATAGCGTGAACAAACAAACCAGCTATGACCTCTGTAAGGCAATCAAAGAGCCAAAACAACAGTACTGGGCCAAAGTGGAGTTGCAAGTCAATGGCTCAGATATGAGAAGTATATGGCAGTTACTCCAAACAATCATGAATTATAAAGACAAATCCAGCCACGTCGCCAACACTGACGTCTTGCTCCAAGACAAGCTAAACACCTTCTTCAGTCCCCCGCCTCTCACAGGGACTGTGAGCTCTCATTTTCCGTGGCTGACGTGTTTAAGACATTTAAGCGTGTTAACCATCACAGGGCTGCCTGTCCTGACAACATCCCAAGCCGCATCCTCAGAGCATGTCTACACCAGCTGGCTGGAGAGTTTACGGACATATTCATACTTCCCTATCCCAGTCTGTTGTCCCCACTTACTTCAAGATGTCCACCATTGTTCCTGTAACCAAGAAAGCAAAGGTAACCTATCGCCCGTAGCATTCACTTCTGTCATCATTAAGTGCTCTAGTTAAGGATCATATCACCTCCACCTTACCTGAAACCCGAGACGCATAAAAATGTGCATAGCGTCCCAACAGATCCACGGGTGACACAATCGCCATCGCAGTGCACACTGTATTATCCCATCTGGACAAGAAGAATACCTACGTAAGAATGCTGTTCATCGACTACAGCTCAGCATTCAAAACAATAGTGCCCTCCAAGTTCATCACTAAGCTTGGGGCCCTGGGTCTGAATCCTTCACTGTGCAACTGGGTTCTGGACTTGCTGACTGGCCGAACCCAGGTGGTGAAGGTAGGGAACAAACCTCTGCCACTCTGATCCTCAACACAGGGTGGGGCGCCCTTCTGTACTCCCTGTTCACCCATGACTGCATGGCCACTCACATCTCCAACTGAATAATGTTTGCAGATGAAACAACAGTGGTATGCCTGATTAACAACAATGACGAGGCAGCCTACAGGGAGGAGATGAGGGCCCTGGCGGAGTGGTGCCAGTAAACTAACCTCTCCCTCAATGTCAACAAACTTAGAAGAATGATCGTGGGACTTCAGGAGACAGCAGAGAGACTATTCCCCCATCCACATCGATGGGGCTGCATCAACGGGGCTGCAATCTTCAAGTGCCGATGGCATGCACATCACTGATAACCTAAAATGATGCATCCACACAGACAGTGTCGTGAAGAATGCGCAACAGCACCTCTTCAACCTCAGGAGGCTGAAGAAATTTGGCTTGGCCCACAAACTTCTACAGATGCACCATCGAGAACATCTTGTCGGACTGCACTGTCCGCAACCGCAAGGTTCTCCAGAACCCAACACATCACCAGTAGCACACTGTCTGCCCTCCAGGATATCTACAGGACCTGGTATCACAGGAAGGCCAAGAAGATCATCAAGGAACTCAGCCACCTGAGCCATGGCCTGTTCACCCTGCTTCCATCTAGAAGGCAGAGACAGTACAGGTACATTAAAGCTGGTACTGAGAGACTGAAAAACAGGCCATAGTCACCACTAGCCGGCCTCCGCCCAGTATCCAGCCCTGAACTTAGTCACTGTTACTAGCCGTCTACCACCCAGTACTCCAATTTTTTGTATTTGTGTGTATTGTTTTTATTGTTAGGTATACTTCACTGATGGAGCTATTAGGGATACAACGGTACACAGTATGTTATCGTGTCTGCTCCTAGTGAACACGCTTCGTGACTTTGGATTTGTTTACAAAACACGTTAACAAAAGTAGCTATTTGGACATAAATGATGGATATTATCGAACAAAACAAACATTTATTGTGAAACTGGGATTCCTGGGAGTACATTCTGATGAAGATCATCAAAGCTAAGTGAATATTTTTCATGTTATTTCTGACTTCTGTTGTCTGCACAATATGGAGGATGTCTTTTTGGCTTGTTGGTCTCTGAGCGCCGTACTCAAATTATTGCATGATTAGTTTTTTCCGTAAAGCTTTTGAAATCTGACACAGGGGTAGCATTAACAAAAGGCTAAGCTGTTTTCAGGAATAGGAATATTTTCTAGGAAGATTTATCTCCGTTGTGTTATGCTAATAAGTGTCAGATGATGATAACGGTCCCGTTCACGGGCTGGGCGTCACTACAGGTTAAGGAGAAGTGTATCTAAAGTTCCATTCATAACACTTGTATTTTCATCAAAATTTATCATGAGTATTTCTGTAAATTGATGTCTTTTTCTGCAAAATCATCTGATTTTTTTTGACACCTCTCTTTGGCTGGAAAAATGGCTGTGTTTTTCTGTGACTTGGCTCTGACCTAACATAATTGTTTGTGGTGCTTTCGCCGTAAAGCCTATTTGAAATGGGACACTATGGTGGGATTAACAAGAAGTTATCTTTAAAATGGTGTTAAATACTTGTATGTTTGAGGATTTTTCATTATGGGATTTCTGTTGTTTTGAATTTGGCGCCCTGCACTTTCACTGGCTGTTATCACATCGATCCCGTTAGCGGGATCTCAGCCCTAAGTTAAACAACCAATGGACGTTTTGTAATGACATCTCAGTAGGAAACCTCCCTAAACGGGCCCCATGAAGAGAGGGAAACTAAAAACAAATATTCTCTCAGCTCCAACTTGACAATGGCGAGCGCTAGCGAAACAGAGAGAAGCAAAAGAAGAGGCACAGCCGTCTTTAGAATCCGCTGTGTGGGAACATTTTGGATTCAGATTTCAATACGATGATGCCGGTAAAGAAGACAGTAAAAAACAAAGTACAGTCCGCAAGCATTGCTTTGCCACTCGAATGGAAACACTTCTAACAGGATGTGTCATTTACGTCACCATCACCCGGCAGTATCCCTTGCAGGTGGAGTTGGAGCAAGAAGAGCACACTCGTTAGCAAAAACACAACAATCTCTCGCTGCTGCCTTCCAAAAACAATTTGCGACAAATTCAGAAAAACATAAAGAAATAACCAAAGATTTGCAGCCCTATTCGGTGGTTACTGACTCTGGATTTCATCCCCTGATGAAAAAAATGTAATCGCGTTACAATGTCCCCTCCCACACACATTTCAGCAGAAAAGTAATTCCCAAACTCTATGAAACATCACGGAGAGAAATTGGAAACAAATTGACACAGACACCCTATCTAGCTCTCTCCACTGATAGTTGGACCTCCAGAGCAATTCAATGCTACCTCACTGTGACGGTTCACTATGTACTGGTTTGGGAGAGCTATGTGTTGCAATCTTGTCCACTGTATGAGTCATACAAGCTCACAATCTTCTTAAATATAAAGGTACCGAAACCATACCATTACCGTGGCTGACAAACCGTGATACATACCGAACCTTGGGCCCACTGTACCGTTGCATCCCTAGGAGCTATAAAATAAGCATTTCACTGCACCTGCAATAACATCTGCTAAATATGTGTACGCGACCAATAAAATGTGATTTGATTAAAGGGTCCTACGTGACAAGCTTTGACGGCTTCACACCCTCTCCCGCCCAAGCAAACAAGACCTGGTGTATGTTTACAGCTGATATAGCACAGCTTTGAGTGGTTTCCACGACAACACCATCTCAGAATATGGAGACATAGGGGACTTATGTTATTAAAAACGCCTAAGCTTTTGCTGTTCGTTAGACCTACTCATCTTGTTGGCTAACAAAAAATAAAGCTTGCTCTAACATCTTCAATATGCCCCTCGGAATTTGATAAGGACACGCACAGTTGTGTCCCCGATGTGTCTGTCTTTACCTCTCTCTCTCTCCCTCTCTCTCTCTCTGTGAAATGATAAAGGTGAGGTCTACTCTCTGGTATTGGACTATTTCAAACACTTGTCGATTGACAAAACAGGAAGTGGTGGTGTGAAGGTCTGCAGAAAGCCAAACATGATAGAATGTGTGATGATTCCATTAAACCTACCTGCTGTTTTGTCCGTATCCAAAGCCATTTGGAGTATTGGCGATGTATACTGGACATGTAATATGAAAAAGCATCACCCCCTCCATTTCCTTTCCTTCCTTTCCACAACACCTTCTGTCCGGATAAATAAATCATACAGTACATTTCTATTTTCTCTCGTTCCATTTATTTCACCATAAAACACCTCATTCAGCCCCTTATCAGAAGGTGCTGCGGGCTACCCAAACACCTCGCTCCCATTTGTTATCTGGACTCAAAGAGGCACAATCAGAGCTGGCTGTCTGCACATGGTGTGTGTGTGTGTGTGTGTGTGTGTGTGTGTGTGTGTGTGTGTGTGTGTGTGTGTGTGTGTGTGTGTGTGTGTGTGTGTGTGTGTGTGTGTGTGTGCGTGCCTGCGAGCATGTGTGTGTAACAGAAGGAGATGGGGCTGTCTGCATATGGTGTCCGTGTGAGTCTGTGTGAACGTCTGTGTGCGTGTCTGCATGTATGTTTTAATTAATTTAAGGATCGGACCCTTTATTCAATTTTCACCTAGAATACCCAAATACCTGACATACCCACATCTAACTGCCTGTAGCTCAGGCCCTGAAGCAAGCATATGCGTTTTCTTGGTACCATTTGAAAGGAAACACTTTGAAGTTTGTGTGAAAGGAATGTAGGATAATATAACACATTAGATCTGGAAAAAGGTAATACAAAGAAAAAAACAACCATTGTTTTTTTTTGTACAATCATCTTTGAAATGCAAGAGAAAGGCCATAATGTATTATTCCAGCCCAAGTGCAATTTAGATTTTGGCCACGAGATGGCAGCAGTGTATGTTTTAGACTGATACGATTAACCATTGTATTTCTGTTTAAAATGTTGTATCAAGTCTGCCCAAATGTGCCTAATTTGTTTATTAATAAATGTTAATGTTCAAAACTGTGCACTCTTCTCAAACGATAGGATGGTATTATTTCACTGTAATAGCTACTGTAAATTGGACAGTGCAGTTAGATTAACAAGAATTTAAGCTTTCTGCCAATATCAGATATGCATATGTCCTGGGAAATGTTCTTGTTACTTACAACCTCATGCTAATCGCAATAGCCTACGTTAGCTTAACACGTGTGTGTGTGTGTGTGTGTGTGTGTGTGTGTGTGTGTGTGTGTGTGTGTGTGTGTGTGTGTGTGTGTGTGTGTGTGTGTGTGTGTGTGTGTGTGTGTGTGTGTGTGCATGTGTGTGTGTAACAGCTATCTGCAAGGGATGCTATTTACCTCTGTGCTCCGTCTGCAAAAGATGTGCCCTGTCAAAGAACACAAACAGAGTTCTGTAGGCCGTAACAGCATGGCACGGTGATAAGAGTGGAGGAGACACTCATCTGAGATCTGACACTGTATGGGAGGTGCCACGATACGATACTGCCCTGAAGCCATGATAAAAGCTGTCACAGGCATCACCCCTTTCTCTCTCATTCTTCACTCTCTTTGATTTGAATTGGATGGGTAAATGCATGCCACTATGGTCTGGTCTGATAATTCAAGTGATGCTGTCCCTTGCTTTGTTATTGTCATTTGCTGCAGTTCTTTTTCAATAAATGCCAATTCTGTTTTTTTTTTTACCAAGCTTGTTTTCATCACTCATTTATCACTGTCATAGGACTATCTGAATGAGGTCATCTCACTTTCAAGTATAATGTTCAAGTGAACAGTTTTATATGACTGAGCTTTGCTATATTTGTAGCTCTGGTCATTTCCAGTGGCTGGTCCATTGGCCGATGGTTCAGAGGGAAGGTCAGAGAGAGCTTCAGGCCAACCTGGACTCAAGGATAGACGTAGCATAATAAATGTATCTCCTTCCATTTAGTATGGTATGTGTTCATTTGTCGATGTCCATGTTATATTTTGCATTTTAAGAATTTGCAATAAGTATTCTATGTTACGAATTCCACTTTGTTGTGGCTAACATTAGCTAGGTGGATAATGTTAGCGAGGCTAGGGTTTAGGGGTTAGAGTTAAGGATATGATTAGGGATTAAGGTTAAGTTAGAGGATACGGTTAGGGGAAGGGCTAGCTAACATGCTTAGAGTTGCAAAGTATCTAAAAAGTTGTTGCAAAGCTGCTAATTAGCTATAATGCTAAAGTTGTCAATGATGTGATTCGAACGTGCAACCTTTGGGTTGCTTGATGTTAATGTTGTACACCCACCCATCCTCCCTGACCAGCAGCTTATAAATCAAATATTATATTTTATTGGTCACATATACATGGTTAGCAGATGTTATTGTGAGTGTAGCAAAATGCTTATGCTTCTAGATCCAACAGTGCAGCAGTATCTAACAGGTAATATCTAACAATTCCACAACAAAACCTAATATCTAACAAATTCCACAACAAAACCTAATAAACACAATCTAGTAAAGGAATGGGATAATAATATATAAGTATTAAATATATGGATGAGCAGTGACAGAGTGGCTAAGATGCAATATATAGCAAAGAATAGATAGTGAAGGATACAGTAGTGGCTCAAGTGGTTATTGTCCTTGATGATCTTTTTGGCCTTCCTGTGACATCGGGTGTTGTAGGTACCCTGGAGGGCAGGTAGTTTGCCCCCAGTGATGCGTTGTGCAGACCGCACCACCTTCTGGAGAGCCCTGCGGTTGTGGGCGGTGCAGTTGCCATACCAGGCAGTGATACAGCCCGCCAGGATGCTCTTAATTATGCATCTGTATGCATTTCATCCTCCTTCATCCTCATCCTTTTTATATTGAAAGTATAAACAAATATATTTAAAAAAGAGTTCTTAACAGGGTGTGTTTTTTATTTATCCTCCCATTCTTCACCACATTGTTTGTGTGCCTTGGACCATTTCAGTTTGCCGGTGATATGTACACCGAGGAACTTAAAAAACTTTCCACCTTCTCTACTGCTGTCCCGTCGAAGTGGATAGGGGTGTGCTCCCTTTGCGGTTTCCTGAAGTTCACGATGATCACATTTGTTTTGCTGACATTGAGTGAGAGGTTATTTTCCTGACATCACACTCTGAGGGCCCTCGTCTCGTCGTTGCTGGTAATCAAGCGTACCACTGTAGTGTCGTCTGCAAACTTAGGTAACCTTCTGTCTTATGTAGCCATACCTAAGGCTGTTGCGGTGACCATATTTACCGCCACACCGGCAGTCACAGCAGTCATGATCGGAGTCAAATTCCACATGAGCTCTTAGTCACAGTAACTTTGCTTCTCCAAGCTCTGATGCTGCTGCTGGTCATTAGTAGCCTATGATGGTCATTAGTAGCCTACCAAACTTTGTAACTGCTTGGTACCCAGCACTCTATTGTCTCTCTAATCACTCTGACATCATGCAAATGTAATCAAAAATCTAATCAAACACTTCATGAGAGCCCATGAGCTCATGTTATGGAACATTTGAAAAACAAAATGGAGGATCCCATCAGTTTTCTACAGGCTAGGCCTATTATATTTATTTCTCAAATGTTCTTAATACTAAACACATTGCTTTGCTTTGCTGGCATGAACATGAACCATGGGAAAAAGTGCATAGATGACATGTATTTTTTCCCCCCTGCCCCTGTTCTGAGATAGGTTCATGATAATGGTCTAATTTCACATATTGTATTGAGTATATGTAAACATATTCTGATGGGTGACAATATTAGCCTTTCACTTGTGAATAATGCCCAGCATAAAGTAGCCAAATAACTTCTTAAAATTAAGAACATTAATTTGCTTTAAATCAAATCAAATGTATTTATATAGCCCTTATTACATCTGCTGATTGTCACGCCTTGGTCATTGTATTTTGTGTTTTTGTTATATGTTTGGGTAGGCCAGGGTGTGACATGGGTTTATATGTTGTTTTTCGTATTGGGGTTTGTAGTATTTGGGATCGCGGCTGTTTAGGGGTGTTGTATAGGCTTGGCTGCCTGAGGCGATTCTCAATCAGAGTCAGGTGATTCTCGTTGTCTCTGATTGGGAACCGTATTTAGGCAGCCTTAGTTTTGCTTTGTATTTCGTGGGTGATTGTTCCTGTCTTTGTGTAGTGTTCACCAGATAGGCTGTAATAAGTTTCACGTTCTGTTTGTTGTTTTGTATTTATAGTTATTTCATGTTACGCTCTTCATTTATTAAAGTCATGAGTAACCAACACGCTGCATTTCGGTCCGACTCTCTTCCTTCAACAGACGAACGCTGTTACACTGATATCTCAAAGTGCTGTACAGAAACCCAGCCTAAAACCCCAAACAGCTAGCAATGCAGGTGTAGAAGCACGGTGGCTAGGAAAAACTCCCTAGAAAGGCCAAAACCTAGGAAGAAACCTAGAGAGGAACCAGGCTATGTGGGGTGGCCAGTCCTCTTCTGGCTGTGCCGGGTGAAGATTGTAACAGAATATGGCCAAGATGTTCAAATGTTCATAAATGACCAGCATGGTCGAATAATAATAAGGCAGAACAGTTGAAACTGGAGCAGCAGCACGGCCAGGTGGACTGGGGACAGCAAGGAGTCATCATGTCAGGTAGTCATGGGGCATGGTCCTAGGGCTCAGGTCCTCCGAGAGAGAGAAAGAAAGAGAGAAAGAGAGAATTAGAGAAAGCACACTTAAATTCACACAGGACACCAAATAGGACAGGAGAAGTACTCCAGATATAACAAACTGACCCTAGCCCCCTGACACATAAACTACTGCAGCATAAATAATGGAGGCTGAGACAGGAGGGGTCAGGAGACACTGTGGCTCCATCCGAGGACACCACCGGACAGGGCCAAACAGGAAGGATATAACCCCACCCACTTTGCCAAAGCACAGCCCCCACACCACTAGAGGGATATCTTCAACCACCAACTTACCGTCCTGAGACAAGGCTGAGTATAGCCCACAAAGATCTCCGCCATGGCACAACCCAAGGGGGGGCGCCAACCCAGACAGGATGACCACATCAGTGAATCAACCCACTCAGGTGACGCACCCCTTCCAGGGGCGGCATGAGAGAGCCCCAGTAAGCCAGTGACTCAGCCCCTGTAATAGGGTTAGAGGCAGAGAATCCCAGTGGAAAGAGGGGAACCGGCCAGGCAGAGACAGCAAGGGCGGCTCGTTGCTCCAGAGCCTTTCTGTTCACCATCCCACTCCTGGGACAGACTACACTCAATCATATGACCCACTGAAGAGATGAGTCTTCAGTAAAGACTTAAAGGTTGAGACCGAGTTTACGTCTCTGACATGGGTAGGCAGACCGTTCCATAAAAATGGAGCTCTATAGGAGAAAGCCCTGCCTCCAGCTGTTTGTTTAGAAATTCTAGGGAAAATTAGGAGGCCTGCGTCTTGTGACCGTAGCGTAGGTGTAGGTATGTAGAGCAGGACCAAATCAGAGAGATAGGTAGGAGCAAACCCATGTAATGCTTTGTAGGTTAGTAGTAAAACCTTGAAATCAGCCCTTTCTTTGACAGGAAGCCAGTGTAGGGGGGCTAGCACTGGAGTAATATGATCAAATGTTTTGGTTCTAGTCAGGATTCTAGTAGCCGTATTTAGCACTAACTGAAGTTTATTTAGTGCTTTATCGGGGTAGCCGGAAAGTAGAGCATTGCAGTAGTCTAACCTAGAAGTGACAATTGGACAGAAAGTTTCTGATTTTTGCAATGTTACATAGATGAAAAAAAGCTGTCCTTGAAATGGTCTTGATATGTTCTTCAAAAGAGAGATCAGGGTCCAGAGTAACGCCGAGGTACTTCACAGTTTTATTTGAGACGACTGTACAACCATTAAGATTAATTGTCAGATTCAACAGAAGATCTCTTTGTTTTTTGGGACCTAGAACAAGCATCTCTGTTTTGTCCGATTTTAAAAGTAGAAACCGGTGAAAAGCCTAACTGGCATACAAAGGCGACACATGAGTTTAAAGTATGGGGAAGATCATTTTCACCATAAAAATGCACCTTCATAATAAAGTATAACATAAATAATCACATTTGCGGTCCCTTTTGAGAATGGTGTTTTTCCGCTAATTGATTGCGTTTTGGAACATTGTGTATAGCCTACTGCCGTGTGCACACTGCGGCGCTTATAATGGGAAGAAATAGCCTAACATGTTATCAACATCTTAAGCTAAACATTCTGATCTGTTGCATCAGCCTCATTGCTTTGAATTTTTTTGTTGTTGATGCGAGTTGATCTGTCACATTCCACAAACGTCCCAGAGTATGTTTCGAATATTAGAATAGGTCAACTTTTGTACTATGGGAGATAGTAGATTTACATAGACTAGTGCTTTTGCTGTTCGTTAGACCTACTCATATGGTTGGCAAAAAATACAAAAAAATAGACGAAAAATAAAGGTGGACATCTAACATCTTCAATATGGCCCTCGGAATATGATAAGCAGGACGCGTGCAGTTGTGTCCCTGATGTGTCTGTCTTCACTTGTACCCTACTTCGGAGCTGAGATGCCTGGGAAAAGGACCCGATCACATGACGGGCATTGGCTAATAAGAATTGAGATATCTGAGAGAGCCATGTGAGTGAGAAGTGCTTCGGAACACGGCGACTGGCAGACAGGAGAAGGGAATTGTAATGATTATATTCAGCCCAAGGGCACAACGGCCACTGTGGTCGCAAAAGGCGTGGATTTTTATAAGGGGGGATTATGGCCACACAAGGGGGATGCCCCCAGGAAATTCGAGGCCTGGTGAGAATATTATCAAGTGCTTGTCAAATTGTGAATGAGAGACTGATGAAGTGTGTGCAACCTGCGCAAGAAACAATGCAGAGCTCCTGCCTTTCACGCACCTTTTTGCATTTCAAAATGCTGTCTTTGACATTGGGAGAACAGGAGCTCTGGATAAAGTATTGAGCAATAAATTAGGTTTATGCAAATAAATTGTTTTCCATGAAGTTGAGCTAATTAAAATTCCCTGACTTTCTCAAACTGAAAAGCAAAGATCCACAATAACAGTTTAGCAAAACAACGTTGAAATTAGCATGACCTCATTAAAAATGTGGGTGATTTGCATGAAGTACTTTATTTTATAATCCACAAAAACAAAGAATTTGAGGCTCCACTACTGTCAAAATTATAATACTTTCTAAACATTTGAAATATAACAATCTATTTTCTCTGTCCTTCATCTCCTCATCCAGACTCCTTCTGTCCTGCTGCTTTTGGTGTGTGGAAGCATGACGTAATTTGCCAACCAAACCATTAAAATGAAATCTGTTGGGTGCAGGCAAACTGCGAACAGGACACACATCTTTCCATCTATCTTCTATAAGGGAATAGGTGTTGAGGGAGAGAGAAAGAGAAGAGGGAGAGAGAAAGAGAAGAGAGAGAGAGAGAAAGAGGAGAGAGAGAGAGAAAGAGAAGAAAAGAGAAAAAAAGGAGAGAGAAAAGAGAGAGGGAGAAGGTGAATGTTATGGTGCATTGTACTAGCTATTCTGTATCAAGCACTGCCCTTTGCAGATATTGACTGGTATTGGCTTGGCTGTCAACAGACCCTGACACGTTAACTACCAAGACCAAACAAAAAACAGCCTCAAAGTCATGTCGGAATATGCAACCTCTACCTGTGTGTGTCTGTGTGTGTTTACATTGCTTGCATGTGTATGTTGTTGTTATTACTATGGCACCAAGATTTTCAGAGTTGCAGGTGGAATCTGATTGTCATCCCCTTTCCATTTTCAAATATTTTGAGTGACTTCAAAAATAGAAATTTAGCACATTTGCAATTTGTTGCTAAGATGCATATTCTAGAATGTATTTTCTCTTGTGAAGTGTCTGTGTGCAATTGTGTGTACTTGAGTATTTGTAGGCCTACGTGTGTGTATCCCTGCACATCTTCAAAATGTCTTCCAAGTTCAGCATGATGTCGGACGCGCAGGAGATATTAGATATGTGTAGGTGCCGTGTAGTAACCATGGGGCTCAGGTATCCTCTGAGCAACCAATTAAAGATCTGGAATGAGAGGTATTAAAGAAGCAGTGATGGCCATTGCTACCCCTGTAGCATCTCTACTGCTTCCCTTCCTCATGGGCCAAGAGTCACTTCACCTGCTGGGGCCCCAATATGGCCAGAAGGTTTTTCCTGACCAATGTACCTGAGAAGGAAAAACTTGGGAATACATAGGCTAAAACCAGAGCCCAGTTTTTCCTGCTCGGGTCACCTGGCCCCAGTCCCTATCAACTTTGTTCCTTCCTTCACAATCAAACTTGAGCTCCAAGAGGGAGGGGAGGGGACACAGTCGGCCTCAGTCTCCCAACACGGCAGCCCTTCTTTGGGAAGGACATTTGACATGTACATGGTCACACATGGCTGCCTGGAGCAGGTTTTCCACCAGCCTGTCCCCCTCACGCTCTGACAACACCCCGCCATCACACGCAATGAGAAAGGTGAGTGGAACAGATTTCTGCCAGGTACAGGAGCTTGTGGAGGGATAGAAAAGAGGAAGGGAGAGATGGAGGGAGAGATGGAAAAAGGAATAGAGTAAATGGTAATGCAGAGGGAGAGGGAGAGAGATTGGGAGGAAAGTAGGAAGGGAACAGTGGTGGAAAAAGTACCCAATTATCATACTTGCGTAAAAGTAAAGATACCTTAATAGAAAATGACTTAAGTAAAAGTGAAAGTCACCCAGTAAATTACCACTTGAGAAAACATCTTAAAGTATTTGGTTTAAAATATATCAACACTAAAAGTATAAATAATTTCACATTCCTTATATTAAGCAAACCAGATGGCACCATTTATTTAATTTTATTTACAGATAGCCAGGGGCACACTCCAATAATTTACAAACGAAGCATGTGTGTTTAGTGAGTGCCGATAAGAGGCAGTAGGGATGACCAGGGAGGTTCTCTTGATAAGTGTGTGAATTGGACCATTTTCCTGTCCTGCTAAGCATTCACAACTCAACAAGTACTTTCAGGTGTCAGGGAAAATGTATGGAGTAAATGGTCAATTATTTTCTTTAGAAATGGAGTGAAGAAAAAGTTGTCAAAAACATAAATAGTCAAACTAAAGACAGATACCCCAAAACACTATTTAAGTAGTACTTTAAAGGATTTTTACTTAAGTACCTTACAGATTTTCTGTCTTCTGAGGTGTCAGCGACTCCGACAAACGGTTCCTTAATAACAAGTGGTCGCCCCCTCTTGAACTCTGCAGTGACGCGCAGCATACAACCAGACGGGTGTGCATGGTGGTGGTGTGACCCTGGAAAAGGGGACAAAAACCTAGGGTTTGAGGGGCTGGGAGGGAGTAAGGGAAACACCACAGGGACCAGCTGCTGGTGAACTATTGATAGGTGTACAGCGTTGTGTTGCCAACAACAATAATGCTGACTCCCAACCTGAATTTGTGGAAACTATATTTATGGCAAGAATGAAAATATAGAGTTCATAGAATTCTGCAAACTCAAATGCATATTCAAAATCATATGTGGGCGCTGTGGTGGCATCAAACATTCAATAATGGACAATACCTTATTTTTCCCATATACTTGCTTTCATTGCCTTTTGGGGACCGTAAGCAAGTTTCAGTTGGGGGGGCTCCCACACCTCGTGGGCAAAAGCAATTTTCCCATGGGTGTAAAGTAAATGTTGCAGTTTTAAAGCAAGTTTTCGGGTGTTCTTTCATTTTCCCATGTAGCGGCGAGAACATTTTGCAGTTACATTTCAGTGCAGCCTTTGATATTATTGATCATGAATTGTTATTGAAGAAACTCACTTGCTTTGGCTTTACATCACCTGCCCTCACATGGTGGAGCTCACTGAAATTCTAAATAAGGAGATACAGTGAGTATCAGAATGGGTGATTCATAATAAACAGGTATTAAATGCATCTAAAACTAAAAGCATTGCATTTGGTTCAGAACAGTCTAAGATCTGAATGGATTGTCAATTATCATGATCGAGTCATATTGACAAAGTTGTTGCGAAGATGGGGACAGATATGACTGTTATAAAAAATATTTTTGTGAAATAACTTTTGTCCCATCGTGTCCCATCTTGATTACTGTCCGGTAATATGGTCAAGTGCAGCAACAAAAACCTAGCAAAACTTCAGCTGCAGTGCATACGAATGCGGATTTAGGGTTGTACCTGGTAGGTTCCTTGATGATTTGTGTGAGATTGAGGGCATCTAGCTTAGATTGTAGGATGGCCGGGGTGTTAACTTCTCTAGGGTAATGGGAAGAATTCTGAATTTTGGATGAAAAGCATGCCCAAATCAAACGGCCTGCTACTCGGGCCCAGAAGATATGATATGCATATAACTGGTAGATTTGGATAAAAAACACTCTAACTCTAAAGTTTCCAGAACTGTTAAAATAGTGTCTGTGAGTATAACAGAACTGATCTGGCAGGCGAAAACATGAGAAAAATCCATTCAGGAAGTATATATATTTTTGTTGTTGTTGTAGTTTTCTATTCAATGCTATTACAGTATCCATTGACTTAGGACTCATGCCTTCCACTAGATGTCAATAGTCTTTAGAAATTGTTTCAGGCTTGTATTCTTATAAATGAGAAAGTAAGACCAGTCTGAATGAGTGGGCCCTACCGTGTCGTAAAGCTTTTTCATGCGCAATCCCAAGAGAGAGTGCATTTCTTGTTTACCTTTTATATTGACGATGTTATTGTCCGGTTGAAATATTACAGATCATTTAGGCTAAAAACAACCTGAGGATTGAATATAAACATTGATTGACAAGTTTCTATGAACTTTACGGATACAATTTAGATTTTTTTGTCTGCCTGTTTTTACTGCATTTGAGCCTGTGGACTACGCGTGAACAAAGGTTTTTGGATATAAAGAGACTTTATCGAGGGCCACCATATGAAGATTATCAAAGGTAAGGGATTAATTTTATCTCTATTTCTGAGTTTTGTAACGCTTCTGCTTGGCTGGTTACTGTTTGTAATGATTTGTCAACTGGGCTATGTTCTGGGCTAGGTATGTTCTGGGCTCGGTATGCTCTTGCCCGAAACGCATTTTATAAATCTGACACTGTGGTTGGATTAACAAGAAGTTAATCTTTAAACCTATGTAAAATATGTTTTGTTTTCAGAATTTTTATAATGAGCATTTCTGTATTTGAATTTAGTGCTCTGCAATCACACTGGATGTTGGCCAGATGGGACACTAGCGTCCCACATACCCTAGAGAGGTTAAGCATGTCACAGTTTAGGTCACCTAACAGTACGAACTCTGACGATAGATGGGGGGGAGATCAATTCACATATGGTTCACATATGGTGTCCAGGGCATAACTGGGGGCCGAGGGGGGTCTATAACAATGGTGAGAGACTTGTTTCCGGAAAGGTGGATTTTTAAAAGTAGAAGCTCAAATTATTTGGGCACAGACCTGGATAGTATGACAGAACTCTGCAGGCTTTCTCTGCAGTAGATTACAACTCTGCCCCCTTTGGCAGTTCTATCTTGTTGGAAAATGTTGTTGTTAGTGATGGAAATGTTGTTGTTAGTGATGGAAATGTCAGAATTTTTGGTGGCCTTTCTAAGCCAGGATTCAGACACGGTGTAAGGGATTTCCTCCTCTCCTTCCAAAGAGGAGAGGCGAGAAGGATCGGAGGACCAATATGCGGCGTGGTAAGTGTCCATGGTTCTTTTAATAAGAAATACTACACATGAACACGACTGAAATACAAAAACAATAAATGTGGAACGAACGAAACCCAAAACAGTACCATGTGGTGAAAAACACAGACACGAAAACAAACACCCACAAACAAACAGTGAAACCCAGGCTACCTAAGTATTATTCTCAATCAGAGACAACTAATGACACCTGCCTCTGATTGAGAACCATACTAGGCCGAAACATAGAAATCCCCAAATCATAGAAAAACAAACATAGACTGCCCACCCCAACTCATGCACTGACCGTACTAAATAATGACTAAAACAAAGGAAATAAAGGTCAGAACAGGACACACGGCTACAACATCTGGGTTTACGGAGTGTTCTAAAGCAGTGAATAAAACAAACTTAGGGAGAATGCTTCTAACGTTAACATGCATGAAACCAATGCTATTACTGTTACACAAGTCTTTTTAAAATTATATATATATATATATTTCTTTTACTGTGACAGAAGTCAACAAATGAGAACGCCTGAATTTAACTTCTTGCGTCGAGCCATCCCGGATCCGGGATCGTGACTACAGCCTCAAGCCCATTACGATAACGTAACGTTAACTATTCATGAAAATCGCAAATGAAATGAAATCAATATGCTAGCTCTCAAGCTTAGCCTTTTGTTAACAACACTTTCATCTCAGATTTTCAAAATATGCTTCTCAACCATAGCAAAACAAGCATTTGTGTAACAGTATTGATAGCTAGTGTAGCATTTAGCGTAGCATTTAGCGTTAGCATTCAGCAGGCAACATTTTCACAAAAAACAGAAAAGCATTCAAGTAAAATCATTTACCTTTGAATAACTTTGGATGTTTTCAATGAGGAGACTCTCAGTTAGATAGCAAATGTTCAGTTTTTCCTTAAAGATTATTTGTTTAGGACAAATCGTTCCGTTTTCTGCGTCACGTTTAGCTACGAAAAAAACCTGTATCCAGGATTGTGTAAATCTATCTGCAAGCTCATTAGCATAACACAACGTTAACTATTCATGAATATCGCAAATGAAATGAAATCAATATGCTAGCTCTCAAGCTTAGCCTTTTGTTAACAACACTGTCATCTCAGATTTTCAAAATATGCTTTTGAACCATAGCTAAACAAGCATTTGTGTAACAGTATTGATAGGTTTTTACTTTAGTTTATTTTGTAAATATTTTCTTAACTCTTTCTTGAACTGCATTGTTGGTTAAGGGCTTGTAAGTAAGCATTCCATGGTAAGGTCTACACTTTTGTATTCGGCACATGTGATCAATAAAGTTTGATTTGATTTATTCATATTCACCTGCCTTCACTCTCCCATTCATATACACGGACATATACCTACACATACACCCACTGACACCCTCTCTCCCACACACATAGAACAATTCACAATTATTGACTTACATGCTTTATTTAATCTTTTATATTGTCTTTTACAGTGTCCATGTATCTCATTGGCATCGGTTGATTCTCGCGTTACTTCCTAGAGAAGAACATTTACCTGGGGACAATAGAGTCTAGATTGTATTGGGGGAGGGGGAAATAATTATGTCTCAATTTACAATAAGCTGGTCTTGGGCATCACTGTATGTAGGTTCGCGTGTTTATCAGTTGTTATCGCATGTTGGATTATTCAAGGAGAGTTTGGTTGAAGCATTCGAATGCCAAGAAAATGTATTTGTTTTCAGTGAGGACTGGATTGAATTGTGAGGATAACCACACAATTAATTTTCATAATGAGACAAATCTATTGCTTTTTCTACCCAAAGACGCAAAATAAATGTTGTGATATGTTTAATAAACATGGGAGGGCAGCAAAATGGATAAAAGAGTGTGGCATTAAAGTAGAAACAGCTTGATCGAATGGTGAAAACTGGTACTTTCACACTACTTTATGGTAAATTGTCACGTCCTGATCTGTTTCACCTGTCTTTGTGATTGTCTCCACCCACCTCCAGGTGTCACCCGTTTTCCCCATTAGTCCCTGGGTATTTATTCCGGTGTTCCCTGTTTTTCTGTTGCCAGTTTGTCTTGTCAAGTCAACTTTTGCCTCTCCACAACCATTTTCTTGCCTGCCCCTTGTATTATAATAAATATCAGAGACTCGAACCATCTGTCTCCCGTGTCTGCATTTGGGTCTTGCACCGTGCCCTCATAGTAAATAATGCAAGCGACTTCAATTACTAATTTCTCTGAGCAGGGGAAAAATAACATCACCAGATTCACAGGGAATACATTATATAGTATGGAGAAGCAACCCTCTAAGCCACAGCTTCATACTACTTGTTAAACATAGAGAACTGATACCGTATTGTCGTGTGTTTGGCTATGCCGGATTAAGTGATGACATGCTATTCTATAAAATCCTTTCTCCATAATTAATATTACCTGATTGAACTAATCATGTAAATGTAATTAACTAGAGTCGGGGCACCACAAAATAATATTTATAGAGCTGTTATCTTCCGAATAAGCTCTTAAAGACCTAGTAATATTTTACACCAATAGCAGTCAACATTAATCGTCACCTTAATTCAGTTTCATCCGAAAGTTGTACATTCTTGGTTCTTCACGAACCCTGGCTAACAAGTTGAATCAGCAATACAAAATTGGGTTTATTATTTATTTACTAAATACCTAACTAATCACACAGAATTACATATACAAAGAATGAATTATACCTTGATTACAAATTATGTCATAAAGGAAAATGTCCCAAGCGGGCGGAACAGATATGACAGCTGGTTACACAAAAGAAAAGGAACTGGGTTTGAGTGAAAGAGCGGGAAGACTGAGGGACAATGGGAGAAGCTGTGCTATCGTAAATACAGTACCTTATGCATTCTAAATTACCGCCCATTTGGAAAAGGAAAATGCAATAAATATTTACTCTGAGCTGCGCTTCGGTAGGTTGGTGGTAGATGGAAGGCCATGTTGCCAAACCGAGGCCTTCGAAGAATGGCTTTTGTTGTCAGTTGGATACGTTGTAGTAACGTCGTTGTGTGGTAGACAGGATACACTGTCTGTTCTATCCTAGCCCGCGTTTACGGTTGCTAACTCAACAGCTAAGAGGTATTACTTCTGTAGTGAATAAGAGTTCAAAGTTCATACCATTCGCAACCAAAGCTCACACTGAGGTTGGCTTAGTTCTGTGGTTGACATGTTAGTTCTTTTAACGCAGAGGCTACAGACCTTGCATAGTTGGAACAGGAGGTTATATTGTCATCAAGTTTTTATATAGGAAGGGAGAGGAGGGCGTTTTGAAAAGTTTTATAACCCATGTCCCTTCACAGGGGCGGGCCACTGATTGAGCAGAGCCCCAACCTTATGAAAACCCAAATCTCTCATTTGGAAGCTAAAATTACATTTAATCTCTTCACCAATACTTTTATATTCAAACATTTAAATTGAGCAACAATTCCATGTGAATCCGATAACTACAATGTGCAGACTTTCCACTGTAGAGTTTATGTCATCTTATCATTGATGAGAATGTCTCAGATGACAACCGAACTGACATCATATTCATTAAGTACCGCTGCATATGTTCAATTGGTCGGATTACCAGAATATAGTTAATTTCCCCCCACCTTCTGATGTTCCCAGAATCTCTATGTTAATTTTCAAATGTAACATCAGTAGGGTAGATAGAGGAAAAAGGGGGGAAGAGGTATTTATGACTGTCATAAACCTAGCCCCAGGCCAAAGTCATGACAGTATATTGGTTGTTGGGGTGGGATTGGCATTGGAAAATGGAGAGTCCGCGGGTGGCTTTTGACTGAACAATTATGGATTACTCATTAGTAGGATCGAATTTGGTCCAAATTGAATGTTGGGTTCTATATGTCTTATAAATTTAAAATGTACTTATTTGGCTGCAAACAATAAGCTTAATTTCTCAGAGATCAGATTATATTTCAACAAAATACTTTTTCAGGATTGCTAAATGCTAAATTGTATCTGTTCCTACTAAAACGACAGAAACGATTTCAGAACAATCTGAGATGGTGGGTGTCAAACCTCTTTCCTGTGTTTTTGAGGTGGAATGGCTCAATGCTGATATCTTGCAATTCTACACATTTAGCATGAGTTGGAGAGAAAATGTTGCAGTTATGAAGATTATTCTTTAGATTTTTCCATGACTTATAACATGTTCGTATGATATCTGAGAGAAAGTGACTTGGCCATGGACCCTATAGCAGCCGTGGGGCCCTATGCGCAGCGTGAAGTCTGATATGTAATGATATGTCTGGAATCAATATACTTCTTTATGATCAACATACATTTATTCAGATCCAGCCTATAGCTTATCCAACCCTATTCAATCAACATACATTCCCTTCTACTATCAACAAGCTGATCCCTTTACAATCAGCATATGCATTAATCTAGTCCAGAAACTCTCTGACAGACATTCATATTGTGAGAAGTGAAAACCGTCACTCAGTTTGTATTCTATTTATCCAAATATTATCAGATTCCGATCAGCAGGCTGTCTCACCAAGCACTGGCACATTTACAATGCATGGCATATGAATATGATGCATGGTGCCGGATGATGTCACAATGTATAAGAGACATCTAATCAGGTGGATTTGTCATCCACATTCCAGGCGTATTCCGAGTGTTTTTAAACACATGCAGCCTCATGCTCATCTGCAGCAGCTTGAATATAAATATTAATGAATTGAAAGTGCAAACAAAACCGCTTTTTATTGGTATGAATAAATGTTTTCCTTCTAACTTAGTTGATGTAAATGCTTTTTTATATACAATACCGGAGTATTTTTGTAATGAAGTAGATTGTAATGTAAAAGTATTCATACCCCTTGACTTATTTCAAATGTTGTTGGGTTAGCATGAATAAAAATGTGATTAAATTACATTTGTTTTCTCACCCACACAATACCCCATAATGACAAAAAACGAAATACAGAAATATCTAATTTACATAAATATTCACACCCCCGAGTCAGTACTTTGTAGAAACACCTTTGGCAGTGATTACAGCTGTGAGACTTTCTGGTTAAGTCACTAAGAGCTATCCACACCTGAATAATTATTTTCAAAATTCTTCTAGCTCTGTCAAATTGGTTGTTGATCATTGCTAGACAACCATTTTCAGGTCTTGCCATAGATTTTCAAGTAGATTTAATTAAGTCAAATCTGTAACTCGGCCAATCAGGAACATTTATTGTCTTCTTGGTAAGCAACTCCTGTGTAGATTTGGCCTTGTGTTTTAGTTTATTGTCCTGCTGAAAGGTGAATTCATCTCCCAGTGTCTGGTGGAAAGCAGACAACCAGGTTTTCATCTAAGATTTTGCCTGTGCTTAGCTCCACGCCCTGCGACAAACCATCAAACAGGCAAAGCGTCAATACAGGGCTAAGATTGAATCATACTACACCGGCTCCGACGCTCGTCTTATGTGGCAGGGCTTGCAATCTATTACAGACTACAAAGGGAAGGACAGCCGAGAGCTGCCCAGTGACACGAGCCTACCAGACGAGCTAAATCACGTCTGTGCTCGCTTCAAGGCAAGCAACACTGAGGCATGCATGAGAGCATCAGCTGTTCCGGACAACTGTGTGATCACGCTCTCCGTAGCCGACCTGAGTAAGACCTTTAAACAGGTCAACATACACAAGGCTGTGGGGCCAGACGGATTACCAGGACGTGTGCTCCAGGCACGTGCTGACCAACTGGCAGGTGTCTTCACTGCCATTTTCAACATGTCCCTGATGAAGTCTGTAATACCTACATGTTTCAAGCAGACCACCATAGTCTCTGTGCCCAAGAACACAAAGGCAACCTGCCTAAATGACTAAAGACCCATAGCACTCACGTCTGTAGCCATGAAGTGCTTTGAAAAGTTGGTAATGGCTCACATCAACACCATTATCCCAGAAACCCTAGATCCACTCCAATTTGCATACCACCCAAACATATTCACAGATAATTGAATCTCTATTGCACTCCACACTGCCCTTTCCCACCTGGACAAAAGGAACACTTACGTGAGAATGCTATTCATTGACTACAGCTCAACGTTCAACACCATAGTACCCTCAAAGCTCATCACTAAACTAAGGATCCTGGCACTAAACACCTCCCTTTGCAACTGGATCCTGGACTTCCTGACGGGCCGCCCCCAGGTGGTGAGGGCAAGTAGCAACACATCTGCCACGCTGATCCTAAACACTGGAGCTTCCCAGGGGTGCGTGCTCCCCTCCTGTACTCCCTGTTCACCCATGACTGCATGGACAGGCACGACTCCAACACCATCATTAAGTTTGCAGATGACACAACAGTGGTAGGCCTGATCACCAACAAAGACGAGACAGCCTATAGGGAGGAAGTCAGACCTGAACACTAAGGAGATGATTGTGGAGTACGGGAAAAGGAGGACCGAGCACACCCCCATTCTCAGCGACGGGGCTGTGGTTGAGAGCTTCAAATTCCTTGGTGTCCACATCAACATCAAATTAGAATGGTCCAAACACACCAAGATAGTCATGAAGAGGGCACGACAAAGCCTATTCCCCCTCAGGAAACTAAAAAGATTGGGCATGGGTCCTGAGATCCTCAAAAGGTTCTACAGCTGCAACATCGAGAGCATCTTGACTGGTTGAATCACTGCCTGGGACGGCAATTGCTCGGCCTCTGACTGCAAGGCACTACAGAGGGTAGTGCTTACGGCCCAGTACATCCCTGGGGCCAAGCTGCCTGCCATCCAGGACCTCTTGTCATGGCCGTCAAAAGAAGTGGACCAAGGTGCAGCGTGGTGAGCGTACATTTCTTTTATTTTATTTTAGACATGTCGCCAACAAAACAATAAACGAAAGAAACAACCGTGAAGCTTACAAGGCATTAGTGCCACAAACATTTTAACTACCCACACTGAAAGGAGGGAAAAAGGGCTACCTAAGTATGATTCCCAATCAGAGACAACGACAGATAGCTGTCCCTGATTGAGAAATATACCCGGCCAAAACAAAGAAATACCAAAACATAGAACATAGAATGCCCAAAATTAATAGAGACATAAAAAGCTCTCTAAGGTCAGGGCGTGACAGTACCCCCCCCCCCCCAAAGGTACGGACTCCGGCCGCAAAACCTGAACCTAGGGGAGAGTCCGGGTGGGCATCTATCCGCGGTGGTGGCTCTGGTGTGGGACGTAGACCCCGCTCCACCTCTGGCTCACCCCACTTTGGTAGCGCCTCTGGTGTGGGGACCTGCGCGGCCGACTCCGGACTGGGGACCCTCTCTGCGGGCTCCGGACTGGGCACCCTCTCTGCGGGCCCCGGACTGGGCACCCTCTCTGCGGGCCCCGGACTGGGCACCCTCTCTGCGGGCCCCGGACTGGGAACCCTCTCTGCGGGCTCCGGACTGGGCACCCTCTCTGCGGGCCCCGGACTGGGCACCCTCTTTGCGGGCCCCGGACTGGGCACCCTCGCTGGAGGCTCTGGACTAGAGGCTGTCAATGTAGTCTTCATGCCATGGATCATCACTGGAGGCTTCTTGCCATGGATCATCACTGGAGTCTTCGTGCCATGGATTTTCACTGGAGGCTTCTTGCCATGGATCATCAATGGAGGTTTCTTGCCGTGGATTATCACTGGAGGCTTCTTGCCATGGATCATCACTGGAAGCTTCATTCCATGGATCATCAGTGGAGGCTTTGTGCCATGGATCATCACTGGAGGCTTTTTGCCATGGATCATTACTGGAAGCTTCTTGCCATGGATCATCACTGGAGGCTTCTTGCCATAGATCATCATTGGAGGCTTCTTGCCATGGATCATCACTGGAGGCTTCTTGCCATGGATCATCACTGGAGGCTTCGTGCCATGGATCATCACTTGACTGGAGACACACACAGGAGGCTGGCTCTGGGAGCAGGCACAGGACGACATACAGGAGTCCTGGTTCTGGGAGCGGGCACAGGATACACTGGGCCGTGGAGGCGCACTGGAGGTCTTGAGCATAGAGCCTGCACATCCTGTCCTGGCTGGATGGTTACTTTGGCAAGGGGGGTGCAGGCACAGGACACACTGGGCTGTGCAGACGGACCGGAGACACAATGCGCAGAGCCGGAGCAGGATATCATGAGCCGTAGAGATGTACTGGTGGCCAGATGCGCTGAGCCGGCACCCTCCGACCTGGCTGGATGCCCACTCTAGGCCGGGGGTGATGATTGGATTTGCGTTTATCGTAGAAGGAATGAGCATTACACCGAGGCCTGTACTCTAGAGCGGGAACGATTTGGAGGTGGAGGGTCCGTCATGGTCTGGGGTGGTGTCCCAGCATCATTGGACAAAGCTTGTTGTCATTGCAGGCAATCTGAACACTATGTGTGACAGGGAAGACATCCTCTTCCCTCATGTGGCACCCTTCCTGCAGGCTCATCCTGACATGACCCTCCAGAATGACATCATTTACATTTACATTTAAGTCATTTAGCAGACGCTCTTATCCAGAGCGACTTACAAATTGGTGCCTAAATCTTAAAGGGGGGGGGGGTGAGAAGGATTACTTATCCTATCCTAGGTATTCCTTAAAGAGGTGGGGTTTCAGGTGTCTCCAGAAGGTGGTGATTCACTCCGCTGTCCTGGCGTCGTGAGGGAGTTTGTTCCACCATTGGGGGGCCAGAGCAGCGAACAGTTTTGACTGGGCTGAGCGGGAACTGTACTTCCTCAGTGGTAGGGAGGCGAGCAGGCCAGAGGTGGATGAACGCAGTGCCCTTGTTTGGGTGTAGGGCCTGATCAGAGCCTGGAGGTACTGAGGTGCCGTTCCCCTCACAGCTCCGTAGGCAAGCACCATGGTCTTGTAGCGGATGCGAGCTTCAACTGGAAGCCAGTGGAGAGAGCGGAGGAGCGGGGTGACGTGAGAGAACTTGGGAAGGTTGAACACCAGACGGGCTGCGGCGTTCTGGATGAGTTGTAGGGGTTTAATGGCACAGGCAGGGAGCCCAGCCAACAGCGAGTTGCAGTAATCCAGACGGGAGATGACAAGTGCCTGGATTAGGACCACAAGCCATACTGCTCGTTTTGTGCGTGATTTCCTGCAAGACAGGAATGTCGGTGTTCTTCCATGGCCAGCAAAGAGCCCGGATCTGAATCCCACTGAGCACGTCTGGGACCTGTTGGATTGGAGTGTGAGGGCTAGGGCCATTCCCCCCAGAAATGTCTGGGAACTTGCAGGTGCCTTGGTGGAAGAGTGGGGTAACATCACACAGCAAGAATTGGCAAATCTGGTGCAGTCTATGAGGAGGACATGCACTACAGTACTTAACGCAGCTGGTGGCCACACCAGATACTGACTGTTACTTTTTTATTTTGATCCCCCCCTTTGTTCAGGGACACAATATTCAATTTCTGTTAGTCATGTGTCTGTGGAACTTGTTCAGTTTATGTCTCAGTTGTTGAATCTTGTTATGTTCATGTAATTATTTACACATTTTTTTGCTGAGTTTATGTGGGTGGCAGGTAGTCTAGTGGTTAGAGCGTTGGGCAGTAACTGAAAGGTTTGCGTGAGCAAGTCCTCGAGCTGACAAGGTAAAAATCTGTTGTTCTGCCACTGAACAAGGCAGTCGACCCATTGTTCCCTGGTAGACCATCGTTGTAAATAAGAATTAGTTCTTAACCGACTTGCATAGTTAAATAAAAAAAATATATGTATAGAGTCAAAAGTTCACACACCTACTCATTCAAGGGTATTTCTTTATTTTTTACTATTTTCTACATCTTAGAATAATAGTTAAGACATCAAAACTATGAAATAACACATATGGAAACAGATAGTAACCACAAAAGCTTTCAACAAATCAAAAAATATTTTATATTTCAGATTCTTCAAAGTAGCCACCATTTGCCACCCTTTGTCAGCTTTGCACACACTTGGCTCTCAACCAGCTTCATGAGGTAGTCACCTAGAATACATTTCAATTAACCGGGTGTGCCTTGTTAAAGTTATTTTGTGGAATTTCTTTCCTTCTTAATGTGTTTGAGCCAATCAGTTGTGTTGTGACAAGGTAGGGGTGGGTATACAGAAGATAGCCCTATTTGGTTAAAGACCAAGTCCATATTATGGCAAGAACAGCTCAAATAATCAAAGAGAAACAACAGTCAATCATTACTTTACGATGGTCATTCAATGTGGAACACTTCAAGAACTTTGAACGTTTCTTAAAATGCAGTCTCAAAAACCATCAAGCGCTATGATGAAACTTCCTCTCACAGGGACCGCCACAGGAAAGCAAGACCCAGAGTTACTTCTGCTGAAGAGGATAAGTTAATTAGAGTTACCAGCCTCAGAAATTGCAGCCCAAATAAATGCTTCAGAGTTCAAGTGACAGACGCATCTCAATATCAACTGTTCAGAGGAGACTGTGTGAATCAGGTCTTTATGGTCGAATTCAAATATACCATTACTAAAGAACATCAATAATAAGAAGATACTTGCTTGGGACAAGAAACACGAGCAATGGACATTAGACCGGTGGAAATCTGTCCAAATCTGAGTCCAAATTTGAGATTTTTGGTTCCAATCGCCGTGTCTTTGTGAGATGCAGAGTAGGTGAATGGATGATCTGCGCATATGTGGTACTCACCGTGAAGCACAGAGGAGGAAGTGTGATGGTGTGGGGGTGCTTTGCTGGTGACACTGTCAGTGATTTATTTAGAATTCAAGGCACACTTAACCAGCATGGCTACCACAGCAATCTGTAGCTATATGCCATCCCATCTGGTTTGCGCTTAGTGGGACTATCATTTGTTTTCATCCTGACAATGACCCAACACACCTCCAGGCTGTGTTAGGGATATTTGACCAAGAAGGAGATTGATGGAGTGCTGCATCAGATGACCTGGCCTCCACAATCATCCGACCTCAACCCAATTGAGATGGTTTGGGATGAGTTGGACCACAGAGTGAAGGAACAGCAGCCAAAGTGCTCAGGTATGTGGGAACTCCTTCAAGACCATTCCAGTTGAAGCTGTTTGAGAGAATGCCAAGGGTGTGCAAAGCTGTCGTCCAGGCAAATTGGTGGCTACTTTGAAGAATCTCAAATATAACATATATTTTGATTTTAATACTTTTTTTGGTTACTAGATGATTCCATATGTTTTACATTATAGTTTTGATATCTTCACTATTATTCTACAACGTAGAAAATTGTAAAAATGAAGAATCCTCGAATGAGTAGGTGTGTCCAAACTTTTGACTGGTACTGTATATTGTTGGTCCCTTGTTTCATGAGTTGAAATAAAAGATCCCTGGAATTTTCAATACACACAGAAAGCTTATTTCGTTCAAATTGTGTGCACAAAGTTGTTAACATCCCTGTTAATGAGCATTTCTCCTTTGCCGATATAATCAATCCAGCTGACAGGTGTGGCATATCAAGAAGCTGATTAAACAGCATGATCGTTACACAGGAGCACAACGTGTCGGGAACCATAAAAGGCCACTAATGTGACCGACTGATTCGATTCATTCTTATGTAGCAACATTTTTAATGGCTTTTTGAAAGTGGAATCCGACCTAGAAAATGGTATATCATACATTACAGTTGAGGAACAATTGGAAAGTAATTTTGCTTTGAAAGTAGATAAACTTGTAACCTTACTTTTAAATAAATGGCCCTTTTAAGAAAATGGCCCCACACGTGAATCCTAAACAACAGAGGTGGGACCAAGTCATTGTTTTACAAGTCAGAAGTAAGTCTCAGCACTCAAGTCAAGACTGTCAAGTCTCAAGTCCTAAACTTTGAGTTTCGAGTCCTAAACAAGTCATAATGTGCTCTTCACCAAATGTAATTGTTATGCTGGTGAATGAGGACCCAAAAGCGACTTAACAGAAACAGAGTCTTTATTCCAGTCTTAAACAAAAACGATAATCCTGGATATATCTTAGGTAAATACAAAACAGGAAAACTGAAATCCTCTCGTCAGTAGAGAGGAACGACTGGAGACGCGACCACAGACTGCAGGTCGAAGGCACAGGCCGTAGCTGACATAGACACCTGCTCACACGCAGCATCTGAAGAAGGCAAAAACACGACAGGGCGGAACAAGGACACAGAACAGCAAACATCAAACAAGGATCCGACAAGGACAGAAGCGGAAAACAGAGGGAGAAATAGGGACTCTAATCAGAGGGCAAAATAGGGGACAGGTGTGAAAGAGTAAATGAGGTAGTTAGGAGAATGAGGAACAGCTGGGAGCAGGAACGGAACGATAGAGAGAGAGAGCGAGAGAGGGAGAGAGGGAGGGGGAGAGAGAGGGATAGAAAGAGGGAAAGAACCTAATAAGACCAGCAGAGGGAAACGAATAGAAGGGAAGCACAGGGACAAGACATGATAATCAATGACAAAACATGACAGTACCCCCCCACTCACCGAGCGCCTCCTGGCGCACTCGAGGAGGAACCCTGGCGGCAACGGAGGAAATCATCAATCAACGAACGGTCCAGCACGTCCCGAGATGGAACCCAACTCCTCTCCTCAGGACCGTAACCCTCCCAATCCACTAAGTACTGGTGACCACGTCCCCGAGAACGCATGTCCATGATCTTCCGTACCTTGTAAATAGGTGCGCCCTCGACAAGGACGGGGGGGGAGGGAAGACGAACGGGGGCGCGAAGAAAAGGCTTGACACAGGAGACATGGAAGACAGGGTGGACGCGACGAAGATGTCGCGGAAGAAGCAGTCGCACAGCGACAGGATTGACGACCTGAGAGACACGGAACGGACCAATGAACCGCGGAGTCAACTTGCGAGAAGCTGTCGTAAGGGGAAGGTTACGAGTGGAAAGCCACACTCTCTGACCGCGACAATACCTAGGACTCCTAATCCTACGTTTATTGGCGGCTCTCACAGTCTGCGCCCTGTAACGGCAAAGTGCAGACCTGACCCTCCTCCAGGTGCGCTCACAACGTTGGACAAAAGCCTGAGCGGAGGGAACGCTGGACTCGGCGAGCTGGGACGAGAACAGAGGAGACTGGTACCCAAGACTACTCTGAAACGGAGATAGCCCGGTAGCAGACGAAGGAAGCGAGTTGTGAGCGTATTCTGCCCAGGGGAGCTGTTCTGCCCAAGACGCAGGGTTTCGAAAAGAAAGGCTGCGTAATATGCGACCAATCGTCTGATTGGCCCTTTCTGCTTGACCGTTAGACTGGGGATGAAAACCGGAAGAGAGACTGACGGAAGCATCAATCAAACGACAGAACTCCCTCCAAAACTGTGACGTGAATTGCGGGCCTCTGTCTGAAACGGCGTCTAACGGGAGGCCATGAATTCTGAACACATTCTCAATGATGATTTGTGCCGTCTCCTTAGCGGAAGGAAGCTTAGCGAGGGGAATGAAATGTGCCGCCTTAGAGAACCTATCGACAACCGTAAGAATCACAGTCTTCCCCGCAGACGAAGGCAGACCGGTAATAAAGTCTAAGGCGATGTGAGACCATGGTCGAGAAGGAATGGGAAGCGGTCTGAGACGACCGGCAGGAGGAGAGTTACCTGACTTAGTCTGCGCGCAGTCCGAACAAGCAGCCACGAAACGGCGCGTGTCACGCTCCTGAGTAGGCCACCAAAACCGCTGGCGAATAGAAGCAAGCGTACCCCGAACGCCGGGGTGGCCAGCTAACTTGGCAGAGTGAGCCCACTGAAGAACAGCCAGACGAGTAGAGACAGGAACGAAAAGAAGGTTACTAGGACAAGCGCGCGGCGACGCAGTGTGAGTGAGTGCTTGCTTTACCTGTCTCTCAATTCCCCAGACAGTCAACCCGACAACACGCCCTTCAGGGAGAATCCCCTCGGGGTCGGTAGAAACCACAGAAGAACTAAAGAGACGGGATAAGGCATCAGGCTTGGTGTTCTTATTTCCCGGGCGATAAGAAATCACAAACTCGAAACGAGCGAAAAACAACGCCCAAAGAGCTTGATGTGCATTAAGTCGTTTGGCAGAACGGATGTACTCAAGGTTCTTATGGTCAGTCCAAACGACAAAAGGGACGGTCGCCCCCTCCAACCACTGTCGCCATTCGCCTTGGGCTAAGCGGATGGCGAGCAGTTCGCGGTTACCCACATCATAGTTGCGTTCCGATGGCGACAGGCGATGTGAAAAATAAGCGCAAGGATGGACCTTATCGTCAGAATGGAAGCGCTGGGACAGAATGGCTCCCACGCCCACCTCTGAAGCGTCAACCTCGACAATTAATTGTTTAGTGACGTCAGGAGTAACAAGGATAGGAGCGGATGTAAAACGCTTCTTGAGGAGATCTCTAAAAAGCTCTCGTGCCGTCCCTGGGCTGGGTGGGGAACCGGACCATTTAAAGCACGTCTTGACAGAAGTAAGAGCTGTGAGAGGGGCAGCCACTCCTGACCGAAATTACGAATGAAACGTCCCGATAGAAATTAGCGAAACCGAGAAAGCGCTGCAACTCGACACGTGACTTAGGAACGGGCCAATCGCTGACAGCCTGGACCTTAGCGGGATCCATCTGAATGCCTTCAGCGGAAATAACAGAACCGAGAAATGTGACAGAGGAGACATGAAAGGCGCACTTCTCAGCCTTCACGTAGAGACAATTCTCTAAAAGGCGCTGGAGTACACGTCGAACGTGCTGAACATGAATCTCGAGTGACGGTGAAAAAATCAGGATATCGTCAAGGTAAACGAAAACAAAGATGTTCAGCATGTCTCTCAGTACATCATTAACTAATGCCTGAAAGACAGCTGAGCATTAGCGAGACCGAACGGCAGAACCCGGTATTCAAAATGCCCTAACGGAGTGTTAAACGCCGTTTTCCACTCGTCCCCCTCTCTGATGCGCACGAGATGGTAAGCGTTACAGAAGGTCCAACTTAGTAAAGAACCTGGCTCCCTGCAGAATCTCGAAGGCTGACGCCACATAATTGTTTGCTGTTTGGGGAAGCGGATAACGATTCTTAACCGTTATGTCATTCAGCCCTCGATAATCCACGCAGGGGCGCAGAGTACCGTCCTTCTTCTTAACAAAAAAACCCCGCTCCGGCGGGAGAGGAAGAAGGCACCACGGTGGTAAGGCGTCCGAGAGAAACAGACAGATAATCCTCGAGAGCCTTACGTTCGGGAGCCGACAGAGTATAGTCTACCCCGAGGGGGAGTGGTCCCCGGAAGGAGATCAATACAACAATCATACGACCGGTGAGGAGGAAGGGAGTTGGCTCTGGACCGACTGAAGACCGTGCGCAGATCATGATATTCCTCCGGCACTCCTGTCAAATCACCAGGTTCCTCCTGAGAAGTGGGGACAGAAGAAACAGGAGGGATAGCAGACATTAAACACTTCACATGACAAGAAACGTTCCAGGATAGGATAGAATTACTAGACCAATTAATAGAAGGATTATGACATACTAGCCAGGGATGACCCAAAACAACAGGTGTAAAAGGTGAACGAAAAATCAAAAAGGAAATGGTCTCACTGTGGTTACCAGATATTGTGAGGGTTAAAGGTAGTGTCTCACATCTGATACTGGGGAGAAGACTACCATCTAAGGCGGACATGGGCGTGGGCTTCCCTAAATGTCTGAGAGGAATGTCATGTTTCCGAGCCCATGCTTCATCCATAAAACAACCCTCAGCCCCAGAGTCTATCAAGGCACTGCAGGAAGCAGCCGAACAGGTCCAGCGTAGATGGACCGACAAGGTAGTACAGGATCTTGATGGAGAGACCTGAGTAGTAGCGCTCACCAGTAGCCCTCCGCTTACTGATGAGCTCTGGCTTTTACTGGACATGAAATGACAAAATGTCCAGCAGAACCGCAATAGAGGCAAAGGCGGTTGGTGATTCTCCGTTCCCTCTCCTTAGTCGAGATGCGAATACCTCCCAGCTGCATGGGCTCAGTCTCTGAGCCAGTGGGAGGAGATGGTTGAGATGCGGAGAGGGGGAACACCGTTAACGCGAGCTCTCTTCCACGAGCTCGGTGGCGAAGATCTATCCGTCGTTCTTTGTGGATGGCGAGTGCAATCAAAGAGTCCACGCTGGAAGGAACCTCCCGGGAGAGAATCTCATCTTTAACCTCAGCGTGGAGTCCCTCCAGAAAACGAGCGAGCAACGCCGGCTCGTTCCAGTCACTGGAGGCAGCAAGAGTGCGAAACTCTATAGAGTAATCCGTTATGGATCGATCACCTTGACATAGGGAAGCCAGGGCCCTGGAAGCCTCCTTCCCAAAAACTGAACGTTCAAAAACCCGTATCATCTCCTCTTTAAAGTTCTGATAATCGTTAGTACACTCAGCCCTTGCCTCCCAGATAGCTGTGCCCCACTCCCGAGCCCGACCAGTAAGGAGTGATATGACGTAGGCGATCCGAGCTCTCTCTCTTGAGTATGTGTTGGGCTGAGAGAGAACACAATATCACACTGGGTGAGAAAGGAGCGGCACTCAGTGGGCTGCCCAGAGTAACATGGTGGGTTATTAACCCTAGGTTCCGGAGACTCGGAAGACCAGGAAGTAGCTGGTGGCACGAGACGAAGACTCTGAAACTGTCCTGAGAGGTCGGAGACCTGAGCGGCCAGGGTCTCAACGGCATGACGAGCAGCAGACAATTCCTGCTCGTGTCTGCCGAGCATTGCTCCCTGGATCTCGACGGCAGTGTTGCGAGAATCCGTAGTCGTTGGGTCCATTCTTGGTCGGATCCTTCTGTTATGCTGGTGAATGAGGACCCAAAAGCGACTTAACAGAAACAGAGTCTTTATTCCAGTCTTAAACAAAAAACGATAATCCTGGATATATCTTAGGTAAATACAAAACAGGAAAACTGAAATCCTCTCGTCAGTAGAGAGGAACGACTGGAGACGCGACCACAGACTGCAGGTCGCTTCGGGAAGGCACAGGCCGTAGCTGACATAGACACCTGCTCACACGCAGCATCTGAAGAAGGCAAAAACACGACAGGGCGGAACAAGGACACAGAACAGCAAACATCAAACAAGGATCCGACAAGGACAGAAGCGGAAAACAGAGGGAGAAATAGGGACTCTAATCAGAGGGCAAAATAGGGGACAGGTGTGAAAGAGTAAATGAGGTAGTTAGGAGAATGAGGAACAGCTGGGAGCAGGAACGGAACGATAGAGAGAGAGGGAGAGAGAGGGAGAGAGGGAGGGGGAGAGAGAGGGAGAGAGGGAGGGGGAGAGAGAGGGATAGAAAGAGGGAAAGAACCTAATAAGACCAGCAGAGGGAAACGAATAGAAGGGAAGCACAGGGACAAGACATGATAATCAATGACAAAACATGACAGTAATACCATTTCATATTTTTAACAAGAGTATTAGTTAGTATATTACATTTACGCAAATCATGAATGCTTTAAAAAATATCTATACATTTATTACTTTCCAAATAAACCTTATATTTCCATGAGAAAAACACCACTACCCCCCTCCCCATAGTGATCGACTATCGAGGATCGCTATGGGGCGCAATCGATGTAGGAGTCGGGTTTATCCGAGCATTCTGACCTAACAACAGCAGTCAAGCACACAAGCTAACTGGCTGACGTTGGCTAGCTTGCTAGCTACTTCTAGATACAAAAGAGAGAACAGCTCACTCTGACCATTTTACTCACCCTAGCAGATCTGGTTAGGCTGTTTTCATGTTATCCAGAGTGTTGGTGACTGCAACTGTGCTGCAGGCAACAATTTAATTATGCTTTTTTGCCAACGTTTATTGACACCGGCCATATTCAACAGGTGTACTCTGAAATCAGAGTAGATAGCCAGAGCGAATTTACCAGTGACAGTTGTCACTGACATCAAATCAAATCAAATCAAATTCATTTATATAGCCCTTCGTACATCAGCTGATATCTCAAAGTGCTGTACAGAAACCCAGCCTAAAACCCCAAACAGCAAACAATGCAGGTGTAAAAGCACGGTGGCTAGGAAAAACTCCCTAGAAAGGCCAAAACCTAGGAAGAAACCTAGAGAGGAACCGGGCTATGTGGGGTGGCCAGTCCTCTTCTGGCTGTGCCGGGTAGAGATTATAACAGAACATGACATCATAAACATTTTCCTGAAATAGTTACTTGCATAGTGGAGTCTTTCGTTTAGACATGTAGCTAGTTAGCTAAACATTGAACCATAATCCCAACTCATAATATTACTACTATTCCTAGAAGATGAAAATGTCCCAGTTTTTCCATGGCCTGCATACTGACCAGACATGTCAACCATTGAGCGTGTTCCAGTTCCCGTCAATATTCAACAACTTCGCACAGCCATTGATGAGGAGTGGGACAACATTAAACAGGCCACAATCAATAGCCTTTTCAACTCTATGCTAAGGAGATGTGTCACGCTGGATGAGGCAAGTGGTGGTTACACCAGAGACAGACTATTTTTCTGGTCCACACCCCTAGTTGGCAGTATATCTACAGAAGCAGACATTATGTGTGTGTGTGTGTGTGTGTGTGTGTGTGTGTGTGTGTGTGTGTGTGTGTGTGTGTGTGTGTGTGTGTGTGTGTGTGTGTGTGTGTGTGTGTGTGTGTGTGTGTGTGTGTGTGTGTGTGTGTGTGTGTGTGTGTGTGTGTGTGTGTGTGTGTGTGTGTGTGTGTGTGTGTGTCCATGCATCCACATGTTCTATCCACTACATGTCAAACCTCACACAGTATTTACATATGAAAACCACTAAAATCAATACAGACACAGAGGGGGTTGACAGCATAGAAAATCAATGTTGCCAAACACTCATTACATTCAGCAAGACAGGGATGAGGAAAGGTCCAAGGCACAAGGCCGATCTGTACTGTACTGACCGAAGGTCCCTATCAATTGACCAGACAATCAAGTCATGGCATACTACAGGCCACTAGGGAGTCATTACCATTACGAAAGTGCCACCTTTATCGACTCCAATGAGCCATGGCTGTCGCTAGTGTCGCTAAAAGGATTTTGCAGAGTCACAGTGAATTAGGACTCAAAATGGCACCGGACTCTTTTCGCTCCTTGTCACGGAATATTGAGTGGTGGTTTTTGGGATGGCTCTTTGGCGCTCAGCATGAACTCATGCAATATCAGGGGCACAGGGGAGGTGGGGTACAGATGCGGAGGGGCGGGTGGATTGCTAGACAGGTGGAAGAGGGGAGAGGCGATGGGTCAGAGGAATGGAGAGATAGAGGGGTCATAGGCATAGATGAATAGCAGGATTTTGGGGTTAATTTTTCTAAATTTAGTTTCAGCGCGTACTGTTATGTCTTGAGATTGATCTTTTCCCCGCAATGGCTTTTTAAATGTATTTATTTGTTTGTGCTATTAACTACTTTTCTCATTAATTAAATGTTCTCAGTGAACAATGTTAACAGAGACATCTGTTCATCAAAATCTAACCGCCAAGTCACATTTGCAAATAAAATCCTCTTTCACTAGTCATCTCTGTCTCTCTCTTTCTCCTCCTTTTCCCATTCCTATCTCTCTCTCTGGTGAGCGATCAATGGTTATCATCTGCTGAGCGCGGTGACGGAGACCGAGACAGAGACTGCTGCAAGCCCATTCCAAGTCGATGGCACTTTTTCATCAAGGTTGACACCAGCCTAAACAAAGCAGACCCATTTCCCTGCCACCACAAACACATTATCCTGTCCATAATGGGCCTGCCTGTATGAAAGGGAAGCTGGAGGAACAAAATGGAGTTTCACATTATAAGAATCACTAACTCTCTGGTCCACTTCTTTCTCTTTCCCTTTCATTCAACTTTTCTCGGAGGCCATGGCGTCTTTATAAACCAACGCATTTGACTTTTGTTGGATGTTGAATTCAGAATGATGATAATAGCGTTGCTCCCATCTGTCCTTCTGTCCATTCAGCTATCCATCCATCTGTCCCTACACCATCCATCCATCTACCTATTAATCTGTGGGTGAGATGTGTTTGTGTGTACGTGCTTGCGTGTGTGCCTTTGTGGGTTCACATATGTGTGTGTGTTTGCGTGCGTGCACATGTGTACGTGTGTCTCTGTGTGTTGTTTTGTTTTGGCGCACCTGTTGTTTCATCAAATGAATAAATGATGGCGGTGCGCTGGAGTGGAAAGCATAACGAATGGCTAGGAGAAAAGGCAATTTAGGAAGAATTGCACAGGCTGCATGGCCAAGGAACGGAATGGGTTTTTACTGTGAAGTATAACCAATGCATTACAAAACGCATTACCAGAGCTTTATTGAAAAAGCCAAGTACCCCTCTCTCCCCTTTCTGAACATGGCCTGCATTAACTCGGCCTACATGCTTAGGTACTCAAAGTCACTTTCAAAAAAGTCAGAGAAGAGCTGGTTTCACTGAGAAGGCCACACAAGCAGAAGTGAGAAGAAAAGGACAGTGATAGGTGGTATGTTTTTCTGTTCAAACAATGGGATTGTAGACACACTGCTCAGGGTCACAGTGGAGTATTACAGTATTGGACCAATGGGATTGTAGACACACTGCTCAGGGTCACAGGGGAGTATTACATTATTGAACCATCACAACCCACTTTAACAACACACTCTGCCATTCCTGACTCCCCTTATTGTCATCCCTCTTCCATGATTTACAGGACAAACATACAGCTAATTCTGCAATACCTGACTAACCTCCTCTTACATGGCTAACCTAGGCCTATCTAAGCTGACCCTGACTTAAATGATTTGTGCTCTGGGGCAATCAATGTTAGCCCTAACCTCTGGAAACAAGTCACCTACAGCTTCAAATGCTTCCCCTGACCCAAGATGGTTACGCTATGGCCAGGTGAAGCGTTCCATAAATCGCAGACAGCATACTTACCCTGGCTCGTCAATACAAGCACTGACCCCCTCTAAAACACATGCTGCTGACATGGAATCAGTGGGCTTCGTTCTAATCCCCTATGGACACGTAGCTTCCCAAACCACAGAAATGCAAGCCTCATGTAACCCCAACTGGACCACAGCAGTCGTTCTCCCCTTGAGAGGCTTACGCTGACCATCGCTATGCTCAGTGCCCAGAACCTTATTAGGCTCACCATGGTCACACTCTCCTGTGTACTGTAAGACCATACTCGCAGCCCTTCGCTTTAAGCTTACCCAGGACCCTCCAACACACACACACACACACACACACACACACACACACACACACACACACACACACACACACACACACACACACACACACACACACACACACACACACACACACACACACACACACACACACACACACACACACACACACTACCTAGAGCCCGATAAGGCTTACTGTGACTCCCTTCAGACAGTAGACACACTGTCCTGGGCACTGAACTGATTGGCAGGCTCAGAGGCTCAGTAATGGGAAGAAGAAGGCTGGACCCCATTTCTCCATTTAGGCATTCCTCAGCCTGGTTCTGTCTTTATCTGACAGAGCTGTTCCCAGGGACTTCTGCAACAGACAGATACTCATTCACTGTGTGTGTGTGCGCATTGTACACACGCATTTGTGTATAACCCCCTCAGATCTGATTTGGGGTTATATAAACACAATTCTAATGGTGACTGCTGTGCTTTTGTGGGCCTGCTCTGCGCTGGAGATAGCGTTCTCTGAATTTTCTCTGTGAATACTTTTATTCCAATACCACCTCTCCTCAAGCAGTCCTGGCTCACACCACATCACTTTTTATTTTTTTCAAAATAAAACAAGTCCTTTCATGTGCTGCTTTCATTTCGCCTTGTGCACTTTTGTCCTCATACATTATCAAATTGCCTGGGAAAATCACATTTTCTCTCACTTCAGAGGAAACCTTGTAATTAAAAGGACTGTGTATCAATGAGCGAATCATCAATGGTGATCATCAGGCTTGAATATACATCATGTATTTAAATGTTGTTAAAATGGACTGATTAGGCATGTTTTTTTCTCTCCTGGATACTACTCTGAAAAACTAGCTTTGCCTATCAGGAATATCAGTCATGGAAAATAACAACCTTTATCCCGTCATTAAAGGGATGGGAAACCATATCCAAGTCTAGGACAAAAAGGCTTCTGGTTTTACCCCCAAGCCGTAAGACTCCTTAACAGGTAATCAAATGGCTACCTGGACTATTTGCATTGTGTTCCCCTCTAACCCCTCTTTTACGCTACTGCTACTCTCTGTTCATCATATATGCATAGTCACTTTAACCATATCTACATGTACATACTACCTAAATCAGCCTGACTAACCGGTGTCTGTATGTAGCCTCGCAACTTTTATAGCCTCGCTACTGTATATAGCCTGTCTTTTTACTGTTGTTTTATTTATTTACCTACCTATTGTTCACCTAATACCTTTTTTGCACTATTGGTTAGAGCCTGTAAGTAAGCATTTCACTGTAAGGTCTTCACCTGTTGTATTCGGCGCACGTGACAAATAAACTTTGATTTGATATCTTGTTGCTAAGGTGCGGATTTTTAAGACCGAGCTCGCTGACTTTCATCCCGAAAGCAAAGAACCCTGGAACTTCTCTTCACTCATATGAGTCCGATCAACCAATCTCTGCCATGTGCAATCTGTTAAGAGCCTACTTTATAATGTCTTCCCATCTTACATACTCTAGAACATGTGCCCAACTCATTCCACAGAGTGTCTGCTGGGTTTCGCTCCTCCTTTGTATATGATTGATGAATTAAGGTCACTGATTAGTAAGGAACTCCCCTCACCAGATTGTCTAGGTCTTCATTTAAGGGACAAAACAAAAACCAGCAGACACTAGGCCCTCCATGGAATGAGCTTGACACCCCGGCTCAAGAATGTCTTCCCATGCTACACTCCTTGATAAGTCTGATCCTTCTCAGACACATCACTTTGTCTTACTTAGGGAATCCGTCCTTTATCCACCGTGAGATTGGTGAGGCAGCTAGAGTTAGCAGCATTCAGCCTCCTCTCTGTCTTATAGAACTTGGCACTAACTGCAGCACTGCAGCTTTGGAAAAATGGTTAAGAACTTCTGATCATTTTGTTGTGTAGTTTTCCTCTTTCCACCTGGAACCACTTACCAGTATGTGCAGTGGGGAACCCTTCAGAGAAGGCTTAAGCATCTACACAAATGTTTCATTTTAATTTCATATTTTCAATAATATTCTAATTGTTTTATTATTTTCAATATTATCCTGATTTAATAACTTCAATTTTTGTCTTTGAAAGGAAAGGGTGAACACTGAAGAGAAAAACGTATTCAATCAGGATTTTTCTTTGGAGGTCTCTGGGGAGATACATCTAGCTAGCTAGCTTGGCGCTCAGAAGCTAGATTAAAGGCATCTGCTATTCAACTGTATAAGGGCAGAATTTTGCAGTGACAACGGACTAAACCAATTACATTTTGACTTACAATGGGTGGGACCGTTTTAACATAAACGTATGGAAACTTCCACCTTCTTTAAGGCCGACAGGTCATTTGCACAACAGCAAGCACTAGTTTTCCCATGGTCTAGCTAGCTAACTTTTCTCGTAGGCTAGTGTGCAGTGGCTGCAGCAGGTGTTAATTAACGAAGAGGATATTGTTGTCAATTTGTTAGCTTCGCCCTATTAAATTTGAATTTTCATCAATAAGTTCAGTTTCTTTGTGTGCGGAACATGACAAATATGTTTGAAAGGGGAAGTACTAGTTGTACATTTCAATTGGGAAATGCTTAGCCTAATGGTTGGGGTTTTGTATTCTTATGATTGGGACCTACTGCCTTATTATGTCTGAGTGAATGTGCTTTTCCTAAAAGTGTGCTTTCCTACATGGAGTTCGCTGCATATTACAGTCGCTGTCCATTCAGCATCACAAACTTGTCACACTCATATCCTTTGATGTGTCACTGTTATTGTTACACTTTTGCTGAGTGTGCTAGTGATGGCGTTAGGCTACAATAGGATGTGTAAGCAGTGTGGTTGAGGTTGCTGGTAGCATTATCCATGCTGGTGCTGTCTTACTGTACCCAGGAGAGTGTGACCATGGTGAGGCTTTGGTAAGCCTAATAAGGTCCATCAGATGACCTGGCCACCACAATCACCCGACCTCAACGCAATTGAGATGATTTGGGATGAGTTGGACTGCTAAGTGAAGGAAAAGCAGCCAAGTGCTCACAAGTGCTCAGCATATGTGGGAACTCCTTCAACTGTTGGAAAATCATTCCAGGTGAAGCTGGTTGAGAGAATGCCAAGAGTGTGCAAAGCTGTCATCAAGGCAAAAGGTGGCTACTTTGAAGAATCTCAAATCTAAAACATATTTAGATTTGTTTAACACTTGTTTAGATATTTCCTGATTCCATATGTGTTCAAATTAAATGTTATTTGTCACACGCGCAAAATACAACAGTTGTAGACCTTACGGTGAAATGCTTACTTACAAGCTCTTAAACCAACAGTGCAGTTAAGAAAAATATGTGTTAAGTAAAAATAAAATTGAATTAACAACTAATTAAACAGCAGCAGTAAAATAACAATAGTGAGGATATATACAGTACAGGTGGTACCGGTACAGAGTCCATGTGCGGGGGCACCGGTTATAGGGCAAAGAGTGTAAAGCTAATCCTGTCATCTGGGCAGGACCCACTAATTTAATACGTACTGACAAAAAATAAATACCACATTATCCCTGTCAATAGTCGGAGTTGGACGATGACAGAGCACCGTGCCCCATTTGTGGCTCTGCACTTTCACCGGATGTTTGTTTGAGACAATGCATTTCTGAACATAACGCGCCAATATAAACTGAGATTTTTGGATATAAATATGCCTTTTTGAAATCGGACACTGTGGTTGGATTTAGAAGAAGTTGATCTTTAAAATCTTGTATTATACTTGTATGGTTGAGGAATTTTAATTATGGGATTTCTGTTGTTTTGAATTTGGTGCCCTGCAATTTCACTGGCTGTTGTTGAGGTGGGACGCTTGTACCAGAGAGGTTAAAGCATTAAAGAAGGTCTAAAGGGGCATTGCGTTTAACAATCAAACCAACAACTGTCATTGTAAATTGAGTGAACTAAAAGTGAATGATGACGGATTAAATCCCAAATTAGACCCCACTGGAGAGGGCAAAGGAGCATTTAAATTCACTTTGTGCAGCCCCAAGAGGCAAACTTAGAGTGTGTACACGCAAAATTAATGACGTAAAAGTCCTTCTTGTTGATGGAGGAAACGTTGAAACTGTGAATGAAGGTCTTGAAGTATTTGATGCTGTTCTCAATTACTTTAAGAATGCTAATGAATCTGTGCTAGAGCTAGTCACAAAAGAGGAACAGGAAAATGAGCATGAACTATTATCAACCAAGAATGAGGACCAACCAAGAATGAGGAACATTTCCTGAAAGAGGTGGAAATATGGAAAAAAGCTGAAGTTGAGCCACAAATGCTCATTGAACCACACGACAGCATTTCCAATGTGTCAAAAATATAAAGTAAAACAAAGTATTCTAAGACTGCTTCCTCAGTGTCCTCTGCACGCCTAAAAGCTGAGGCAGAACGAGCAGCTCTACTAGTTCGCCAAGCATCATTACAGGACAAGCATGCATTGGGACTGGAGAAAGCTCAACTGAATGTTAGGATGGAAAAAATGACACTGGAAACGAACATAGCAGCATATAATGCCAGACTGAAGGTCCTGGAGAGTGTTGAGTCAACTTCTCAATCCCATGCTGTGGCAGCCCACATACTAAGCCAAGAAGAGGGAATGAACACATATTTTGGCAAACAGGAACCTGAGGTCTATGATGAACTTGAACCATCACCTGTTGAGTTTGCTGTATTAGGTGCAGTTCCAAAGACCCCATTACAATGAGTTTTACAACAACCGACAACAAAGCCATCAAAACCTATTCAGAAAACAGTCATAAACCACACCCTTCAGCAGCCAACAGCAAGGTCTAGCAATCAACACAGAATCAAAACTATCACACATAATACCAGCCATGATAACCTCTACTGTCATGCAAAGGCAGAATGAAATTGCTGACCACCTTGTAATACAGCACAAACAGGCCCCACTCCATGTTAGGGAGATACCTATGTTTGATGGTGATCCTCTAAACTTTAGGCCTTTCATGCATGCATTTGAGCATAGTATAGAAGATAAGACAAGCAGTCACCAGGATAGGCTCTATTACCTGGAACAGTACACCTCTGGTCAGCCCAAGGATCTGGTCCGTAGTTATCTGCATATGGAAGCCAGAAGAGGCTATGCAGAGGCTAAGAGGAACACTTTTGCAATGACATCAGTCACCACTGCTTACATGGAAAAAGTTTGGAACTGGGCAAACATCAAACCAGATGATGGAAAGGGACTGGGTGGCTATGCACTCTCTAAGAGAATGCTGTAATGCTATGCAAGGCCTACAATACATGGAATAGCTTAATCTTCCCTACAACATAAAGTTGATCATGTCAAAACTTCACTACAAAGTAAGGGAAAAATGGTCTACAGCAAGTGATATTTTAAAGAGAAGCCACCTGAGGCCCCAGTTCAGTGACCTTGTGACGTTCATGGTAAAACCGGCCAAAATATTGCAGTATCCGTTGTATGGAGATATTCAAGATCCCCTGTCCAACAAAACGTTTTAAAAAACCATAACAGCAGCTGACTTTAAACAGCAGTTCAAGTCCAAGCGTAGGGGCAGCAGCTTTGCCACTGTAGTAGCTGTAGTGGCAGATTGCGACTCTGAAAAACCTCTAAAAGAACAAACATTCAAAGTAGAATGAGACCAGGCATCTACCCTTCTGATGCTCCCAGTATCTCATGTGTATTTTGTGCTGGTGAGCATTTATTGGTTGGCTGACAACAAGTGAAGGCACAGCCACACAAATTCAAAGTTGGGTTTCTGAGATTAAAAGGCCTTTGTTTTGGCTGTTTGATGAGAGGACACTTAAGCAAAGATGGTAAAAGAAGGATGACCTGTCAGAGCTTTCAAAGAAAGCACCCCACTATCCTCCACATTGAAGGAAGAGAGAGACTTAGATCTCAAAAGGCAGATATGAGTGGTGGAGCAGTAAAGTGGGAGGAGACTGTCAGCAGTGCTCTTGTTTCACTGGAAGCTGGTGAAGATACCAGGGCCAGTGCAGATTGTGCACTTGCAATTGTGCAAGTAAAGATGGCAAATGGAAGCAAGTCTGTGTTAACCTATGCGTTTCTCGATTATGGTTGCTCAGAAACATTTTGTAAGGAGAGACTCATGAGGCAGCTGAAAGCTAAAGGCAGTGAGACTGAAATTCTGCTATGCACAATGGGGCAGAAGAGTCCTACCAAGAGCTTGAAATATCTGGATTAGAGATTGGCAATGTGGAAGGCAACATATTTCTTGCTTTACCAAAGGTCTACACCCAGAATAAGATCCCAGTGGCAAGAGAGAACATTCCCACTCAGAAAGATCTCAAAAGTTGGCCATACCTGAAAGAGGTTCAGTTGAAGGAGATTGATGCCGACGTCGAAACTCCTGATTGGCGTAAAAGCTCCAAAGGAAATGGAACCCTGGCAAATCGGAAATAGCCAAGGCAACAGATCGTATGCAGTGAAACCCCTCTTTGGATAGGTGAGGAACGGTCCTCTTAACAATTGTACCATGGCAGAAGAATCTGGTCGTCTTAAGGTTGATGGCTAATCGTATCTCAATGGCCGACCTGGGTGTTCTTCTTGTAAATCAGTACAACCATGACTTCTCAGAGAGAGTATGAAGAGAAATGAGATGTCAGCTGAGGATTGTAAGTTTATGGTTCAAGCTCCATAACCCTCAAAGACCGTCACTACTACTTACCATTGCCCTTCGCAACAAAGATGTAGTCCTGCCAAACAATCGTGTCATGGCAGAGCAGCGGGCTCTAAATATTAACAGGAAGTTCAAGAAGGACGAAGGTTACGCTACAGAGTACAAAGGCTTCATGGAAGAGGTGATAACAAAAGGTTACGTCAAGAAGGTACTACAAGAACAGCTCCTCAGAGAGAAAGGCAAGGTATGGTACATACCACACCATGGCATTCATCATAAGCACAAAGGAACAATACGAGTGGGTTGAAATTGACCAAGTGGGTCAGCAACAGCCGCGTTGTGCCGGTTTCTATCTCTGATGAACACAAAGCCATGCAGATAAATGAACTGGACCTGGAAAGAGAAAATCAGCCTGTTGAAAGAGCACTTGGAGTCTGATGGAATGTTGAAAGTTATGCGTTTACCTTCCGAGTCAGTCAAGAAGAGGTATTCTCTCAACATTCAGCTCTATTTATGATCCATTAGGTTCTCTTGCCCCATTCGTGTTAAAGGGAAAGCAGATTCTTCAAGCCCTCTGCAAGTGTGGCTGGGACGAAGTCATCCCCGAAGAACCCTCTATTTCATGGAAGAGATGGCTCTCAGAGCTGGACCAAACTGAAGAGACTTCTTCTACAGTTAAGCCAGAAAAGGAAAGTTCCCACAAAAACTGATTCAGGATCAGATCAAAGTTTTAGAAACTCACTGAAGGAACAAATTTCCAAGTTCAAACTGATGTTTGGAAAAGAAAGTCTGTCTGTAGATGACCTAGATGAAGCAGAAAAGGTATTTGTTCGATTTGAGCATCGACATAACTTCTTGAGGTACTTTTGGATAAATAACGTGCCCAATATCAACTTCCTGCTACTCATGCCAGGAATATAAGATATGCATATTATTAGTAGATTTGGATAGAAAACACTGAAGTTTCTAAAACTGTTTGAATCATGTCTGTGAGTATAACAGCACTTATGTAGCAGAGTTCTCATTGGCAAATTATATTTCTTAGGAACCTGTTTTCAGTTCCTACCACTTCCACTGGATGTCACCAGTCTTTTTGCATTTGTTTGAGGTTATTCATTTGTGCAATGAAGAAGTAGGCTATCTAGGAACTGGGTAACACTGTTGAGAGTTGCGCAAGACGTGAAAAGTAGCGTTGGTTTGTTGTCTTCCTGTATTGAACTCAGATAGACTCGTCTACAATTTGACCGATTATTAACGTTTAAAAATACCTAAAGTTGTATTACAAAAGTAGTTTGAAATATTTTGGCAAAGTTTATAGGCAACTTTTGAAATATTTTGTAGTGATGTTGCGTTTTTGGAAGCTGTTTTTTTCTGGATCAAACACGTCAAATACATGGACATACAGTATATGGACGGAATTAATCGAACAAAAGGACCAATTGTGATGTTTATGGGACATATTGGACTGCCAACAAAAGAAGCTCGTCAAAGGCAATGCATGTTTTATATTTGATTTCTGCAGGGTTGAAATATGCTACCCTATTTGTTTACTATTGGGCTATCATCAGATAATAGCTTCTTATGCTTTCGCCGAAACGCCTTTGTAGAATCTGACATGTTGGCTGGATTCACAACGAGTGTAGCTTTAATTGAGTATCTTACATGTGTGATTTAATGAAAGTTAGATTTTTATTTCATTTTTTAAAATTAGCCGTGCTGCATTTTCCCTGTTTCTTTTTTGCCCAAGTGTGACGCAACCGTCCCCGATACCATAAGAAGTTAAACAAGAAACTGCAGTAGTTGTGAAGGAAAACAATGTGCCAAGAGAAGCGACTCAATCTGTAAGCTTGATCCAATTGTTGACAATGGCATTCTGAGAGTAGGAGGAAGATTAACCCTCTAGGGTATGTGGGATGCTAGCGTCCCACCTGGCCAACATCCAGTGAGATGGCAGAGCGCCAAATTCAAATACAGAAATACTCATTGTAAAAATTCAGAAAAGGATACAACTATTTTAAATAGGTTTAAAGATGAACTTCTTGTGAACCCAACCACGGTGTCAGATTTTAAAAATGCTTTACGGCGAAAGCATACCTTACAATTATTTGAGATCATAGCCCAGCAGACAAATCATTACAAACAGTAACCAGCCAAGTAGAAGAGTTACACAAGTCAGAAATAGACATAAAATGTACGTACCTTTGATGATCTTCATATGATTGCACTCAGAAGACATTCATTTATTCAATAAATGTTCCTTTGGTTCAATAACATCTCTTACTCCCTCATTTTTCAGAATACAAGCCTGAAACAATTTCTAAAGACTGTTGACATCTAGTGGAAGGCATAGGAACTGCAATTTGCGTCCTAAGTCAATGGATACTGTAATGGCATTGAATAGAAAACTACAAACAAACAAAACATCCTACTTTCTGAACGGATTTTTCTCAGCGTTTCGCTTGCCAAATCAGTTCTGTTATACTCACAGACATTAGAGTGGTTTCTATTCAAATCCTATTTTATGAGCCTGAGTAGAAGGCAGTTTAATTTGGGCATGCTTTTCATCCAAAATTCCAAATGCTGACCCCTACCCTAGAGAAGTTAAAGCAAAGCTGCTATACATACGGAACTAAAGAATCTTATGATCCTGCCCAAAGACTCCTACATCTCCAGAATGATCTTAGTCCACATCCATGAGCAGATTGGCCACTCTGGGAGAGGTCACATGCTTTCTAGACTTTGCCAGCTTTAATGGATACCCTGTGCCAACTTCTTAGCAATGAAGATCCTTAACAACTTCTTAGGGCAGAAGTCCCGTTAATGGGATCAATATAACAACAGCCAGTGAAAGTGCAGGGCGCCAAATTCAAAACAACAGAAATCTCATAATTAAAATGCAATAATCCTCAATGTATCCAACATGTTGGAGACAACAGAAGACAGAAATAACATTATAAATATTCACTTACCTTTGATGATCTTCATCAGAATGCACTCCCAGGAATCCCAGTTCCACAATAAATGTTTGATTTGTTCAATAATGTACATCATTTATGTTGCGTACAAAAAAATCGGAGAGTGTGCTCCTAATCTGAGCTCATAACCTGTATAAAAGACACCTGGGAGCCAGAAATATTTCTGATTGAGAGGGGTCAAATACTTATTTCTCTCATTAAAATGCAAATCAATTTATAACATTTTTGATATGCATTTTTCTGGATTTTGTTGTTGTTATTCTGCCTCTCACTGTTCAAATAAACCTACCATTAAAATTATAGGCTGATAATTTCTATGTCAGTGGGCAAACGTACAAAATCAGCAGAGGATCAAATACTTTTCCCCTCACTATAAGAAGAATTAACCTTTTTGTTGCACCATATCCCTGGATCTCATTGAATGTTTTGGCCATTTGGAAACCTTGAATGTGGACTGTTTGCGTACGAAATAACCCCACTTTCAGGCTAAGGCAGTCCGCTTTCAGGCTAGGGCAGTGGCTATGGTAAAGAGGAATGGAAGCCACTACACCAGCTGTCTACTACCTTAGGTACAGATAACATGATCAGCAGAGATAGTACCATGTATGGTACTCAAGTTTTGATTGGTTTACAGTTTAGTTCTCAGTGGCGTTTTGAATGTCCAGCTAGTGAACATAAAAGCATTTAGAAAACAGTGCGAGAATTGACCTTGCCAACAAACGGAAATGTGTTCAGAAGAAATAAATATACACAATATGTCAAAGTCAGCTCCTCCCTTGACAGAGATCAATCATCTCGAAAACTAAATCACATGATTTGCTATGGCCCACCACCTATTTGGTACAATGTGTTGGAAGATTTTGTTTCCCCCACTGAAGTCCTAGGTCCAATATACAAAGTTCTCCGATAAGTTTGTCTGTTGAATGAATTTCAAGGTTGAAGATTGAGGTCGGAGAACTTTGATTCCATTCTTCCATCTCTAGCATGGGTGAATCTCAAAAGCATGAAGATAATCTGTAGCACTAACACCATTGGTAGCAAGTGGACAAACCATTATGTTAATATAGATTAATAACTATCTATAAATTATTTGCTCAGAACATTGATTGTGTGATGAAAAGCTATTTTAGTGAATTAAATTATTCACATTACATTTGATCACTTTAGACTGTGGAAAGCAACAAAATAAGGGTAGCTAGCGCAACACATGCTAATGACTTGATGGTTTCAAAATATGTTCTTTCTTCCTGCCACAAGGCATTCTGAGATTTGGAGTCCACTAGCATATCCACTACAACAGTAATATGTAAATTACTTACATCAGTAGCCATGAAGTGCTTTGAAAGGATGGTCATGGCTTACATAAACAGCATCCTCCCGGATACCCTAGACCTACTCCAATTCTCATACCACCCCAACAGATCCACAGATGATACAATCTTAATCACACTCAACACTGCCCTTTCCCACCTGGACAAAAGGAACACCTATGTGAGAATGCTGTTCATTGACTACAGCTCAGCGTTCAACACCATAGTGCCCACAAAGCTCATCACTAAGCTAAGGACCCTGGGACTAAACTAAATGCGTACGGCCCATCCAGGACCTATATAATATGCGATGTCAGAGGAAACCCCATAAAATTGTCAGAGACTCCAGTCACCCAAGTCGTAGACTGTTTTTTTCTGCTACCACACAGCAAGCGGTACCGAAACGCCAAGTCTAGGACCAAAAAGCTCCTTAACAGCTTCTACCCCCAAGCCATAAGACTGCTGAACAATTAATCAAATGGCCACCGGACTATTTACATTTACTTTGTACATTGCTGCTACTCACTGTTTATTACCTATGCATTGTCACTTCACGGCCTACAGGGAGGAGGTGAGGGCCCTCGGAGTGTGGTGTCAGGAAATAACCTCACACTCAACGTCAACAAAACTAAGGAGATGATTGTGGACTTCAGGAAACATCAGAGGGAACACCCCCCTATCCACATCGATGGAACAGTAGTGGAGAGGGTTGCAAGTTTTAAGTTCCTCGGCATACACATCACAGACAAACTGAATTGGTCCACCCACACAGACAGCATCCTGAAGAAGGCGCACAAGCGCCTCTTCAACCTCAAAAGGCTAAAGAAATTCGGCTTGTCACCAAAAGCACTCACAAACTACAGATGCACAATCGAGAGCATCCTGGCAGGCTGTATCACCGCCTAGTACGGCAACTGCTCCGCCCACAACCGTAAGGCTCTCCAGAGGGTAGTGAGGTCTGCACAACGCATCACCGGGGGCAAACTACCTGCCCTCCAGGACACCTACACCACCCGATGTTACAGGAAGGCCATAAAGATCATCAAGGACAACAACCACCCAAGCCACTGCCTGTTCACCCCGCTATCATCCAGAAGGCGAGGTCAGTACAGGTGCATCAAAACTGGGACAGAGAGACTGAAAAACAGCTTCTATCTCAAGGCCATTAGACTGTTAAACAGCCACCACTAACATTGAGTGCCAACACACTGACTCAACTCCAGCCACTTTAGTAATGGGAATTGATGGGAATTGATGTAAAATATATCACTAGCCACTTTAAACAATGCTACCTAATATAATGTTTACATACCTTACATTATTCATCTCATATGTATACGTATATACTGTACTCTATATCATCTACTGCATCTTTATGTAATACATGTATCACTAGCCACTTTAACTATGCCACTTTGTTTACATACTCATCTCATATGTATATACTGTACTCGATACCATCTACTGTATTTTGCCTATGCCGCTATGTACCATCACTCATTCATATATCTTTATGTACATATTCTTTATCCCCTTACACTGTATATAAGACAGTAGTTTTGGAATTGTTAGTTAGATTACTTGTTGGTTATTACTGCATTGTCGGAACTAGAAGCACAAGCATTTCGCTACACTCGCATTAACATCTGCTAACCATGTATATGTGACAAATACATTTTGATTTGATTTGATTTTACCTACATGTACAATAACCTGTACCCCCGCACACTGACTCGGTACCCTTGTATATAGCCTATGTGTTTTATTATTTTTACTTTAGTTTATTTGATAAATATTTTCTTACCTCCTCTTGAACTGCACTGTTGGTTAAGGGCTTGTACGTAATCATTTCATGGTAAGGTCGACACTTGTTTTCAGCGCATGTGACAAATAAAGTTTGATTTGATTTTAATATAATGCTATTTTATATGACAGATAAATAATATCTGTATATTATTCAATTTAAAATAACTCCACCATTTAACTGTAAAAGCCCAATGTTTCCACATTTCTATGAAATATATGACCTATATTTACTTACAATATGAGTGAATCATCCTCCTCTAGACTGCTGATTGACAAACTCATCCTCCTCTAGACTGCTGATTGACCAACTCATCCTCCTCTAGACTGCTGACTGACCAACTCATCCTCCTCTAGACTGCTGATTGACCAACTCATCCTCCTCTAGACTGCTGATTGACCAACTCATCCACCTCTAGACTGCTGATTGACCAAATCATCCTCCTCTAGACTGCTGATTGACCAACTCATCCTCCTCAGGGAGATGACTGCATTTTTAGTTTTAGTCTGATAGACAAAGCCCAAATACAATCAAAGTGACTAAATATGACATAAGAGGGTTAGAAAACGGCACATTTAAAAAAATTCCACTCGTTATAATTTCTCCGTTGTGATGATATAAAGGCTTTGTACTACTGTACAATGGGTTCAATTGAATCAGGCTATTCGGGACATTATTTGATTCACAGGTAGTGTGGAACTCGAGCAGCTGAATACATATATTAAATTGTATCACAGTATAACCTGCAATTTTCTCCTTCAGTGTTGTTAGAGCATGGCAGAGTGAGTCTATTGTGAGAGTGCATTATGGTAGGGATAATATAGCCTTGTAAAAAGCCCATGTCCAACAGTCGACAGTGTACCAGGTGAATACCCGACTGAAACTCGGGCATTATCACCTGGAACCAGCCAGAGAAAAGGCTTCTTTCACTGAAACCAAAACAGGGTTAGTTCACAGCAAGCATGCACGCGTATACGTACACATGGGGTTTCCGAGTAGCGTAGCGGTCTAAGGCACTGCATCTCAGTGCTAGAGGCATCACTATAGACCCTGGTTCGATTCCAGGCTGTATCACAACTGGCCGTGATTGGGAGTCCCATAGGGCTGGCGCACAATAGGCCCAGCGTCGTTCGGGTTAGGGTTTGGATGGGGTAGGTCTTCTTTGTAAATAAAGAATTGCTCTTAACTAACTTGCCGTGTTAAGTAAAAAATAATAATAATACATACATGTGTACACACACAATCCCATCACAATAGATTGAATGTAATGGATTGTTGATCGAGATGCCATTCATTAAGACAAATGCTCGTTGCCTTGCTTATCTTTGAAACACACAATGTAATTTGTTTGGACATCCTCGCAGTATATTGCCATACAGTCCGGGTGTTAGAGTGAAATATTTTTGACAACTGATCTCCCCATTCTAAATTACCACGATATGGTTCTCACACTGCATGAAAACATGAAACAGCCATCTCATGTATATTCCATTGCCCTGCTGGCTGGCATGGCATTGCATCAGGGGTGTTTTGCATGTGTTTACTTTAGGAGAGAGATCCTCCAGAAGCCAGGGGATCTCAGCCTTCCACAAAATTATGCGATGATAATGTGAGACTTCTCCTAAGAGAAACCAGCTATAAAGAGCAATAAAGGAATGCGCCTATCAGCTGTTCCATCAAGTAAATAAGTAGAGCGACTGGAACATTGTATATACAGTATAGTGCAAATTAATTGAGAGACCAGAGAGGAGAACCCCCCGGAGGATTCTGACCACTCAGAGACACAGCCAGGGGTGTGAAAGGTTGCTATATTGGTGGCGGAGGTATCGCTGAAGATACATTGTGTGGAAGGACCAGCAGAGAGCAGGCTGGGCTCACGGATAGTAGCCCAACAAGGCATGTGAGACAAGGTAACCAGAGGCAATTAAACAGATGACTGTACTAATGAGATTCTCTTTCCCCTATAAAAGAGAGGATGGAACCAGCAGAGGGGAAGAAGACAAACTATCTCTGTAGAATGGCTACCAAGAGAGGGGAGCTATCGAAGAAGATCCATTAAGATAAACTATCTCTGTAGAATGGCTACCAAGAGAGGGGAGCTATTGAAGAAGATCCATTAAGATAAACTATCTCTGTAGAATGGCTACCAAGAGAGGGGAGCTATCGAAGAAGATCCATTAAGATAAACTATCTCTGTAGAATGGCTACCAAGAGAGGGGAGCTATCGAAGAAGATCCATTAAGATAAACTATCTCTGTAGAATGGCTACCAAGAGAGGGGAGCTATCGAAGAAGATCCATTAAGATAAACTATCTCTGTAGAATGGCTACCAAGAGAGGGGAGCTATCGAAGAAGATCCATTAAGATAAACTATCTCTGTAGAATGGCTACCAAGAGAGGGGAGCTATCGAAGAAGATCCATTAAGATAAACTATCTCTGTAGAATGGCTACCAAGAGAGGGGAGCTATCGAAGAAGATCCATTAAGATAAACTATCTCTGTAGAATGGCTACCAAGAGAGGGGAGCTATCGAAGAAGATCCATTAAGATAAACTATCTCTGTAGAATGGCTACCAAGAGAGGGAGCTATCGAAGAAGATCCATTAAGATAAACTATCTCTGTAGAATGGCTATCCATTAAGATAAACTATCTCTGTAGAATGGAGAGGGAGCTATCGAAGAAGATCCATTAAGATAAACTATCTCTGCAGAATGGCTACCAAGAGAGGGGAGCTATCGAAGAAGATCCATTAAGATAAACTATCTCTGTAGAATGGCTACCAAGAGAGGGGAGCTATCGAAGAAGATCCATTAAGATAAACTATCTCTGTTGTCACGAACCGGCTCAAAGCCCGTAACAAAGGGAGACAACATGGAGATAAGGAGTAGCAAAATATGTATTTATTAACTAAAGCAACTAAGTATAATATACAATGGTGTGTGTAATCAGTAATCAGTAGTGTAAGTGAGTGTTTTGCATGCATGAATGTGATAATGCAGGGTGATGAAAGGTGCCAAAGCAAACAAACAAAAGGCCACCAAGAACCACAACACAATCTACAACGGGTGTCTGCATGGAGAGAGTCTCCTCCATGAATATGGAAGAGGTCTATTTATCCTGGGAGACACCTGGCCCAGGTGTTTCCCATGTAGCTGACGACCCTCTCAACTCCGCCCACTGGCATCCTAATAAGGAAACAAGAACAAAGACAGAATACGGCAGACAGAGTGGGAGGGTCGTCACATTCCCCCCCATAAAACCGGGGACCAACAAGGACCCCGGAACAACATACCAGCCTCCCGCGTCCCAAATTGACACAGGCCTCTGCGTCCCAAATTGACACAGGCCTCTGCGTCCCAAATTGACACAGGCCTCTGCGTCCCAAATTGACACAGGCCTCTGCGTCCCAAATTGACACAGGCCTCTGCGTCCCAAATTGACACAGGCCTCTGCGTCCCAAATTGACACAGGCCTCTGCGTCCCAAATTGACACAGGCCTCTGCGTCCCAAATTGACACAGGCCTCTGCGTCCCAAATTGACACAGGCCTCTGCGTCCCAAATTGACACAGGCCTCTGCGTCCCAAATTGACACAGGCCTCTGTGCCCCAAATTGATGAGGGTTTACGTGTTCACACTTACAATTTGCCCCAGCCAACCTCCTCCCCAGACCTCAGCAACCTTCGCACAGGAAGCAACATTTAAGAGGAAAGAAAACAAGACCAGGAGGGAGCAGACAGGACAGAGAGAACATGACAATACGAAACAATGGTCAGTCACGTAAACATTAGGAACAAGGCGCACGAGAGAGCGCATCAGCAATCACGTTTTCAGTCCCCGGATGTGCCTCACATCGAGATGGAATGATTGTAAAAATAAACACCATCGCATTATCCTCTGGTTTGGACACATCATGGACCTCAAAAAGTGAGGGGTTATGGTCGGTGTAGACCACAATAGGTACTACCCCGACCCGACATACACTTCGAAGTGTTGTAGCGCCCAAATGAGTGCTAGCGCTTCCTTTTCAATAACCGAATAGTTCAACTGATAATCGTTAAACTTTTTAGAAAAGAAACTAACAGGCCTCTCAATCCCAGACACATCTGCTTGCAGCAAAACTGCACCTGCCCCCACATGACTAGCATCCACCTGCAAGGTAAATGACAAATCCATGCGAGGAGCAGCCAGCACTGGAGTTGAGGTAAGCAACCTCTTTGAATCTTCAAAAGCGTGTTGACAACGAGTAGACCAAACGTAAACAGCCTTAGCTTTCAGCATATCTGTCAAGGAGCGACCACAGTAGAGAAGTTATTACAAAAACTACGGTAATAACCAATCATGCCCAAGAAACGCATCAGTTCCTTTTTAGTAGTTGGTGGTGGAAAAGCATCAATAGCCACCACTTTAGCCCGAACAGGACGCACTTCACCCTGCCCAACCACTTTTCCAAGGTATGTAACGGTCGCCTGAGCAAACTCACATTTTGCCAGATTGATTGTGAGGCGACCCGCAGCCAGACGTTCAAACAAGGCTTGAATACGGGACAGATGTTCTTCCCAAGTATCTGCATAGATCACTACATCGTCCAAATAAACAGCGCACCCGGTCAGACCGGCGACAACCCTGTTCATAAGTCGCTGAAAAGTGGCAGGTGCATTGCGCAGACCGAAACTCATAACTGAATACAAGTACAGACCAAAGGGTGTAATAAAGGCAGAGATTTCACGTGCCCTACTCGTCAGTGGCACCTGCCAATAGCCTTTTAACAGGTCAAATTTGCTCACAAACTTAGCTGCACCGACTTGATCTACACAGTCCTCCATCCGAGGAAGAGGAAATGAATCTGGCTTTGTGACACTGTTTACCTTACGGTAGTCCGTAAAACGGTTTGTTCCATCCGGTTTACTGACCAAGATACAGGGAGAAGCCCAACTGGAGAAAGAATGCTCTGCTATCTTACTCTCCAGCATGTACTTGACCTCAGCATCCAGACAACGTAGTTTCTCTGAAGAAACTCTATAGAACCGCTGACGAATGGGGTCAGCACCTCCAATGTCAATATCATGTTCTATTAAGTTTGTACGTGTAGGTGTATCAGAAAATAAACCTGGAAATCTCTGAATCAGACCAACCATCTCTTTCCGCTCATCAACAGGTAGGTGAGTGAGAAGACTGTCTAAAATATCCAGTGTTTCTGAATTTTTCAATCTACCCTGCAATATACAATCGTCAGGACCAGGAACATCTTCCTCCTCATGCACAGATCTAGCACGACAAGAACCCAAGGAAACAACGGTATCAGCCAAAAGAACAGGTTTACCGTCCTCTGTAGAATCCCACTGTTCAGTCTCAGAGGAACGTGCATAATAGGGTTTTAACAGATTTACATGGCACAGCTGGTGTGCTTTCCTCCGTTCTGGAGTGGCAACTAGATAATTTTGCTCAGTGTACTGGCGCACCACTGTATATGGACCTTGAAACTTGGCTTGAAAAGGAGAACCAACAATTGGCAGCAGAGCAAGAACCTGGTCACCTGGACTAAAGTGACGAGGCTCAGTTCGGCGATCAAATATGCCCTTCATCCTCTCCTGTGAAGATGATAACTTCTCTTTAGCCATTTCACCAGCGGCATACAGCCGTCGCGGAAATCACACACATACGAACACAGGGACTGAGGAGGCTCGGGAGACTTCCAGTCATCCTGGAGAACAGATAAAAGTCCACGCACCCTATGTCCAAACACAAGGTCATTTGGACTGAAACCTGTGCTCTCCTGTGAAACTTCCCTAGCGGCTAACAGTAACCGAGGCAACCCCTCCTCCCAATCCTTATCCATCTCAGTACAATAAGCTCTCAACAAAGACTTAAGTGTTTGATGGAAACGTTCCAGTGCTCCTTGACTTTGCGCGTGATAGGCGCTAGACACATTGTGTTTAATATGGAGCTGTTGAAGAACCTGACCAAACAGATTAGAGGTCAAATTAGATCCTTGATCACTCTGAATGACCTTAGGGATTCCAAACAATGAGAGAAACTGAGTCAAAGCTTTTAACACCGATTTAGTCGTGATAGATCGGAGAGGATAGGCAGCAGGAAACCTAGTGGTCTGACACATAACAGTGAACAGGTAACTGCTACCCTTTTTAGAACGAGGCAGAGGACCCACACAGTCAATAATCAGATACTCAAAAGGTTGGCTGAGTACAGGAATAGGAAACAATGGTACTGGTTCTATGAGCCGTGGCGAACTAGTCACTGCGCCGACTAATGATAATAATACAAAGTATGTCACTGTTTTCCCTGTTATCCCGTTATCTGTAACCCGCTCAGATCTAATCAATGCTCAACGGGATGAGCCCCCACTTGTCACGAACCGGCTCAAAGCCCGTAACAAAGGGAGACAACATGGAGATAAGGAGTAGCAAAATATGTATTTATTAACTAAAGCAACTAAGTATAATATACAATGGTGTGTGTAATCAGTAATCAGTAGTGTAAGTGAGTGTTTTGCATGCATGAATGTGATAATGCAGGGTGATGAAAGGTGCCAAAGCAAACAAACAAAAGGCCACCAAGAACCACAACACAATCTACAACGGGTGTCTGCATGGAGAGAGTCTCCTCCATGAATATGGAAGAGGTCTATTTATCCTGGGAGACACCTGGCCCAGGTGTTTCCCATGTAGCTGACGACCCTCTCAACTCCGCCCACTGGCATCCTAATAAGGAAACAAGAACAAAGACAGAATACGGCAGACAGAGTGGGAGGGTCGTCACACTGTAGAATGGCTACCAAGAGAGGGGAGCTATTGAAGAAGATCCATTAAGATAAACTATCTCTGTAGAATGGCTACCAAGAGAGGGGAAGCTATCGAAGAAGATCCATTAAGACGGTGACAAATCTGTGATTGTTATTATAGTTCAGAGATAATCGTCTTGTGTTCCTGTTTCATCTAAAGAAGAAGATGTATGTTGTTCCTTGGGAGATTCTCATTGATTGTGTTTGTATTGCCAGAAATCTCTCAATAGAGAACTGTGTTCAAGAAAATCTACCAAAGACTCGTTTATTCCACCTTTCCTCTTTAGAGTGATACCAAATTACTTGGTAAGCTCACAATTGTTTAACGATGACACACAGTCAAACATTTTGTTTACACTGAGTCGCTGTTGGCCTATTGTCTGTAAAATATTGTCTGTTTCCAATATCATGTACAGTTGAAGTCGGAAGTTAACATACCTTAGCCAAATACCTTAGCCATTCCTCTCAAAGATTTTAGAGAAGGCTGTTGCGCAGCAACTCACTGCCTTCCTGAAGACAAACAATGTATACGAAATGCTTCAGTCTGGTTTTAGACCCCATCATAGCACTGAGACGGCACTTGTGAAGGTGGTAAATGACATTTTGATGGCATCGGACCGAGGCTCTGCATCTGTCCTCGTGCTCCTAGACCTTAGTGCTGCTTTTGATACCATCGATCACCACATTCTTTTGGAGAGATTGGAAACCCAAATTGGTCTACACGGACATGTTCTGGCCTGGTTTAGGTCTTATCTGTCGGAAAGATATCAGTTTGTCTCTGTGAATGGTTTGTCCTCTGACAAATCAACTGTACATTTCGGTGTTCCTCAAGGTTCTGTTTTAGGACCACTATTGTTTTCACTATATATTTTACCTCTTGGGGATGTTATTCGAAAACATAATGTAAACTTTCACTGCTATGCGGATGACACACAGCTGTACATTTCAATGAAACATGGTGAAGCACCAAAATTGCCCTCGCTAGAAGCATGTGTTTCAGACATAAGGAAGTGGATGGCTGCAAACTTTCTACTATTAAACTCGGACAAAACAGAGATGCTTGTTCTAGGTCCCAAGAAACAAAGAGATCTTCTGTTGAATCTGACAATTAATCTTAATGGTTGTACAGTCGTCTCAAATAAAACTGTGAAGGACCTCGGCGTTACTCTGACCCTGATCTCTCTTTTGAAGAACATATCAAGACCATTTCGAGGACAGCTTTTTTCCATCTACGTAACATTGCAAAAATCAGAAACTTTCTGTCCAAAAATGATGCAGAAAAATTAATCCATGCTTTTGTCACTTCTAGGTTAGACTACTGCAATGCTCTATTTTCCGGCTACCCGGATAAAGCACTAAATAAACTTCAGTTAGTGCTAAATACGGCTGCTAGAATCCTGACTAGAACCAAAAAATTTGATCATATTACTCCAGTGCTAGCCTCTCTACACTGGCTTCCTGTCAAAGCAAGGGCTGATTTCAAGGTTTTACTGCTAACCTACAAAGCATTACATGGGCTTGCTCCTACCTACCTCTCTGATTTGGTCCTGCCGTACATACCTATACGTACGCTACGGTCACAAGACGCAGGCCTCCTAATTGTCCCTAGAATTTCTAAGCAAACAGCTGGAGGCAGGGCTTTCTCCTATAGAGCTCCATTTTTATGGAACGGTCTGCCTACCCATGTCAGAGACGCAAACTCGGTCTCAACCTTTAAGTCTTTACTGAAGACTCATCTCTTCAGTGGGTCATATGATTGAGTGTAGTCTGGCCCAGGAGTGGGAAGGTGAACGGAAAGGCTCTGGAGCAACGAACCGCCCTTGCTGTCTCTGCCTGGCCGGTTCCCGTTTTCCACTGGGATTCTCTGCCTCTAACCCTGTTACGGGGGCTGAGTCACTGGCTTGCTGGGGCTCTCTCGTGCCGTCCCTGGGGGGATGCGTCACCTGGGTGGGTTGATTCACTGTTGTGGTCGGCCTGTCTGGGTTCCCCCCCACCCCTTGGGTTGTACCGTGTCGGAGATCTTTGTGGGCTATACTCGGCCTTGTCTCAGGATGGTAAGTTGGTGGTTGAAGATTTCCCTCTAGTGGTGTGGGGGCTGTGCTTTGGCAAAGTGGGTGGGGTTATATCCTTCCTGTTTGGCCCTGTCCGGGGGGTGTCCTCGGATGGGGCCACAGTGTCTCCTGACCCCTCCTGTCTCAGCCTCCAGTATTTATGCTGCAGTAGTTTATGTGTCGGGGGCTAGGGTCAGTTTGTTTATCTGGAGTACTTCTCCTGTCCTATTCGGTGTCCTGTGTAAATCTAAGTGTGCGTTCTCTAATTCTCTCCTTCTCTCTTTCTTTCTCTCTCTCGGAGGACCTGAGCCCTAGAACCATGCCCCAGGACTACCTGACATGATGACTCCTTGCTGTCCCCAGTCCACCTGGCCATGCTGCTGCTCCAGTTTCAACTGGCCTGGGCCCTAGGACCATGTCCCAGGACTACCTGACATGAGGACTCCTTGCTGTCCCCAGTCCACCTGGCCATGCTCCTGCTCCAGTTTCAACTGTTCTGCCTTACTATTATTCAACCATGCTGGTCATTTATGAACATTTGAACATCTTGGCCACGTTCTGTTATAATCTCCACCTGGCACAGCCAGAAGAGGACTGGCCACCCCACATATGCTCTCTCTAATTCTCTCTTTCTTTCTCTCTCTCGGAGGACCTGAGCCCTAGGACCGTGCCCCAGGACTACCTGACATGATGGCTCCTTGCTGTCCCCAGTCCATCTGACTGTGCTGCTGCTCCAGTTTCAACTGTTCTGCCTTATTATTATTTGACCATGCTGGTCATTTATGAACATTTGAACATCTTGGTCATGTTCTGTTATAATCTCTACCCGGCACAGCCAGAAGAGGACTGGCCACCCCACATAGCCCGGTTCCTCTCTAGGTTTCTTCCTAGGTTTTGGCCTTTCTAGGGAGTTTTTCCTAGCCACCGTGCTTTTACACCTGCATTGTTTGCTGTTTGGGGTTTTAGGCTGGGTTTCTGTACAGCACTTTGAGATATCAGCTGATGTACGAAGGGCTATATAAATAAATTTGATTTGATTTGATTTGAAATACATTTACACACAGTTTTTCACAATTCCTCACATTTAATCGTGATAGAAATTCCCTGTCTTAGGTAAGTTAAGATCACCACTTTATTTTAAGAAAGTGAAATGTCAGAATAATAGCAGAGAGAATGATTTATTTCAGCTTTTGGTAAGATCCATTTGCGACCAAGCTTTAACTTCCTGACTGATGTCTTGAGATGTTGCTTCAATATATCCACATCATTTCCCCACCTCATCATGCCATCTATTTTTTGAAGTGCACCATTCCCTCCTGCAGCAAAGCACCCCCACAACATGATGCTGCCACCCCCCGTGCTTCACGGTTGGGATGGTGTTTTATGGCTTGCAAGCATCCCCCCTTTTTCCTCCAAACATAACGATGATCATTATGGCCTAACAGTTCTATTTTTGTTTCATCAGACCAGAGGACAGTTCTCCAAAAATATTATATTTATCCTCATGTGCAGTTGCAAACTGTAGTCTGTTTTTTAATGGCGGTTTTGGAGCAGTGACTGTGATCCCATGGTGTTTATACTTGCGTACAGTTGTTTGTTCAGATGAACGTCGTACCTTCATGCGTTTGGAAATTGCTCCCAAGGATGAACCAGACTTGTGGTCTACAATTTTTTTCTGATGTCTTGGCTGATTTCTTTTGATTTTCCAATGATGTCAAGCAAAGAGGCACTGAGTTTGAAGTTAGGCCTTGAAATATATCAGCAGGTACACCTCCAATTGACTCAAATGATGTCAACTAGCCTATCAGAAGCTTGTAATGCCATGGCATAATTTTCTGGATTTTTCCAAGCTGTTTAAAAGGCTCAGTCAATTTAGTGTATGTACACTAAGAAATAATCTGTCTGTAAACAATTGTTGGAAAAATTACTTGTGTCATGCACAAAGTAGATGTCCTAACCGACTTGCTAAAACTATAGTTTGTTAACAAGAAATTTGTGGAGTGGTTGCAAAAACGAGTTTTAATGACTCCAACCTAAGTGTATGTAAACTTTCGACTTCAACCCTATATTGCAAGAAAGAGGCAGTTTATTCTGAATAGCTGTGTATGCGAGAATTTTTTTTATGCTGCATTGTTCAAAGTATGAGTGACAAAGTGTTTGTGACAAAGTGTTTGTGACACGATATTGATTCAGCTGAAGGATAATTTGCAAATCTAAGAATTACAACCCGCATATTTGCGCTGGTCAGTTTTGATATTCCATTTGATAAAAGCAGTAGCGGTCAATATTTTTTACTCAAACCCCATCCGAGCTCAAGTACCACATTCAGCGTATTTCCTATATAGATGAGTCCTCATGGAAAATGTAAAAAATTATCTATTCCGTTCCTGTCTTAATGAGCAGAAATGGACATCGATTCCCTCAGAAACAGACATTCAAAAAGCGGTCCGAGGATAATACACGTCCTTACCTTGTCATTGATTATATTTGACTACACATCTTCAGAAAATAACAGAATATGGTCAGGGAAAGGATTTATGCCCTGACAGGTTATTTCTTCTTGAAGTGGTGGTTAAGGGAAAGCCTTGCTCCAGCTTACGTGTGTGTCTGTGTCCAGAATTTAATACACCACCCCAATACGTCTCCAAGGACTAGAGACAATAAAGGAGAGATTGTACAGACTCACTATACAGTCAGTCCACTGTAACACATTTATATATGTGTTCTCCTAGATTTTCATTTTATTTAACCATTCCTTTGGGGGACATTGCAGCCTTGCAAATAACATTACAGTATTTATTATTATGCAGTGATGTCTAGTTGAACGGTAGTGATTGTGCTGTTAAATATGCATGATTAAAAAACAACATATTGAAACACATTGACCTTGGTTATGGTTTTTGTTAATTTACTCTTCTTTCTGTAACTTATTTTCTTATAATGCAGTTCTCCGTCTCCTGCTATTTCACCAATATCTGTCATTGTTTCCTATTCTCTGATATGTACAGTATGACACACACACACACACACACACACACACACACACACACACACACACACACACACACACACACACACACACACACACACACACACACACACACACACACACACACACACACACACACACACACACACACACACACACACACACACACACACACACACACACACACACACACCTCAGAGACACAGGGCATGGTCACCTTGCTCCACATTAGCATGCTTTCTTCACTTGCAGCAGAATTATTAGCATTCTGAGAAGAGAATGGAGGCCAGAGGCCAGGGAGAAAACATGAAAACACAGCCAAATAGAGAGAAAGGAAATTATTTGTTGGGAAGTGTAAATAACAAGGTGGGTTAAGCTGTGCATGTAAATAACTGATGACTTGTGGTCAATGGGCTTTAAATGGGGCTTAAGTATGGTGGCCCTAAGGAGCAAACCAGCTTTCAAAATAATAGCCTGTGAAGTTTGGTAAAAGGCTGCAAACTTTGATAAAAGCCTGCAGAATATTTTGGCATGCAAAGTTCAGTAAAAAACTGTGAAATATTTCCAAGACTTACAAATGATTTCAAAGACCTATTATTTTGAGAGATGTTTTGCTCCTTCGGGCCACCGTAGTGTGGTCATGTATTTCATGACCTTTGCTATTAGCAATATTTCCTCACTTTGTTAGAAAGTATGTGGTGAAGCATATCCTCAAGCATAGATTGAATACAATCTCCCGGTGTTTATGTGACCCCATAAATGTTTCCTTCTAAGGCCAAAGTGTCATGGTTCCACCTCCCACCTGAGGGCGGCTGAGACCGTCCTAGAGACATTAACGACACTCAAGTGTGCCCTACTTGCTCATTATGATTTCCCTGTTAAAAGAGGTATGTTTTGTTTACCGTGTGCATTCTTTTACTGAGTGAGTTTTCGAGACTGTGTTTTTCAAGTGCACTGTGATCCCGCGACTACCGTTTCTCATTGAAGTTTTATGTTTATCCTTAACCACTGATTCCTCGTTTGGTCTCTTCTCTGCACCTGTGTCCAACCTCACCACGCCACAAAGGGGATGTACAGTATGTCCTGTTATGGTAGAGTTGACTACTTATCTCACTGACATTGTGCCTGAACATCCAACGAGTAGTTCTTTACCACTCAAACAAAAGTGTTTGATTTCTGAATGTACTATATTGGTTTATCAGGATGGAGCTTTGATACACAATAAATGTATCTTCTTGAGAGTTTAATGACAGCGCCAGAATTAATAGAAGGTGCTTTACGAGAGCAATATCTCTTTTCCAGACGTAATTATTCATAGCGAAGGCTTTCAACGTACTGTCTTCAACACACACACACACACACAGTCATGTACAGCTAACCTTGTGGGGACACAAATTCTGGTCCCCACAAGAATACTTAAACACGTCCACACATGGTCTGCTAACACTGATTCGTTGCTGCCTCATTTACCCAGACAGAGCCATGTAAGGACAGCTGATTTAGGTTTTTTCTAATGTGCTAGCCACATATCCCTGTGCCCAGAATTAATGATCAACTCCTTCACAACAGTAACAAACTCAGACGGTTCATCCTGGATTCTGCTGCCGCTATGCCTTTCCATTAAAATCTCTTTTAATTTCATTTCCAATTTTAAAGCATGAAATGTTTTCCATTTCCTCATCTCGCTGATGTCTGTCCTCAACAATGTCTTACGCAATAAGAATAACTTTTCAGGAGACTGGCAAAAAAAAACGGAGAAAAATAAAAATCACATTGTTGCCAGAAATATAGCTTGTTAGCGGGTGGAGTGTGTGACTTGGCAGCTCAGATGTGGCAGGTGTGTCGTCCCGCACACATCACCGCATCGACGGTGGTGTGTATTTGTATTCATCTGAAAACAAACGACATACTAATCAATTAAGCTTTCAAGGACTCGATGCTCAGCTTGCCCTGCCTAATCAGGTATCTCAGATTTCCCTCTGCCCCCCCAAAAACGTATGAAGTCGCTCTAATTAGAAGGCAATATTAGCCCACCTCACTCACACCTCACATACAAGAATAGTAAGCTACCTCGTTAACATCTGAGGTCTAAAGATGTATCACACATCAACCTGGCTATGTCGCTAGACACTAACATCACATCTAAGTATTTGCTTTTAGAGATGTGCCACGGTGCCCATTTGAAACATATCACCAAAAAAACAATGCTAGCTGGCTAACATCACATCTAAAAACATATCTGCTTTTAGAGACGAGCCACCATTTCCATTGAATGTTTTTTTACATCTCACCCCGGATGAGCTGAGGCGGGGTTATGTCAGCCATTGAAGTTCCCTGGCCCGATCTACTCATGTAATGATCGAACAGCTGTGCCCTTCATGGGAGCAGCTCCTACGACACCGGTGGGTGGATGGCTGCTTCTCTCTGCTTCCCCGGTATTAGTCCTCCACAGCAGGAGTAATGAGAGAGGAAATGTTTGGAGAGGAGGAGTGTGGCCTGGGGACACTGTAATTTGTCTGCTGCCCTAGTGTGGAGAAAGGAGTCAGGGGCATCGCTAGGGTAGCACCAGGGTGAGGACAGGGCACAGTAAACACTAACCGCAGATGAGGTTACTACGAATTGGTCTGTGGACTCTCAGGGCCACAGTGCAATTGGTGAATGCATATGGGAAGTGGAGAGCTAACATTCTGCATCAGAAAGATACTTGATTCACTTTCCAATGCCTATAACCCACTGTAGGTTGAAAAGTAAATAGTTTATACTGTAAGTAATTCATGCTGTGTGGCATATTCTTGCTTTCAGATTTTTTATTTATATATCTAGGCACCTCAAATGTGCTGACATATAGTACACGAGATTGGAGAGTAGCAATCTTTTGACTAAGCATTCTTCCGTCAATGTTGGCATTAGCACTACACTACAGCCCGGCTATGACGATCATTCCTCCACCTTTTGACTCTCCATTAGGTCTCTCCACAGGCCCCTAAAAGGAAGTCACTGCTCCGCGTTTAGGAGTCTTCTCTAAGAACAGGAGGGGGGTGTGAGGGGTGTGTGTTCTGGGGCCTGTGGCACGGTTCCGTTTTCCATACTGTGAATGTAATTAAATCTGGGAGCTGCCAGTATTTACTGGCAAGGCGGGCCGCCCCACTCTGTTTCTCAAACAGCCCTCCATCTGTCTGATTGGATTCCTGCTCCCAGGCAGCGCCAGAGTTGACATGGGCACCAAGCGGCCAGCTTTGGGGTCCTCCCAACATGGTTTCGGGCCTTTTTCAGGGCAGCACCGGCGAGCCAGAGGGAGAGGGATTCAGCGGCGGTGGTGTGATAAGAATAGAAGCAGGGTTAACCCTCAGGTGGTGTGTTGTGTTTTTCTCTCTGTAAACACTGGGATTAGTATTTACTCTCAGATAAATACTTTCCTGTGATATTAAAACATGTCTGCAGAACAGTGCTTGTTGTTTCAGAGAGGATAGTGTCTGGATGTAAGTTGCTCACTGGAAAAGTCAGAGTATAAATGAAGGGACTTGAAAGAAAGGAGAAAGTGTTTGCTCTGTTGAGTTCAAGGGTCTGCTGGTAAATAGACAGGAGGGAGAAAAAAGACAAGTGCAAAATAGGACAGGGACTTGCTTTATTGGCTCACAAAAAAAATCCCTGTCAATGTGGAATCTGGCAGTTTACCTAAGATCATAACAGAATGGGCTGTGTCCAGGGTGTTTTAGTGATGCTGTATAAATGGTTATGTTCCAGCTGGTTCCTTAGAGGCCATAAGCTGCTGAGTCTCTGTAATGTCTCTCTCTCTCCTATCCTTCTCTCGGCTGAGGACACAGAGGATCTGTTGCAGTAACAAACTCACAAATATGTAGAAACACACCCAACAGGGAGCACACACACACTCTCTCTATCTCACACACACACATACACACACACTTTCCAGCCAAGGTACTAGCCCTGATTCCACAGCTAAATTGTCTGGACGATAAGAGTATAATTCCACTGCGTCCTTGGGTGGGCGACAGAATAAAACTGCTCTGTCGATATGGTACAATAACCACCGTCTCTCTGGGAGGACAGTCATTCTGAACAGTCATTCTCCTGGGTTTATAAAGGATGACGAACAGACGGTCCTCACCCATCAGCACAGAGAGAGACCTGCAGTCACACTTATGGCACCACTTGCTTTACCCTGCCGACTACGCCAGGGCGAGAACGAAAAGAGAAAAAAGCAATACCCGCTGATTATGGCAGTTAGGGTATATTGTAGTGTTGAAATTGTAGTGCTTACCGTGAGGTGAGTGGGACGGGCCCTTTGAGTAGGACCTAGGGAGGCCAAGACTGAAGACTGAGGCTTGTGATTAGCGCTGCCTGGTCCTGGGATGGAGCTGAGCGAGGGGGCATGTCGCCCGCCCGCGGCGCCACTGATTAAATGGCATGCTCTGTACTGTACTCTACCACAGAAGGGGCAGGGTTGGGGAGTAATTGATTACATGTAATAAGTTACAGTTACCAGCAAAAATATTGTAATTGGATTACAAATACTTTTGAAAAACTAGATGATCATTTTAAATTCAGAAAGGATGTTTGCAAAAAAAAAACAATATGATACCTTTCCGTTTTCTTAAGATTTTAAATGATATAAGACACTTGTATGTACCTACATGTTTAATATCCATAATTGTTATGACTAGTTATTTGAATTGCGCGCCCTCCAGTGTCACCAGAAGTTGTCCCGCTAGCGGGACGCCTAGCCTTAACTGCACTCTGTAGGGTAGCACCATGGTGTAGCCGGAGTTTCCGTCCTCCTCTGGGTACATTGACTTCAATACAAAAACCTAGAAAGCTCATGGTTCTCACCCCTTCCATAGACTTACACAGTAATTATGACAAATTCCGGAGGACTTCCTCCAACCTATCAGAGTTGTTTTCATGAAACACCCTGCTCAAACAGAGGGATGCTATGTTAGCTAGCTGGCCATGACTATCTAACACAACACTGGAACTCTTCCAAGTCAAGGTGAGCTTTTGGTTTTACTAATTTATTGGCACTTACTGTACACTGTAATGTTACTACATTTTATTCGCTATGCTGACTATGACGTTACTTTAGCTAATATGGTGACAATGATGTAGGCTGTGTGTAGCGGTTTGGCTTGTAAAAGTTATTTCACCTGGTCACATACAGCGGATGTGTTGTGCATTAAAGTCCACAAGCGAAGGGAAGAGGTAAGAGGAGAGCGCATAGATGCAAGAAGGAATTACAACATGGTTGCTTTGAAAGTGAACTGTGTTTACGCTGATCAGGGGTGTATTCATTCCGCCGATTCTGTTGAAAAACCTTTCTTTAACGTAAGCAAATAGAACAAAATGGGGGATAAACTTGCCGGAATTTGTCCAATAGAAACTCTCATTTGCAACTGTTGGACTAATGATTACACCCTAATCAGCAAGATTGTGCAAGGCAGTCTGTCCACGTGTCACTGTCTGTCACATCAAATTTGTCTCTCGACCTGTGTGCACCTACTGTACGTTGTAAATTTTAAGGCTAGGTCGAAGCAACCTCATGATGGGTATCGGGAAAATGTTTGTATCATGTAGTAGCTTAAACCTATTGTTGTTACATTGAACAGGGGGAATGGAATATGAATGACAGGCGTCCAATATGCTGTAATAGAAATAAGGCAATGGTCATGAAAAATCCCCGTCCTCCCTCATCTTTTAAACGGCACTGAAAGTCACAGCATGATATATAGGCCTAAGGCCCAGACCATAAGAAGACACAGTTGCAGAACAAAATTAGACCACACCTTAGTTTAATCACAAAACCAGAGAGCAACCTCTGTCCGGAGAAGTCCATAAAGCATATTGCATGTAACAAACAGTTACATGACCTACAGCATGGTCAAGCAAGTTAATGTTTATGACATTTTCAAATGACTAAACAGCTATTGATTTATAACTATGGAGAGTTACCACAAGTCACAAAGAAAACAATAGCTGCCACTACTATTCCAGCATAATTTCAACTTCATCAAAATCACCCATGCTTAGTCTAATGCAGCTAAAAGACAACAAAAACAATTTAGTCCAATCATCGTAAGCTAAATATGATGTGGTTGTCCATATTTCTGATTTCTCTGTGTGTGCGTGCGTTTGAGAAAGTAGAAAAAAACGTATTGACTCAGCCAATGCCATCCTTCTCTCTTTCATGGTGACAAAACGGTCTATTACTCTGTCATACAGTACACGCTTTTACGTTTTTGCTGTCCCAGGTTACCTGGCTAAAATGCTTGTTCCCTAGCCTAACTTCCTTTCATGGGCAATGATGAGCCAGCTAGTTAACATTAGCCTACTACATCTAGCTACATACTGAAGATAGATAGCTAGCTAGCCATCCACCGGAGGACAATGACACAAGATGCAAATCACATTTTTTTCTGTCAATCACGTTTTGCTTTTGATGAGATTTGTGTGAAATCAAATCCAAACTGGTTTCCCTTGGTGCTTTTTGGTGCACCACGACCATTCACAGTTGAGCTCACTCAGTTTAGCTCAATGCTGATGGTCTATTATGGTAAACTTATTTTTTTTAATCAAGGGAGGCCAAATGCTTGCTGGCTACCTTTGCATTCAATGCTATGAGCGGCAACAAAATCATATTCTTTTTGACCAGAAAGCATCAGATCAATGGGCTACATATACATAGACTGAGGGGCGCTGTTTCACTCGCTCGGATGCTTTCTCCGGTGAGATATATTCAGCCTTTTGAGAATTTCTGGATAATTATGACACACAGAGAGACGAAAGATAGATGGTCCATTTTTGGGGGAAGCCCAGCTTCTCTTGGCATCCATGAATACACGCCACTGATAGATATAAAGTCTCGGAGGCTCAGAGCAAAAGGTTCCGAGCAATAAAAATAAACTCATTGTTTTGTGTACGTTAATGTGTCTTTATGTCAGCAAGGAGGGGAACAAGCTTTTCTTGAAATATTGGCCCGGTGGTTTCATATTTTATCATTTTTATTTTTCCCCTCAACTCCCCTGTGCTCTGTTTTCAAACACACACTAACATAATAATGAAACAAAAATATTTTCTTTGTCTACAGAGTCAATCTCAGACAGACAGTTTTTTTTCAGGCAGTTTCAAGTGTAAGGCCTTGCGTTTGAGCATGATGAGCGGTCTTCCAGTCGCCAAGGTGACCTTAGACTAGAGAATATCCTCCATTCCTCAGGCTGTTTGTATCTTTTGAAACCCGGTGAAATGAAGACAACACATTCTACTACCTTTGGTTGGCTTACACCACTGGCAGTGAAGAGGAGCTCCAGTGCCATCTCTTTTCTTTGCACTTGAAGTTTAGAGTTGCTACCTTGATCTAGAACTGCATGCTGAGATTACATCACAGAGGTCTTCTTCCAGTGCCTTCAATTGGACTCACTCTGTGTGCAATAGTGTTTAACATTATTTTTGAATAACTAGCTCATCTCTGTAGCCTACACATACAAAAATCTGTAAGGTCCATCAGTCGAGCAGTGAATTTCAAACACAGATTTAACATCAAAGACCAGGGAAGTTTTCCGATGCTTGACAGAGAAGGACACCTATTGGTAGATAGGTAAAAATGTAAAAAAGCAGACATGAACATCCCTTTGATATTATTCATTACACTTTAGATGGTGTATCAATACACCCAGTCACTATATTTCAAGACTAGTCATTCAACTGAGACTGCTCTTCTCTGTATCACGGAGGCGCTCCGCACCGCTAAAGCTAACTCTCTCTCCTCTGCTCTCATCCTTCTAGACCTATCGGCTGCCTTCGATACTGTGAACCATCAGATCCTCCTCTCCACCCTCTCCGAGTTGGGCATCTCCGGCGCGGCCCACGCTTGGATTGCGTCCTACCTGACAGGTCGCTCCTACCAGGTGGCGTGGCGAGAATCTGTCTCCTCACCACGCGCTCTCACCACTGGTGTCCCCCAGGGCTCTGTTCTAGGCCCTCTCCTATTCTCGCTATACACCAAGTCACTTGGCTCTGTCATAACCTCACATGGTCTCTCCTATCATTGCTATGCAGACGACACACAATTAATCTTCTCCTTTCCCCCTTCTGATGACCAGGTGGCGAATCGCATCTCTGCATGTCTGGCAGACATATCAGTGTGGATGACGGATCACCACCTCAAGCTGAACTTCGGCAAGACGGAGCTGCTCTTCCTCCCGGGGAAGGACTGCCCGTTCCATGATCTCGCCATCACGGTTGACAACTCCATTGTGTCCTCCTCCCAGAGCGCTAAGAACCTTGGCGTGATCCTGGACAACAAACTGTCGTTCTCAACTAACATCAAGGCGGTGGCCCGTTCCTGTAGGTTCATGCTCTACAACATCCGCAGAGTACGACCCTGCCTCACACAGGAAGCGGCGCAGGTCCTAATCCAGGCACTTGTCATCTCCCGTCTGGATTACTGCAACTCGCTGTTGGCTGGGCTCCCTGCCTGTGCCATTAAACCCCTACAACTCATCCAGAACGCCGCAGCCCGTCTAGTGTTCAACCTTCCCAAGTTCTCTCACGTCACCCCGCTCCTCCGCTCTCTCCACTGGCTTCCAGTTGAAGCTCGCATCCGCTACAAGACCATGGTGCTTGCCTACACGGAGCTGTGAGGGGAACGGCACCTCAGTACCTCCAGGCTCTGATCAGGCCCTACACCCAAATAAGGGCACTGCGTTCATCCACCTCTGGCCTGCTCGCCTCCCTACCACTGAGGAAGTACAGTTCCCGCTCAGCTCAGTCAAAACTGTTCGCTGCTCTGGCTCCCCAATGGTGGAACAAACTCCCTCACGACGCCAGGACAGCGGAGTCAATCACCACCTTCCGGAGACACCTGAAACCCCACCTCTTTAAGGAATACCTAGGATAGGATAAAGTAATCCTTCTCACCCCCCTCCCCCCTTAAAATATTTAGATGCACTATTGTAAAGTGGTTGTTCCACTGGATGTCATAAGGTGAATGCACCAATTTGTAAGTCGCTCTGGATAAGAGCGTCTGCTAAATGACTTAAATGTAAATGTAAATGTAACTATAAAGACACAGGCATCCTTCCTAATTCAGTTGCCGTAGAAGAAGGAAACCGCTCAGGGATTTCACCATGAGGCCAATGGTGACTTTAAAACAATTACAGAGTTTAATGGCTGTGATAGGAGAAAACTGAAGATGAAGATGAATCAACAACATTGTAATTACTCCACAATGCTAACCTAATAGACAGAGTGAAAAGAAGGAAGCCTGTACAGAATACAAATATTCTAAAACATGCATCCTGTTTGCAACAAGGCACTAAGGTAATACTGCAAATAATGTGGCAAAGCAATTACCTGGCCTGAATAGAAAGTGTTATGTTTGGGGCAAATCCAATACAACACAATACTGAGTACCACTCGCCATATCTTTAAGCATCATAATGGCTGCATCGTGTTATGGGTATGCTTGTAATCGTTATGGACTGTTGAGTTTTTCAGGATAAAAAAAACGTAATGGAGCTAGGCACAGGCAAATTGCGTGGAGGGAAACCTTGTTCACTCTGCTTTCCACCAGACACTGGGAGATTAATTCACCTTTCAGCACAGATGACCTAAAACAAAAAGGACAAATCTACACTGGAGTTACTTACCAAGATAACAGTGAATGTTCCTGAGTGGCCGAGTTACAGTTTTGACATAAATCTACTTGAAAATCTATTGCAAGACCTGAAAATGGTTGTCTAGCAATGATCAACAACAAATTTGACAGAGCTTGAAGAATTAAAAAAATAAATAATGGCCTAATGTTGCACAATCCAGATGTGGAAAGCTTTTTAGAGACTTATCCAGAAAGACTCACAGGTGTAATCGCTGCCAACGGTGCTTCTACAAAGTATTCACTCAGGGGTGTGAATACTTATGTATTTAATTGTGATACATTTGCAAAAATTAAATAAAAACATGTTCTTACTTTGTCATAATGGGGTATTGTGTGTAGATGTGTGAAAAAATGTGTTTTAATCCATTTTGAATTCAGGCTGTAATACAACAAAATGTGGAATAATTCAAGGGGTAGGAATACTATCTGAAAGTATTTACATTTTAATCATTTATAGCAGACACTCTTACCCAGAGCAACTTACAGTTAGTGCATTCATCTTAAGATATGTGATATCACAGGCATAAAAATACATATTTCCTCAGTAGAGTCAGAGCTAGAAGGGGGTGGTGGTCAAGTGTTTTTGTTGTTGTTTGTTTTGGGGGGGGGGGGGTTGAGGTGAGGAGGAGGATTATTTAAGATGTGGTTTGAAGAGGTAGGGTTTCAGATGTTTTTGGAAGATGGGCAGAGACTGTTGTCCTAGCTCAGGGGGAAGCTGGTTCCACCATTGGGGTGCCAGGACAGAGAATAGCTTGAACTGGGCTGAGCGAGAGCTGGGCCAAGAGACCTGAGGACGGAGTGCTCTGGTTGGGGTGTAGGGTTTGAGCATAGCCTGAAGGTAGGACGGGGCAGGTCCTCTTGCTGCTCTGTAGGTAGGCACCATGGTGTTGTAGTGGATTTGAGCTTCAACTGGAAGCCAGTGGAGTGTGCAAAGGAGCGAAATGAGAGTGACATGAGAGAAATTGGGAAGGTTGAAAACCAAGCGGGATGCAGCATTTTGGATAAGTTGCAGGGGTTTGATGACACAAGCGGGGAGCCAAGCAAACAGCGAGTTGCAGTAGTCCAGACGGGAGAGGAAGGGCGCCTGGATTAGAATCTGCGCCGCTTTCTGTGTGAGGTAGGGTCGTACTCTACAGATGTTGCAGAGCGTGAACCTGCAGGAGTGGGTCACTGCTTTGATGTTTGCAGAGAACGACAGGGTCATGCCAAGGTTCTTTGCACTCTGGGAGGGCACTATAAGTACTTCAATCAGTATCTGCTCCTCAGTGAATATGTCAGTGATGTCACTATATCTGAAACCACAGGATGGTTTAATGATCAGAATAAATCATAATAATCAGCCACCTCTCAGAAGGAGCAGAAATACCCATTAGAAGTCACTCGTAATCCTTCATATCATCCCTTTACTTCTTATCTTTCTTTATCTCATCTCTTCTCTTGAAGTTATCCTTCCTCCTTTCATTGTCTTTCAATTTCCTCTCTTTTTCGCATTTCTCTTTCTCTTTTCTTTTCCTCCTGCAATACACTGTACTTTCCCCTACCTCCCTCCACACCTGCATGTCTGCATTGATCCCATCACCCAGAAACAGCAGCACAGCCCCAGTTGAGTGTATTAGGAGAGGGGCGTGGGATGCAATCTCGATCTAATTTCCCATAGATGAACGTCTCCGAGAGATGCTCGCTCAAGAACTCCAGTGTCATGCTCCTACAGGATACTATCAGAAGACAATATGATCAGTGTTTTCTCATCCAACTTGAGAGGTAATCATAAATTCCTGCGCTTGCAGGTTTCCAGGTGTCCCTCTGCCTGTCTCTCCCAGAAGCACATCAAACCTCCTCGGCATATGTCAGGAGGTAGTTTTGTTAAGAACTTCAGAGTCGTAGAAGAGAAACAATACATTATGGACTAATAATACATGACATGTGTGGATTAAATACGTTTCTTAGCGCATGTGATCCCTTACTTTCATCCCACTCACTCGGCCTCCCATATTACACCACATGCTGTATTTAATCAATCAGAGAACTTCCAGTGAATGTTTTTCCATTGTGACAGCTCCTCCCCAGTCTCATGAATTCTACTGCATTTCTACACTGCATCTGAAGAGTTGAGTTACTCTAATCTCAGACTCAACATTTCCTGAGTTGCCCGTACTAATACCTTTAGATATGTCAATTTTACCCACCACCCCTTCAACAGCATGAACAAAAAAATGTGCTTAGTATTGACCTGAGCTATACTGTAAGAATCTCAGGAAAGAAACGGATAGGCAAATATGATTTCTGCTGATGCTGTGAGGGGTAAAAACGTCTTTCGTAAAGAATAGAATAAACCTCGATGTGTCGTTTGAATGAATCGGCAGTGGGTGGCTCTTTAAACCCGTTTCCCTTTTCTCGTATTTTGAACAATTGTGTTGCTTTTCTGGTAGACCTCAGAATAACCCAAGGGCATGAATTAAACATTCGCACCCAGCGGCTGCAATTTCATACTTTCATTTACGGTTGTCCATTCAATTCCCATATCAATCTGGTTCCTGACAAACAATGTTCACCATATGTAGGTTAGAGAACAATGTAATAATCAGCCCAGCTTTGCTTTTCACACATTGACATCAAAAAGGGACCAATAGTTGGAACAAATGTAACAAGAGACAATATCAAAATAGGCATTTCTACTGTAGTTCCTGAGATAAATTGTTACATATAGTACTGTAGCTCTGACAAAAGACTGACAATTATTCAAAAACAGTCCAGCACACATTATTGGAGTATACTACTATACTACTGTAGTAGCACAATATAATAGTACATTTTATTACAGTCGTTCAGATACAAAGTAATACAAATGCAGGCTTTCTCCCATGATATCACAAAAGGGGGAAAAGGATAATTACATGCAAATTGAATGTTCCTCTACTTCCTTGCTGTTCTATAATAAGCACAGGTATGCTAGCCACAGGGAACGCAGCTTACTGGGAGAAAGCCAGAGAGAGTTTGTTTAGGGTACATTGTGTATTAGATTTTATCCAGCATTCACAGGGCATGTGGAGTAAATGCTGTTTTCTACAGTACATATTTCACATTTTGAAAGTCATGAAGACTTTCTGGTGTCCCATTCATATTATATCTGTATATAACAGCTGATATTATCTTACAATGGGGCGGTAGGGTAGCCTAGTGGTTAGATCGTTGGACTAGTAACCAAAAGGTTGCAAGTTCAAATCCCCCAGCTGACAAGGTACAAATCTGTCATTCTGCCCCTGAACAGGCAGTTAACCCACTGTTCCTAGGCCATTGAAAATAAGAATTTGTTCTTAACTGACTTGCCTAGTAAAATAAATGGTAAAAAAATATATATCTTTATCGCATCAGCTAAACATACTGTATCAGCAACCATATAGCACAACTTCAGGGTCTTCCTGTGGGCTCTTCCTGGGAGTAATGCAGTGAAAGTCAAAATTCAGTTTTTCCTATATTTACAGTTGATGTCAGAAGTTTACATACACTTAGGTTGGAATAATTAAGAGTCGTTTTTCAACCACTCCACAAATTTCTTGTTAACAAAATAGTTTTGGCAAGTCTGTTAGGACATCTACCTTGTGAAAGACATAAGTAATATTTGCAACGATTGTTTACAGACAGATTATTTCACTTATAAATCACTGTATCACAATTCCAGTGGGTCAGAGGTTTACATACAGTAAGTTGACTGCCTTTAAACAGCTTGGAAATTTCCAGAAAATTATATCATGGCTTTAGATGCTTCTGATAGGATAATTGAGATCATTTGAGTCAATTGGAGGTGTACCTATGGATGTATTTCAAGGCCTACCTTTCAACTCAATGCCTCTTTGCTTGACATCAAAATAAATCAGCCAAGACCTCAGAAAAGACCTCCACAAGTCTGGTGCATCCTTGGGAGCAATTTCCAAACGCCTGAAGGTACCACGTTCATCTGTACAAACAATAGTACGCAAGTATAAACACCATGGGACCACGCAGCCGCCATACCGCTCAGGAAGGAGACGTGTTATGTCTCCCAGAGATTAATGTACTTTGGTGCAAAAAGTGCAAATCAATCACAGAACAACAGCAAAGGACCTTGTGAAGATGCTGAAGGAAACAGGTGCAAAAGTATCTACATCCACAGTAAAACGAGTCCTTTATCGACATAACATGAATGGCCGCTCAGCAAGAAAGAAGCCACTGCTCCAAAATCGCCATATAAAAGCCTGACTATGGTTTGCAACTGCACATGGGGACAAAGATCGTACTTTTTGGAGAAATGTCCTCTGGTCTGATGAAACAAAAATATAACTGTTTGGCCATAATGACCATTGTTATGTTTGGAGGAAAAAGGGGGAGGCTTGCAAGCTGAAGAACACCATCCCAACCATGAAGCACGGGGGTGGCAGCATCATATTGTGGGGATGCTTTGATGCAGGAGGGACTGGTGCACTTCACAAAATAGATGGCATCATGACGATGGAAAATTATGTGGATATATTGAAGCAACATCAAGACATCGTTCAGGAAGTTAAAGCTTGGTTGCAAATGGGTCTTACAAATGGACAATGACCCCAAGCATACTTCCAAAGTTGTGGCAAAATGGTTTAAGGACAACAAAGTTGGCATCACAAAGCCTTGACCTCAATTTTATAGAACATTTGTGGGCAGAATGAGAAAAAGTGTGTGCGAGCAAGGAAGCCTACAAACCTGACTCGGTTACACCAGCTCTGTCAGGAGCAATGGGCCAAACTTCACCCAACTTATTGTGGGAAGCATGTGGAAGGCTCTGTTCATCACACCAGCCATCAAGAAAATCATCCTGGAGATGACAAATTTGGAGGGTTTCCATTAATATGGAGACAACTGGAAAGGGATGGATGAAACTGACCTGCGTGCCTACATAGGGCTGCTAATCTTAGAGGGTGTGTATAGGGCCCGAGGTGAGGCTACATGTAGTCTCTGGGACACTGAGTGGAAGGGCGATTGTCCTTGCCATAATGCCACTGAAAGTCTTTCACACTTTCTCAGGAATGCTACGATTTGATAACCACGAGTAAAGACCTACAAGATGTATGAGAAACAAACTGGTGGCCATAAGAAAGGTCTGGGAGAAGTGGGTGGAGCATCTGCCATACCTCTACAACCCTGTGCCTGACATAACAGTGGATGAGCAACTTGTTCCATTCAGAGGTACATGTTTATGATTTTCACTGTTAATTGTATTATGTATTGCTGCAATATCATCGATTTATGAAATTGTTTTCTGTGACACTGATACTAATTACTGATAGTGATCTCTTTTGTCAAAAGGTCGCTGTCCTCTCCGGCAGTATATGCCCAGCAAGCCAGCAAAGTTTGGCATCGAGATATGAGTGTCATGTGACGCACAATCCAGCAACGCTTGAAGATGCAAGTCTACACAGGGAAGCCAACCAGTGGAGGCCCAGAGAAGAACCAGGGGATGCGGGTTGTGCTTGATGTGACAGATGGACTGAGGGGGCACAATGTCACGTGTGACAATTTCTTAATCTCTTATGAACTCAGCCAGCAGCTTCTGAAGATGAAGATCACCATGGTTGACACAGTTAGAAAGAACAAGCTTGAGCTCCACCCTGCACTCCTGACAACAAGGGGGACAGAGGCCTTCTCATCAAAGTTTGACTTCACCCCCACCACCACTCTAGTTTCTTACCTCCCAAAGAGGAACAATAACGTGGTCCTCCTGAGCACACTGCACAAAATAGCTGAGATCAGTGATCGTGAGGACAGGAAGCCAGCCATCATCCTGGACTACAACCATAACAAAAGAGGCATGGACAACCTGGACAAGGTGATTGGAACTTACAGCTGCAGGAGGATGACTACCCGCTGGCCCCTGGTCATCTTCTATAACATCATAATGTGTCCTCATACAATGCCTTCGTGATATGGAACAAGATCCACCCTCCTGGTGTGGTGGTTAATTTCTTTACTATCAAATGAGGAGAGACAAACTTATCACACAAGTTAGAGTTATAGTTAAACTAAGTCTTTATTAGTGAGAGCTTTGCAATAGGGATGGCTGGTCAACAAATCCCCCTCAGATGATTCGTTGAGAGCCCCAAGACAAAAGTACAAAGGTATTTTATAGCCAACATTACACCCCTTTCAACCTACATGACGAACAACAGATATGACGAACAACAGATATCCCTCTAGTGGTGTGGGGGCTATACTCAGCCTTGTCTCAGGATGGTAAGTTGGTGGTGGAAGATATCCCTCTAGTGGTGTGGGGGCTGTGCTTTGGCAAAGTGGGTGGGGTTATATCCTTCCTGTTTGGCCCTGTCCGGGGGTGTCCTCGGATGGGGCCACAGTGTCTCCTGACCCCTCCTGTCTCAGCCTCCAGTATTTATGCTGCAGTAGTTTGTGTCGGGGCTAGGGTCAGTTTGTTATATCTGGAGAACTTCTCCTGTCCTATTCGGTGTCCTGTGTGAATCTAAGTGTGCGTTCTCTAATTCTCTCCTTCTCTCTTTCTTTCTCTCTCTCGGAGGACCTGAACCCTAGGACCATGCCCCAGGACTACCTGACATGATGACTCCTTGCTGTCCCCAGTCCACCTGGCCATGCTGCTGCTCCAGTTTCAACTGTTCTGCCTTATTATTATTCAACCATGCTGGTCATTTATGAACATTTGAACATCTTGGCCACGTTCTGTTATAATCTCCACCCGGCACAGCCAGAAGAGGACTGGCCACCCCACATATGCTCTCTCTAATTCTCTCTTTCTTTCTCTCTCTCGGAGGACCTGAGCCCTAGAACCGTGCCCCAGGACTACCTGACATGATGGCTCCTTGCTGTCCCCAGTCCACCTGACTGTGCTGCTGCTCCAGTTTCAACTGTTCTGCCTTATTATTATTCGACCATGCTGGTCATTTATGAACATTTGAACATCTTGGTCATGTTCTGTTATAATCTCTACCCGGCACAGCCAGAAGAGGACTGGCCACCCCACATAGCCTGGTTCCTCTCTAGGTTTCTTCCTAGGTTTTGGCCTTTGTAGGGAGTTTTTCCTAGCCACCGTGCTTTTACACCTGCATTGTTTGCTGTTTGGGGTTTTAGGCTGGGTTTCTGTACAGCACTTTGAGATATCAGCTGATGTACGAAGGGCTATATAAATACATTTGATTTGATTTGATATATAGAATGGGTCATAAGGTTAAGACTTGTATGAAAGATACCTAATATTCACAGCAGACAGTATCTGCTGTAAAAACAGCCATCTTTGTGTACAGACAAGGATCTGGCCCTGGTACCATATAGAACAGAAACATTAACTCATGCTCTGGAATGCAGTCTCTTTAGGTTTTATCATCCAAAAGACATCATACATCTCCTGTCAGTGTTATATCCCAAAGGCCTATCCTCAGTAGAACACACACACAATAATTATAAGAATACTCTATTCTGTTGCATAAAACAACTCTTTGATGCCATAAAAGTATTATAACATAATCTTGCCATTTTCCACCATACTGGATGCCTGATAAGCAGAACAAGAGGAGGGTGTTCCTGGAGCAGATGTAAAAGTCACTTGTAACCCCACACATTCAAAGAAGGGAGCGCCTCCCCTGCACAGCAGCCTCTGCAGCGCTTGTGAAAGCTGTTCAGGGGCTGAATCCTGTCCTGATCCACCTGAGGCTGCAGCTGGGGCAGGTAAAAGGAGGAGATGCCAATAATGCCCCCCAAAGAAGGACTGTAAAACAAATACTATGTGCTGCACATGTGAGAAATGCATCTGCAAGTCCATGCACACACCCACAAACACACAGTGAAACCCAGGCTACCTAAGTATGATTCTCAATCAGAGACAACTAATGACACCTGCCTCTGATTGAGAACCATACTAGGCCGAAACATAGAAATACCCAAAACAAACATAGACTGCCCACCCAACTCACGCCCTGACCATACTAAATACAAAACACAGGAAATAATGGTCAGAACGTGACACATAAACTAATATTAGGCAAACTATTATAATTTTAGCAACCAGGAAATGGTGGAGCGATTTCTTCATAATGCACCTTTAGATGCATTTTTGAATCGTTGTTAAAATAACTGAAAGAACACAAAGAAATTGAATCAATCTACACAACAATCAGAACATTTCTACAGTACAATTTATTATTTCCACACATCCATTAGACTGGAGAGTGGCTGCTTTTTGTTTTCTACTTTCTGTTTACAGGTACAACTAACTGTTCACAACAAAGACATGCAGATGTGTCTTTTCTCTGTGAGGCCCATAAGATTAAAATATCCTAACGTATTCTGAAACTCTTTTATATCTCCACTAATGAGACGCTAGCCAACGGGCAACTAGAGTCCCCCGCTGAGCCACTGCCTTTACTGTGGACTGGGAGGGGTGAAAAAGCACCCCCCCCCCGCAGGGCCTCTGAAGTCCCAGGTTACCACCACTACTGCTGTAGAGACAGTGACACACAGAGTTTGCAGACACCCCCAACTCTGATCTGCAGAACACTAGACACCAGGAGTCTCGTATCAAGAGGAGCTAGGAAGTTCCATTTCAAAAGGAAGCCAACAAGAGACGGTGCTTTCATATAACATGACATATGTCTGAGAATAGGCCCCTGTTATGCTGATTTGACTTGGGCTGAGGCGTTCATTGATACCCCGCAGCAGGTGGCCTGACAATCTCGCAGGCACATTGAGATTCAGGCGATTGTGTGCTGTCGGAGCTCAGTTAGATGGGTTTTTCACTGCCGGATTGAACATCGGTTAAAGGAATGGATGAAGGTCCTGAATATTGAATGTAAACAGACACTGTTTGAGCCTCCTTCACATACAGGTAGCAGTCGTGCCACGACTGCCATCTCCTAGATGCTCTTCGAGCAAACACTATGAGAAGTCGAAAGACAATGAGCAGTATGCTAACAGTGTTGACTGTTGAATTTGAGTATTGATATTCCCCTCCTTCAAAGATGTCACTTTCTATATTTCTCCATCTTTGCAGTCCCATTATGCCAGAGTCAATGTAAAGTTCTTTATCTTTTTGGCATACACAACATGGCAGAGGAGTTGACATTATTCACACAGAGGTAACTTTCCCGGTAGCGTAGCCAAAGGCAAGCACAAACCAGAGATAAAAATGGCTATTACAAAAGAACAGTTACTGACCAATTATCTACTTTCCTTCTTTTTGTCTATCCTGCACATTCCACCAGCTGAAGGTTACACGCCCTAATTAGTCTCTTCTCTTCAATTGGAAAGCACCCCATGGATTCCATTACATTTTTAAGCATTAATACATGAGAGCTCATGTGTTATGACATTTTGCCTGTTTTTCAATTGACATTTATTTGTATATATATCCATAAAAATGATTTGGACCGGCTGAGAAAAGCTGCCTGTGTCTAGTCCCGACTCAGGACATGTTCATAACTATGGGGCACGGTGGAGATTGAATTTCAATAGTTTTGGAGATAATCTCTAGATGCTTTTTACAGTGGAGATCAAATGTATCATTTGCATGGCTGGGCAGATGAAACAGTGGATGTGAAAAAGTGGTAGTAGTAGTGTGTTGCTAGGGTAAAACCCTTGACCACCGTGTGCTGTTTCCAAGGGATTGTTAAATCAATGTCAACTATTTGGTTGTAATATCCTCATCTCTTGAAGAACATAGTCAGAACGACACATTTAGCTCCATCATCAGAATTAGGCCCATACAGCAAGCAACGGCATTTTTTAGCAAACATCATCCCCTTTTCAACATGGTTTTTAAGTGTTTAGTCATGACTGCTGCTGATAAGCTGCATTGATTGATGGACCACATTAAATTGATTAGCGAAGAACAGATCATGTCAGTATGGCTAGTTAATAAGCTAACTTTCAAAGAATAAACTTGATCGCTATATTATTTGCTTGCCATCTATAGTGGTGAAGAGAGTAGTCTGACTGACAACTTTACCAGGACGAGGATTTGCTGATGTCAAGCTCTTTCCAAAAGCATAATCTCTGATGAAGCGATCTAAATGATACATGTTGTTTGCTTAGCTAGCTTGCTAGCTACATTGTCATTGTTCTGTTGAAAAACAAATGACATTCCGACTAAGTGCAAACCAGATGGGATGGCGTATCGCCGTAAAATCCTGTGCCTTGAATTCTAAATAAATCACAGACAGTGTCACCAGGCACGCCTGTTAATTGAAATTCATTCCAGGTTACCATCTCATGAAGCTGGTTGAGAGAATGCCAAGAGTGTGCATAGCTGTCATCAAGGCAAAGGCTGGCTACTTTGAAGAATCTCAAATTGAAAATATATTATGATATGTTTAACACTTTTTTGGTTACTACATGATTCCGTATGTGTTATTTCATCATTTCGATGACATCACTACTATTCTACAATGTAGAAAATTGAAAATATAAAGACAAAACTGGAATGAGTAGGTGTGTCCTAACTTTTGACTGGTACTGTACCTATTTAGGATCAATTACCATGAAGAGAATGACATTCATATATAGTTGAAGTCAGAAGTTTACATACACCTTACGTACAAAGTACAAAGTACTTCCGGCGCCGACTGAGATGGCCGCCTCGCTTCGGGTTCCTAGGAAACTATGCAGTTTTTTGTTTTTTTTTACGTGTTATTTCTTACATTAGTACCCCAGGTCATCTTAGGTTTCATTACATACAGTCGAGAAGAACTACTGAATATAAGATCAGCGTCAACTCACCATCAGTACGACCAAGAATATGTTTTCCGCGACGCGGATCCTGTGTTCTGCCTTACAAACAGGACAACGGAATGGATCGCATGCAGTGACCCAAGGAAACGACTCCAAAAAAGAGGGAAACACGGCGGTGTTCTGGTCAGACTCCGAAAAAGGGCACATCACGCACCACTTCCCAGTATTCTTCTTGCTAATGTCCAGTCTCTCGACAACAATGTTGATGAAATCCGAGCAAGGGTGGCATTCCAGAGGGACATCAGAGACTGCAATGTTCTCTGCTTTACGGAAACATGGCTTACTGGGAAGACGCTATCCAGGGCGGTGCAGCCAACGGGTTTCTCCACGCATCGCGCGGACAGAAACAAACATCTCTCTGGTAAGAAGAGTGGCGGGGGCGTATGCCTCATGACTAACGGGACATGGTGTGATGAAGGAAACATACAGGAATTCACTGTTCACCTGATATAGAATTCCTCACAATCAAATGTAGACCGCATTATCTTCCAAGAGAATTCTCTTCGATTATAATCACAGCCGTATATATCCCCCCCAAGCAGACACATCGATGGCTCTGAACGAACTTTATTTAACTCTTTGCAAACTGGAAAACATTTATCCGGAGGCTGCATTCATTGTAGCTGGGGATTTTAACAAAGCCAATCTGAAAACAAGACTCCCTAAATTTTATCAGCATATCGATTGCGCAACCAGGGGTGGTAAAACCTTGGATCATTGTTACTCTAACTTCCGCGACGCATATAAGGCCCTGCCCCGCCCCCCTTTTGGAAAAGCTGACCACGACTCCATTTTGCTGATCCCTGCCTACAGGCAGAAATTAAAACAAGAGGCTCCCACGCTGAGGTCTGTCCAACGCTGGTCAGACCAAGCTGACACTACACTCCAAGACTGCTTCCATCACGTGGACTGGGACATGTTTCGTATTGCGTCAGATGGAAATATTGACGAATACGCTGATTCGGTGTGCGAGTTCATTAGAGCGTGCGTCGAAGATGTCGTTCTCATAGCAACGATAAAAACATTCCCTAACCAGAAACCGTGGATTGATGGCAGCATTCGTGTGAAACTGAAAGCGCGAACCACTGCTTTTAATCAGGGCAAGGTGTCTGGCAACATGACTGAATACAAACAGTGCAGCTATTCCCTCCGAAAGGCTATTAAACAAGCTAAGCGTCAGTACAGAGACAAAGTGGAATCTCAATTCAATGGCTCAGACACAAGAGGCATGTGGCAGGGTCTACAGTCAATCACGGACTACAATCCAGCCCAGTCACGGACCAGGATGTCTTGCTCCCAGGCAGACTAAATAACTTTTTTGCCCGCTTTGAGGACAATACAGTGCCACTGACACGGCCTGCAACGGAAACATGCGGTCTCTCCTTCACTGCAGCCGAGGTGAGTAAGACATTTAAACGTGTTAACCCTCGCAAGGCTGCAGGCCCAGACGGCATCCCCAGCCGCGCCCTCAGAGCATGCGCAGACCAGCTGGCCGGTGTGTTTACGGACATATTCAATCAATCCCTATACCAGTCTGCTGTTCCCACATGCTTCAAGAGGGCCACCATTGTTCCTGTTCCCAAGAAAGCTAAGGTAACTGAGCTAAACGACTACCGCCCCGTAGCACTCACTTCCGTCATCATGAAGTGCTTTGAGAGACTAGTCAAGGACCATATCACCTCCACCCTACCTGACACCCTAGACCCACTCCAATTTGCTTACCGCCCAAATAGGTCCACAGACGATGCAATCTCAACCACACTGCACACTGCCCTAACCCACCTGGACAAGAGGAATACCTATGTGAGAATGCTGTTCATCGACTACAGCTCGGCATTCAACACCATAGTACCCTCCAAGCTCGTCATCAAGCTCGAGACCCTGGGTCTCGACCCCGCCCTGTGCAACTGGGTACTGGACTTCCTGACGGGCCGCCCCCAGGTGGTGAGGGTAGGCAACAACATCTCCTGCCCGCTGATCCTCAACACGGGGGCCCCACAAGGGTGCGTTCTGAGCCCTCTCCTGTACTCCCTGTTCACCCACGACTGCGTGGCCACGCACGCCTCCAACTCAATCATCAAGTTTGCGGACGACACAACAGTGGTAGGCTTGATTACCAACAACGACGGGACGGCCTACAGGGAGGAGGTGAGGGCCCTCGGAGTGTGGTGTCAGGAAAATAACCTCACACTCAACGTCAACAAAACTAAGGAGATGATTGTGGACTTCAGGAAACAGCAGAGGGAACACCCCCCCTATCCACATCGATGGAACAGTAGTGGAGAGGGTAGCTAGTTTTAAGTTCCTCGGCATACACATCACAGACAAACTGAATTGGTCCACTCACACTGACAACCTCAGGAGGCTGAAGAAATTCGGCTTGTCACCAAAAGCACTCACAAACTTCTACAGATGCACAATCGAGAGCATCCTGGCGGGCTGTATCACCGCCTGGTACGGCAACTGCTCCGCCCACAACCGTAAGGCTCTCCAGAGGGTAGTGAGGACTGCACAACGCATCACCGGGGGCAAACTACCTGCCCTCCAGGACACCTACACCACCCGTTGTTACAGGAAGGCCATAAAGATCATCAAGGACATCAACCACCCAAACCACTGCCTGTTCACCCCGCTATCATCCAGAAGGCGAGGTCAGTACAGGTGCATCAAAGCTGGGACCGAGAGACTGAAAAATAGCTTCTATCTCAAGGCCATCAGACTGTTAAACAGCCACCACTAACATTGAGTGGCTGCTGCCAACACACTGTCATTAACACTGACCCAACTCCAGCCAGTTTAATAATGGGAATTGATGGGAAATGATGTAAATATATCACTAGCCACTTTAAACAATGCTACCTTATATAATGTTACTTACCCTACATTATTCATCTCATATGCATATGTATATACTGTACTCTACATCATCGACTGCATCCTTATGTAACACATGTATCACTAGCCACTTTAACTATGCCACTTTGTTTACTTTGTCTACACACTCATCTCATATGTATATACTGTACTCGATACCATCTACTGTATGCTGCTCTGTACCATCACTCATTCATATATCCTTATGTACATGTTCCTTATCCCCTTACACTGTGTATAAGACAGTAGTTTTGGAATTGTTAGTTAGATTACTTGTTGGTTATCACTGCATTGTCGGAACTAGAAGCACAAGCATTTCGCTACACTCGCATTTAACATCTGCTAACCATGTGTATGTGACAAATAAAACTTGATTTGATTTGATTTGACCTTAGCCAAATACATTTAAACTCAGTTTTTCACAATTCCTGACATTCAATCTTAGTAAAAATTCCCAGTCTTAGGTCAGTTAGGATCACCCCTTTATTTTAAGAATGTGAATTGTCAGAATATTAGTAGAGTGATTTATTTCAGCTTTTATTTCTTTCATCACATTCCCAGTGGGTCAGACGTTTACAAACTGTCACGCCTTGGTCATTGTATTTTGTGTTTTTGGTATATGTTTGGGTAGGCCAGGGTGTGACATGGGTTTATATGTTGTGTTTCGTATTGGGGTTTGTATTAATTGGGATTGTGTATGATTAGGGGTGTGTCTAGTTAGGCTTGGCTGCCTGAGGCGATTCCCAATTGGAGTCAGATGATTCTCGTTGTCTCGGATTGGAACCGTATTTAGGTAGCCTGAGTGCGCGTTGTATTTTGTGGGTGATTGTACCTGTCTCTGTGTTAGTCACCAGATAGGCTGTAATTAGTTCACGTTCCGTTTGTTGTTTTCTTATACAGTTATTTCATGTACCGCATTTATCTTCATTAAAGTCATGAGTAACCTAGACGCTGCATTTCGGTCTGACTCTCTTCATACAACAGACGAATGTCGTTACAGAAACACCCACCACTCACAGGCCGAGCAGCGTGTGAACTGGCAGGATCTGAAGGAGGACGTTATGGACAGCAGAAGCATGGAGTATACTACGTGGGAAGAAATCGACAGGTGGGCGGCCGACCCAGAGCGAGTGCAGGAGCCCGCCTGGGATTCCCTACAGCAATGCGAGGAGGGCTATAGACGTATGGATTCGAAAAGGAAAGCACGGCTATACAGAGCGAAAATGGAAAGTAACGGGGGAAAGTGCAGAGAGAGAGTGGCTGAGTCAGGAGTCAGACCTGAGCCTACTCTCCCTGTTAATCGTGAAGAACAGTTGCAGTGGGAGAGACTGCACCATTTGGAGATTTGGACATGGGAGGAGGAATTAGACGGTAAAGGACCCTGGGCGCAGCCGGGAGAATATCGCCATCCCAAGGAGGAAATAGAAGCAGCTAAAGCGGAGAGGTGCAGGTATGAGGAAGCAGCACGGCGACGCGGTTGGAAACCGGAAAGTCACCCCAAAAAATGTATTGGGGGGGGCTAGAGGGGAGAATAGTTATGCCAGGTAGGAGACCTGCGCATACTCCCTGTGCTCACCGTTGGGCTAGAGAGACCGGGCAGGCACCGTGTTATGCTATGGAGCGCACAGTGTTTCCAGTGCGGGTGCAGAGCCAGCTGCGACACATACCAGCCCTTCCTATTGGCCGGGCTAGAGTGGGCATCGAGCCAGGTAAGATTGGGCAGGCTCGGTGCTCAAGAGCTCCAGTGCGCCTGCACGGTCCGGTCTATCCAGAGCCACCTCTACACACCAGTCCTCCGGTAGCAGCTCCCCGCACCAGGCTTCCTGTGCATGTCCTCGCGCCAGTACCACCAGTTCCAGCACCGCGCACCAGGCCTCCGGTGCGCCTCGCCTGTTCAGCGCAGCCAGTGCTTTTCTCCCCTCCTGCGCTGCCGGAGTCTCCCGCTTGTTTAGCGCAGCCAGAGCTTTTCTCCTCTCCTGCGCTATCGGAGTCTCCCGCCTGTTTAGCGCAGCCAGAGCCTTTCTCCTCTCCTGCGCTGCCGGAGTCTCCTGTCTGTCCAGCGCCGCCAGTGCTCCCAGTCGGCCCAGCGCGTCCAGTGCGCCTCGCCTGTTTAGCGCAGCCAGAGCTTTTCTCCTCTCCTGCGCTGTTGGAGTCTCCCGCCTGTTTAGCGCAGCCAGAGCCTTTCTCCTCTCCTGCGCTGTTGGAGTCTCCCGCCTGTTTAGCGCAGCCAGAGCCTTTCTCCTCTCCTGCGCTGCCGAAGTCTCCAGTCTGCCCAGCGCCGCCAGTCCGCCCAGTCTGCCCAGTCTGCCCAGTGATCCCAGTCTGCCCAGTGCTCCCAGTCTGCCCAGCGCCGCCAGTCGGCCCAGCGTCGCCAGTCTGCCAGGATCCGCCAGAAGTGCCCGTCTGCCAGGATCCGCCAGAAGTGCCAGTCTGCCAAGATTTTCTAGATCGGCCAGACAACCTGAATCTTCCAGTTCCACCAGCCAGCCAGGATTTACCGGAGCTTACCACCTGCCTGAGCTTCCTCTCAGTACTGAGCTTCCTCTCAGTACTGAGCTTCCTCTCAGTACTAGGCTTCCTCTCAGTACCAGGCTGCTTCTGTCCCGAGCTGCCCCTCAGTCCCGTGCTGCCCCTCTGTCCTGAGATGCCCCTCTGTCCTGAGATGCCCCTCTGACCTGATATGCCCCTCTTTCCTGAGATGCCCCTCGGTCCCGAGCTGCCCCTCAGTTATGTGGGGATCAGGGTGAGGACTATTAGGCCATGGTCGGCGGGGAAAGTGGATTATCCCAGGACGCGAAGGAGAGGAAATAGGACATTTATGGAGTGGGGTCCACGTCCCGAGCCAGAACCGCCACCATGGACAGATGCCCACCCGGACCCTCCCTATGCTCTTGAGGTGCGTCCCGGAGTCCGCACCTTAGGGGGGGGGGGGGTTCTGTCACGCCTTGGTCATTGTATTTTGTGTTTTTGGTATATGTTTATGTAGGCCAGGGTGTGACATGGGTTTATATGTTGTGTTTCGTATTGGGGTTTGTATTAATTGGGATTGTGTATGATTAGGGGTGTGTCTAGTTAGGCTTGGCTGACTGAGGCGATTCCCAATTGGAGTCAGGTGATTCTCGTTGTCTCGGATTGGGAACCGTATTTAGGTAGCCTGAGTGCGCGTTGTATTTTGTGGGTGATTGTACCTGTCTCTGTGTTAGTCACCAGATAGGCTGTAATTAGTTCACGTTCCGTTTGTTGTTTTCTTATACAGTTATTTCATGTACCGCATTTATCTTCATTAAAGTCATGAGTAACCTACACGCTGCATTTCGGTCTGACTCTCTTCATACAACAGACGAACGTCGGTACACAAACACTCAATTAGTATTTGGTAGCATTATCTTTAAATTGTTTAACTTGGGTCAAACGTTTTGGGTAGCCTTCCACAAGCTTTCCACAATGAGTTGGGTGTATTTTGGCCCATTCCTCCTGACAGAACTGGTGTAACTGAGTCAGGTTTTTAGGCCTCCTTGCTCGCACACGCTTTTTCAGTTCTGCCCACACATTTTCTATAGGATGGAGGTCAGGGCTTTGTGATGGCCACCTTTAATTTGTTGTCCTTAAGCCATTTTGCAACAACTTTGGAAATATGCTTGGGGTCATTGTCCATTTGGAAAACTCATTTGTGACCAAGCTTTTAACTTCCAAGACTGATGTCTTCAATATATCCACATAATTTTCCATCGTCATGATTCCATCTATTTTGTGAAGTGCAGCAGTCCTTCCTGCAGCAAAGCACACCTACAAAATGATGCTGCCACCCCCGTGCTTCAGGGTTGGGATGGTGTTCTATTTTCCTGTCCTTGATGACGATGCTCCAAACATAACAATGGTCATTATGGCCAAAGAGTTCGATTTCTGTTTCATCAGACCAGAGGACATTTTTCCAAAAAGTACAATCTTTGTCCCCATGTGCAGTTGCAAACCGTAGTCTGGCTTTTATATGGCGGTTTTGGAGCAGTGGCTTCTTCCTTGCAGAGCAGCTTATCAGGTTATGTCAATATAGTACTCGTTTTACTGTGGATGTAGATACTTTTGTACCTGTTTCCTCCAGCATCTTCACAAGGTCCTTTGCTGTTGTTCTGGGATTGATTTGCACTATTCGCACCAAAGTACGTTCGACTCTAGGAGACAGAACACGTCTCCTTCCTGAGCTGTATGACGGCTGCGTGGTCCATTGGTGTTTATTCTTGCGTACAATTGTTAGTACAGGTGAACGTGGTTCCTTCAGGCGTTTGGAAATTGCTCCCAAGGATGAACCAGACATGTGGAGAACTACAATTTGTTTTCTGAGGTCTTGGCTGATTTCTTTTGATGTTCCCATGATGTCAAGCAAAGAGGCACTGAGTGGAAAGGTAGGCCTTGAAATACATCTGCAGGTACACCTCCAATTGACTCAAAGTATGTCAATTAGCCTACCAGAAGCTTCTAAAGCCATGACATAATGTTCTGGAATTTTCCAAGCTGTTTAAAGGCACAGTCAAACTTCTGACCCAATGGAATTGTGATAGTGAATATAAAGTGAAATAATCTGTCCGTAACAATTGTTGGAAAAATGCCTTGTAGATGTCCTAAATGACTTGCCAAAACTATAGTTGGTTAACAAGATTGACAAGAAATTTGTGGAGTGGTTGAAAAATTAGTTTTAATGACTTCAACCTAACTTAATGTAAACGTCCAACTTAAGAAATGTGTGCACACTTGGTTTTCCAAGATGGTGTAGGAGTCGGGCATGTGTTTTTATCTTGTTCCTTCCTGTCCCTTGTAAACATCGTTTTTCCTATTTTAATATCACTTTCTATCTACGGACTGAATATACTCTCCTGCAACCCGCCTCACCCAATGTGGTACGGATCTGCTATCTTTATACTTAAGAACTCATCAAAAGCTAGCCACAGCCTGTTAGCTTAAGAGGCTCATCGGACAAATTCTTTGGCCTCTATACCCACCATAGCTGCTGATCTGTCGTCTGAACTGTCACTTGAACCCCAACAGATGCTAGCCAGCTAACTAGTAGTCAGCTAGCCACTGCTAGCGGTCATCAGCCACTTCTGCATGGACAACTCTCGCCAGTCTGCACAGCGGGACTCAAACCAGGGCAAATCTGACTTATTTTTTTCCATGTCTCCGGATTCCTACATCAAGCTCTGAACCTTTGTTTTTCTTTCACCTGGATCACCGCAGCTAGCTAGCCGCTTCTCGAGTGGCCACTCCTGGCTAACGTCACTGTCCCAAAGCAGTAACCAATTAGCCTGGAGCTAGCCTAGCTAGGCCCATCTCCCGGCTAGCCAAAGAGGTCCATCAGCCACTACTTGGGCTACAATACCTCTTTTTGCCAACTGGCTTGGACCCCCGCCGACTCATCACGACTGGACCACCGACGTGTTTCACCCGATGGGGTTTTTAATCAACTGGCTCCGCCATCACTTCGCTCCCTGAAATCCCATCCGCCTAGCATGCTAGGCATGGCCTGCTAGCTGTCCAGAGCACATCCAACAAATTCTTTGGCCACAATACCTATTCTGCCAATTTGCCTAGTTTACCACACGGAGCCCTGAGTCTGCCGATGTAATAGCACAAGGGGGCCATAACAGACTTTCTTCCGTCGTGACGTCCCTCTAAGGCCCTTCTGTTAGCTTGCTAGCCCCAGCCCGCAAGCTGCCTGAAGCCACTCACTGGACTCCAATGATCACTCGGTTACGCATGCCTCTCGCTAACGTCAATATGCCTTATCCATTGCTGTTTTGGTTAGTATTTATTGCCTTATTTCACTGTAGAGGCTCTAGCCCTGCTCAATACGCCTTATTTAACATTTTAGTTTCACCTACCACACATGCGGTGACATCACCTGGTTTAAATTATATCTGTAGGGACAATATCTCTTTCATTGTCACTCTACGCACAGGGTTACCCTCACTGTATCATACCTACCATACCTTTGTCTGTACATTATGCCTTGAATCTATTCTACCGTGCCTAGAAATCTGCTCCCTTTACTCTCTGTTCTGAACGTACTAGACAACCAGTTATTTTAGCCTTTAGCCGTACCCTTATCCTCCTCCTCCTCTGTTCCTCTGGTGATGTGGAGGTTAATCTAGGCCCTGCAGTGCCTGGCTCCCTCCACTCCCATTCCCCAGACGCTATCATTTTCTGACTTCTGTAACCGTAAAAGCCTTGGTTTCATGCATGTTAACATTAGAACCCTCCTCCCTAAGTTTGTTTTATTCACTGCCATAGCACACTCTGCCAACCTGGATGTCCTAGTCGTGTCTGAGTCCTGGCTCAGGAAGACCACCAAAACCCCTGAAATTTCCATCCCTAACTATAACATTTTCCGACAAGATAGAACTGCCAAAGGGGGCGGTGTTGCAATCATCTACTGCAGAGATAGCCTGCAGAGTTCTGTCTTACTATCCAGGTCTGTACCCAAACAATTCAAGCTTCTACTTTTTTTCCCACCTTTCCAGAAACAAGTCTCTCACCATTGCCGCTTGCTATAGACCGCTCTCTGTGAACTGATTGCCCCCCCATCTATCTTCTGAGCTAGTGCTGCTAGGTAACCTAAACTGGGACATGCTTCACACCCTGACCATCCTACAATCTAAGCCTGATACCCTCAATCTCTAACAAATTATCAATGAACCCACCAGGTACAACCCGAAATCCCTCATAGATATCATTCTAACCAACTTGCCCTCCAAATACACCTCTGCGGTTTTCAACAAAGATCTCAGCGATTACTGCCTCATTGCCTGCATCCGTCAAATGACCACCCCTCATCACTGTCAAATGCTCCCTAAAACACTTCAGTGAGCAGGCTTTCCTAATCGACCTGGCCCGGGTATCCTGGAAGGATATTGACCTCATCCCATCAGTAGAGGATGCCTGGTCATTCTTTAAAAGTGCCTTCCTCACCATCTTAAATAAGCATGCCCCTTACAAAAAACTGAGTTCTCTCTAAACCCGTCTGCCCTTGACCAGCACAAAAACATCCTGTGGCGTTCTGCATTAGCAACGAATAGCCCCCGTGATATGGAACTTTTCAGGGACGTCAGGAACAAATATACACAGGCAGTTAGGAAAGCTAAGGCTAGCTTTTTCAAGCAGAAATGTGCATGCTGTAGTAAAGTCCATGGAGAATAAGAGCACCTCCTCCCAGCTGCCCACTGCACTGAGGCTAGGAAACTGTCACCACCGATAACTCCACTATAGTTGAGAATTTCAATAAGCATTTTTCCACGGCTGGCCATGCTTTCCACCTGGCTTCACCTACCCTGGTCAACAGCCTTGCACTCCCCACAGCAACTCGCCCAAGCCTCCCCATTTCTCCTCCACCCAAATCCAGATAGATGATGTTCTTAAAGAACTGCAAAACCTGGACCCCTACAAATCAGCCGGGCTAAACATTCTGGACCCTCTCTTTTTAAAATGATCTGCCGAAATTGTTGCAACCTCTATTACTAGCCTGTTCAACCTCTCCTTTGTATCGTCTGAGATTACCAAAGATTGGAATTCTGCCGAGGTCATCCCCCTCTTCAAAGGGGGAGGAACTCTAGACCCAAATTGCTACAGACCTATATCTATCCTACTGTCAGGATTTGGCCAGGGTTGTTCCGGTTTTTGGTCACTAGATGCCCCCATTGTGCCTTTTGACCTTTTGTTTTCCCTTGATCCCCATTATTATTTGCACCTGTGCCTCGTTTCCCCTGATTGTATTTAAACCCTTTGTTTTCCTCTGTTCTTTGCTCTGTGTTTGTATGTTAGCACCCAGCCCTAGTACTCTGAGAACTCTTGTTGATCCCGGTGGACTCTCTTGTGGAATTCTGTTTTTTTGTTCTTGTTTTTTTTGTTTTTTGAGTATCTTTTGAGGCTTTTTGTGCTTTACCTTCCACCTTGTGGATTTACCTTTTTTGTCTTGGAGGATTACCTTTGTTCTTGTAGGATTCCTTTTGAGGTTGTGGAGTTACATGTTTTCCTGAAGAACTTCACTTTTTACTTCATTAAATACACCGTCTCAAGTACTGCTGTGTCTGCCTCATCTTCTGGGTTCTGCCAACTATTCGTGGCTCAGTTGGTTAAGTGACTGTTTCTCACTCCAGAGACCCGGGTTCGTAACCGGGTCCTGACACCTACTCTACCTTTCTAAGGTCTTCGAAAACCAAGTCAACAAACAGATTACCGACCATTTAGAATCCCACCGTACCTTCTCCGCTATGCAATCTGGTTTCCGAGCTGGTCATGGGTGCACCTCAGCCACGCTCAAGGTCCTAAACAATATCATAACCGTCATCGATAAGAGACATTACTGTGCAGCCGTATTCATCGACCTGACCAAAGCATTTGACTCTGTCAATCACCACATTCTTATTGGCAGAATCAACAGCCTTGGTTTCTCAAATGATTGCCTCAAATCGGAGGGCCTGTTGTCCGGACCTCTTGCAGTCTATGGAGGGTTCAATTCTCGGGCCGACTCTCTTCTCTGTAAACATCAATGATGTCGCTCTCGTTGCTGGTGATTCTCTGACCCACCTCTATGCAGACGACACCATTCTGTATACTTCTGGCCCTTCTTTGGACACTGTGTTGACTAACCTCCAGACAAGCTTCAATGCTAATATAAAAACTATTTGAAAAAACTATTTGAGACTATTTGAGAGAAATAAGCTTTTATTTCAGCTCATGAAACTAGGGATCAACACTGAGATGTTGCATTTATATTTTTGTTCAGTGTAAGTGCCTTTGAATGGGGTATGGTAGTAAATGCCAGGTGCACCGGTTTGAGTGTGTCAAGAACTGCAATGCTTCTGGGTATTTCACGTTCAATAGTTTCCCGTGTGTATCAAGAATGGTCCACCACCTAAAGTTTATCCGGCCAACTTGACACAACTGTGGGAAACATTGGAGTCAACATGGGCCAGCATCCCTGTGGAATGCTTTCTACACCTTTTAGAGTCCATGCCCCGATGAATTGATACTTTTCTGAGGGCAAAAGGGGGTGCAACTCAATATTAGGAAGCTGTAAGGTCCATACCTCCATAGAATATAACAATTTGCCTGTGAATAACCACAAATTCATACAAACGTGCTACTGTTGTCAGGATTTGGCCAGGGTTGTTCCGGTTTTTGGTCACTAGATGCCCCCATTGTGCCTTTTGACCTTTTGTTTTCCCTTGATCCCCATTATTATTTGCACCTGTGCCTCGTTTCCCCTGATTGTATTTAAACCCTTTGTTTTCCTCTGGTCTTTGCTCTGTGTTTGTATGTTAGCACCCAGCCCTAGTACTCTGAGAACTCTTGTTGATCCCGGTGGACTCTCTTGTGGAATTCTGTTTTTTTGTTCTTGTTTGTTTGTTTTTTGAGTATCTTTTGAGGCTTTTTGTGCTTTACCTTCCACCTTGTGGATTTACCTTTTTTGTCTTGGAGGATTACCTTTGTTCTGGTAGGATTCCTTTTGAGGTTGTGGAGTTACATGTTTTCCTGAAGAACTTCACTTTTTACTTCATTAAATACACCGTCTCAAGTACTGCTGTGTCTGCCTCATCTTCTGGGTTCTGCCGACTATTCGTGGCTCAGTTGGTTAAGTGACTGTTTCTCACTCTGGAGACCCGGGTTTGTAACCGGGTCCTGACAACTGTATGCAGAATTCTTGACGCACAACCAAAGATGCTGCCATATCCTGCCAGCATGCCCACAAGCGAGCCACTCAGGAGCAGAATGATGAAGAGGGAGGAGGGAAAGGAATGAGATGGGAACAGCCATTTGTTGCAAGTTGGGGAGGAGGGCTAATAGCTGAACAAAAGAATATTCAACCTTTACTAAAGAATAGTCTAATAGCTGAGCTAGGTGTGAAATCCCCCTCCTAACAACCAAGGGGTAGCTTGCTACTCAATGTAATAAAGTAATGACTTTTCAAATAAGTTACCTCATAAATTAAGTTGGCTGACAATTTGTTAGCTACGTTGTCCTTACGAACCAGATAGCATATCAATCAGCAGTATGTACCGGTATGTTAGCTAGCTACCTAACATTAGTAGTTATACATCAAACTTGCCAGTGTATTAAAATAACTATAGGCTATCTAACAACTTGATTATTCTAGTCATTCTTAGCTAAATGGTATAGTCATTGTGCTTTCAGTCAAATAATATTACTAGAAAATAATTATATTCATGATATCACAAGTGCAATATTTTGAAACACAGCTTAGCCTTTTGTTAATCACCCTGTCGTCTCAGACTTAGAAATTATGCTTCACAGCGAAAGCAATCCAAGCGTTTGTGTAAGTTTATCGATAGCCTAGCATAGCATTATGTACACTTTGCATCAGGAAGCTTGGTCACGAAAATCAGAAAAGCAATCAAATTAACCATTTACCTTTGATGATCTTCGGATGTTTTCAATCACGGAGAATCCCAGTTACACAGCAAATGTTCCTTTTGTCCCATAAAGATTATTTTTATACCCAAAATACCGACATTTGTTTGGCGCGTTATGTTCAGATATCCACAGGAAAGAGCGGTCACGACAATGCAGACGGAAATTCCAAATATTCTTCATAATGTACACAGAAACATGTCAAACGTTTTTTATAATCATTCCTCAGGTAGTTTTTAAAATATACAGTATTTTCGATAATATATCAACCGAGTGTGTAGCTTTTTCCATAACAGCGGGAGGAACAATGGCCGCTTCACTCAATTGCGCACCATCTCACTCTGAGAGCCCCCACCTCTCCACTTACGCAATGTGATCCTTCACGCTCATTTTTTCAAAATAAAACCCTGAAACTATGTCTAAAGACTGACACCCTAGGGAAGCCACAGAAAAAGGAATCTGATTGATATCCATTTAAATGGAGGACAGGCACGCATAGGGACACATAGAGGCACTTCCTGATTGGATTATCCGCAGGATTTCGACTGCAATATCAGTTTTGTTATACTCACAGGCAAAAGTTATTACAGTTTTGGAAACTTTAGAGTGTTTTCTACCCTAATCTGTCAATTATATGCATATTCTAGCATCTGGTCTTGAGAAATAGGCCGTTTACTTTGGGAATGTTATTTTTCCAAACATAAAAAGTGCCCCCTAGCTTCAAGCGGTTATTAAAGTCCCTGGCTACTAGGAGCTCTGCCTCTGGGTGAGCGTTTTCTTGTTTGCTTATGGTGGAATACAGCTTATTCAATGCTGTCTTGGTGCCAGCCTCTGACTGTGGTGGTATGTAAACAGCTACAAAGAATATAGATGAAAACTCTCTCGGTAGGTAATGTGGTCTGCAGCTGTCACGCCCTGATCTGTTTCACCTGTTCCTGTGATCGGCTCCACCCTCTCCAGGTGTCGCTTAATTTTGCCTGTGTATTTATCCCTGTGTTTCCTGTCTCTCTGTGCCAGTTTGTCTTGTATGTTTAGTCAAGTCAACCAGCGTGTTTTTCCAATACCTCTTTTGCCATTCCACCTTTTTCTAGTCCTCCTGGTTTTGACCCTTGCCTGTTTCTGGACTCTGTACCTGCCTGCCTGACCATTCTGCCTGCCTTGACCACGAGCCTGTCTGCCACTGTACCTACTGGACTCTGATCTGGTTTTGACCTTTTTCCTGTCCACAGCCATTCTCTTGCCTACCTTTTGGATTATTAAACATTATAAGACTCCAACTCCTGTGTCTGCATCTGGGTCTCGCCATGTGCATTGATAGCAGCTTATCATGTGAAACTCTACCTCAGGTGAACAATGACTCGAGACTTCCTTAGATATAGTGCACCAGCTGTTGTTTACAAAAATACATAGACCTCAGTCCCTTGTCTTACCAGACGCCGCTGTTTTATCCTGCTGTATGTTGAAATTGTCGTCGTTCAGCCACAACTCCATGAAGGATTAGATGTTAGTGTTGACTGTCCCGTTAGTAGTTTAATCTTCCCAATAACTCGGCCATTTTATTGTCCAAAGACTGCATGTTTGCGGGGAGCGGGGGTTTATTCGATTGCCTCCTACTCCTCAGCAGCCTGCCCTCCGGCCTCTCTTTCTTCGCCACCTCTTCACTCTGATCACTGGGGTCAGGGCCCGTTCCCAAAGGGAGCCATATATCCCCCGCCTCATGAAATAAGAAAAATAATTCAGCTAGTCCGTGGTGAGTAATTGCAGTCCTGATGTCTTAAAGTTGTTTTGGGTTATAATAGACGGGACAATGGGATTGCAGTCCTGAGTTGAATACTTTAGCAAGGTCTCAAGCAAGATTAATCACTGAATGACCACTGTTGAGGGACTTACTGGAAACTTGTGGTCCAATAAAACCTTTTTTACAACGAAATTAATATTTGATCGCCTTCCAAATTAGTATACATTATACCATAGCCTTGTCTCTGGTGAGAATGAGAACAAAATCTGCAGAATTATTTGTAGAGACACACAGACAAAACAATCAAAGGTTATGGGCTAGTTATACCCTAAAGTTTTAGGCTAGTCTTAACACAAACTTTGTATTCACTTGGGAGCACAGTACAGACATCGTCCTTGTTTACTGTCACACATAAGGAATTTCACACCATGTTGCTCCAATATCCACCAGAATGAGACAAATATGAAATCCTGTCACCGTCTGCCTGTCAGTCATGGTTGTGAATAAGTAGGTAAGCAAAACTTTCCAACAAAAACTAGGAGGCAGATAAACGAGACCACACTAATCTGTAGCTTAATTGTCCACTAATTATATCGTAAATCACCGTGACGATGACAGCTAGTCCCAATTACAGATGTCACACTCAGCCTGGTCCCCTCCATCATGGCTCATTTCTACTCTGGAAACCACATTGTGTACAAATCACCTCCTTTAATTCATGTCAAGACAGTAGGTCAGTTAAAAAAAGAGACCCACCTACGCACTATAATGTGATTTTCCTTCATGTACCCCTGTTGAATGGCGATAAGAAAATAGGGCATTTTCAGTCTACAGAGCCTTCGTCCTACAGAGATTGCACTTATCGAAGCTGTCATAACAAAACCTAAGGGTGGTTGGAAAATAGCCTGACCGAAATGAACAAGAACTCATTTAAGTTATGACAACAGATATCCTATAATATGACGAAGTTGTTGGTTCAACCATCTCAGGCCTTTTGATGAGCTGATACTGTGGGGCAAAAAAGTATATAGTCAGCCACCAATTGTGGCAAGTTCTCCCACTTAAAAAGATGAGAGAGGCCTGTAATTTTCATCATAGGTACACTTCAACTATGACAGACAAAATGAGAAAAAAAATCCAGAAAATCACATTGTAGGATTTTTAATGAATTTCTTTGCAAATTATGGTGGAAAATAAGTATTTGGTCAATAACAAAAGTTTATCTCAATACTTTGTTATATACCCTTTGTTGGCAATGACAGAGGTCAAACGTTTTCTGTAAGTCTTCACAAGGTTTTCACACACTGTTGCTGGTATTTTGGCCCATTCCTCCATGCAGATCTCCTCTAGAGCAGTGATGTTTTGGGGCTGTTGCTGGGCAACACAGACTTTCAACTCCCTCCAAAGATTTTCTATGGGATTGAGATCTGGAGACTGGCTAGGCCACTCCAGGACCTTGAAATGCTTCTTACGAAGCCACTCCATCATTGCCCGGGTGGTGTGTTTGGGATCATTGTCATGCTGAAAGACCCAGCCACGTTTCACCTTCAATGCCCTTGCTGATGGAAGGAGGTTTTCACTCAAAATCTCACGATACATGGCCCCATTCATTCTTTCCTTTACACAGATCAGTCGTCCTGGTCCCTTTGCAGAAAAACAGCCCCAAAGCATGATGTTTCCACCCCATGCTTCACAGTAGGTATGGTATTCTTTGGATGCAACTCAGCATTCTTTGTCCTCCAAACACGACGAGTTGAGTTTTTACCAAAAAGTTATATTTTGGTTTCATCTGACCATATGACATTCTCCCAATCTTCTTCTGGATCATCCAAATGCTCTCTAGCAAACTTAAGATGGGCCTGGACATGTACAGGATTAAGCAGGGGGACACGTCTGGCACTGCAGAATTTGAGTCCCTGGCGGTGTAGTGTGTTACTGATGGTAGGCTTTGTTACTTTGGTCCCAGCTCTCTGCAGATCATTCACTAGGTTCGCCCCGTGTGGTTCTGGGATTTTTGCTCACCGTTCTTGTGATCATTTTGACCCCACGGGCTGAGATCTTGCGTGGAGCCCCAGATCGAGGTAGATTATCAGTGGTCTTGTATGTCTTCCATTTCCTAATAATTGCTCCCACAGTTGATTTCTTCAGAACAAGCTACTTACCTATTGCAGATTCAGTCTTCCCATCCTGGTGCAGGTCTACAATTTTGTTTCTGGTGTCCTTTGACAGCGCTTTGGCCTTGGTCATAATGGAGTTTGGAGTGTGACTGTTTGAGGTTGTGGACAGGTGTGTTTTATACCGATAACAAGTTCAAACAGGTGCCATTAATACAGGTAACGAGTGGAGGACAGAGGAGCCTCTTAATGAAGAAGTTACAGGTCTGTGAGAGTCTGAAATCTTGCTTGTTTGTAGGTGACCAAATACTTATTTTCCACCATAATTTGCAAATAAATTCATTAAAAATCCTACAATGTGATTTTCTGGATTTTTTTCTCCTCATCTTCTCTGTCAATAGTTGAAGTGTACCTATGATGAAAATTACAGGCCTCTCTCATCTTTTTAAGTGGGAGAACTTTCACAATTGGTGGCTGACTAAATACTTTTTTGCCCCACTGTATATCATCATAAGTGAGTTACGAAACCCAGTCAGACATCAAACATTCAAGCTTGGTTATAGACACACCATAGCAGCTCTTAAGACTCCTAATTGTCTACTTAAAGTTCAGAACTGGGGAGGCCTAATCAGGACAATATAGAGTTATGAATGAAGTGATCTTTTTGTTGAGAAAAGCATCGTCTAAAACTCTAGTTTTCCATTAGATAAAGGAACATTTATCAAACATATATAATTTGGATTCCATTATGATTTTAGTCGCTCCTAATTCCTGGATTCTTCTAGGAGTTTATACTAATGACAAAGCAGCAAGGATAAGTCTTAGTCATTACTGTTCCGATATAGTCATCAAACAAGCCAGGCTAATGGTGATTAAATATACTCCTTTGATTAAAATGGATTTCCGGAGCAAGATTTATATTTGGCTGATTTGGGTTAAAGACTGTGGGTTATATGCATTATGTTAGTCATGGACAAATTCTTATTTTACAATGACGGCCTACCAAAAAGGCGAAAGGCCTGCTGCGGGGGCTGGGATAAAATATATATATACAGTGGGGAGAACAAGTATTTGATACACTGACAATTTTGCAGGGTTTCTGACATACAAAGCATGTAGAGGTCTGTAATTTTTATCATAGGTACACTTCAACTGTGAGAGGCGGAATCTAAAACAAAAGTCCAGAAAATCACATTGTACGATTTTTAAGTAATTAATTGGCATTTTATTGCATGACATAAGCATTTGATACAGAAACCTTTGTTTGCAATTACAGAGATCATACATTTCCTGTAGTTCTTGACCAGGTTGGAACACACTGCAGCAGGATTTTGGCCCACTCCTCCATACAGACCTTCTCCAGATCCTTCAGGTTTCGGGGCTGTCGCTGGGCAATACGGACTTTCAGCTCCCTCCAAAGATGTTCTATTCGGTTTAGGTCTGGAGACTGGCTAGGCCACTCCAGGACCTTGAGATTCGTCTCACGGAGCCACTCCTTAGTTGCCCTGGCTGTGTGTTTCGGGTCATTGTCATGCTGGAAAACCCAGCCACGACCCATCTTCAATGCTCTTACTGAGGGAAGGAGGTTGCTGGCCAAGATCTCGCGATACATGGCCCCATCCATCCTCCCCTCAATACGGTGCAGTCGTCCTGTCCCCTTTGCAGAAAAGCATCCCAAAGAATGATGTTTTCACTTCCATGCTTCACGGTTGGGATGGTGTTCTTGGGGTTGTACTCATCCTTCTTCTTACTCCAAACACGGCGAGTGGAGTTTAGACCAAAAACCTTATCCCATTCCTGCTCTGGACCATCCAGATGGGTATTGGCAAACTTCAGACGGGCCTGGACATGCGCTGGCTTGAGCTGGGGGACCTTGCGTGCGCTGCAAGATTTTAATCCATGACGGCGTAGTGTGTTACTAATGGTTTTCTTTGAGACTGTGGTCCCAGCTCTCTTCAGGTCATTGACCAGGTCCCATCACGTAGTTCTGTGCTGATCCCTCACCTTCCTCATTATCATTGATGACCCACAAGGTGAGATCTTGCATGGAGCCTCAGACCGAGGGTGATTGACCGTCATCTTGAACTTCTTCCATATTCTAATAATTGCGCCAACAGTTGTTGCCTTCTCACCAAGCTGATTACCTATTGTCCTGTATCCCAGCCTTGTGCAGGTCTACAATTTTATCCCTGATGTCCTTACACAGCTCTCTGGTCTTGGCCATTGTGGAGAGGTTGTAATCTGTGGCCAGGTATCTGTTATACAGGAAACGAGTTCAAACAGGTGCAGTTAATACAGGTAATGAGTGGAGAACAGGAGGGTTTCTTAAAGAAAAACTAACAGGTCTGTGAGAGCCAGAATTATTTCTGGTTGGTAGGTGATGAAATACTTATGTCATGCAATAAAATGCAAATGAATTACTTATAAATCATACAATGTCATTTTCTGGATTTTGTTTTAGATTCCATCTCGCACAGTTGAAATGTACCTATGATACAAATTACAGACCTCTACATGCTTTGTAAGTAGGGACAACCTGCAAAATCGGCAGTATATCAAATACTTGTTCTCCCCACTGTGTATATATATATATATATATATATACAGTTGAAGTCGGAAGTTTACATACCTTAAGGGAAGATTTCGGCAGTACCTGTATGGTTAGTGAGAAAGTCCATATTGCAAATGTACGGTCCCTTACTAGACGTCCGAAATCGTTTGTAAAATTCGCGGACGGCGTCGGGCCGAGCGGCAGGGCCGGACCTACCAGGAAGTCATCAAATGAACTTTGTCGGACATTCGGTTTCCGTTTTACAAAAATAATAAGATTTAGGTAATTTTTCCGCTGTCCCGGAAATTCCCACAAGAGGGCATAATCAATCATATTGCTATTGGACAAAACATCACGATTCACGACGGGGCCTTATCTCGAAAACTGAAAATATTTAGAAGCCGAAACTCGGTGAGCATAGGGGCGGCATAATGGGCAGTTGGCCCCGAACAAGATGGCGTCTAGGCCTCAACGGTTTTTGAGTTATGGCCATTTATCTGGGATTAAAGGTCCAAAATGAAAATAGAGAAATTATTTTTCCAATTCACGTCAAAGTCAAGGAGCCTCCGGTGTCTATAAAAAAAGAACCAGCCATTTATCTATCGTCATTTAAGAGAAATCGTACAACGACACCTTGGTGATGTTCACGGATAGGTGATTTTTTTTTCAACGGTTACAGATCCAGTTGCAGGGTGTTCTTACGAATCTTTTTAAAGTGTGCTGCAGAGCTCTGCGAGATTTCTGTGATTTTCTATGATTTTCTGAAATAACACACACTCACTAAACCCTCCGTAAATAACTCAGTTCTTAACGTAAAGACTTAAAACTCAGGATTATGTAAAGGCATACCCCAATCATGATATGAGTTTATTTATAGCTTCCTGTGCCAACCGGAAGTGCCTTAAATGGTGTCACAGTGGCAGTTTCCAAGTGTTAAAAAGGTCAGATCTTTTCAAAACTTCATATGTGTGATTAGGCAACCCCCATAAACTGTAAGTCAGTCATTTCTCCCAACAGATGTCAAAGAAAAGCTCTCTCTCACACACATACACACACACACACAGAAACACACACACAGCAAGGATGGAGTGACAAAGTGTGGTGCTTAAAGACACACAAAGCCTAAAAAGTGGGTTTGGTGTCAATTGGTATCACTTTGGTGTCAGAATGACATCTAATTGACTGATGGACACTGACTTGCTAGTTGACTTTTGTACATTAGCAATATGTTTAAACGGAGAGGGACCATCACCAAAATGGCATTCTGAAATCAACACAAAAAATGGCATCACCATAGTCTCCAGACTGTGCCGAGTTCAACGAGATGCCCCGCTTGACCGTAGCTCGCTCTGAGTGCAGTGACCTTGAAAAAAAGCAGAACCAAAATGAAGCCTGGCCCTCAATGTCATTTGCTTTTGGGTGACAGTGAGAGAACCGTTAGGGTGAGAAGCACAACTCGACCTCAGGTACGTTCCTAAGGTCCTCCCGATCCGTGCAAGCCTAACCTTGACCCTGTGGCATTAACCCTTAACAGTTAAAAGAAGGTGTTTACATCAAAGAGTTTGCATTGACTTCTCTCCCCATAGGAATACATTGCCTGCACCCCTAAATTCAACATGAAGTCTATATGGGTTATGAATGCCGTACGAACCTGTCTTTGATAAAAGTCCATCAGGCCAGTATGAGGTCTACCTGTGTTGATTCTAAGCTTCCTGGACCAACCGGAAGTGGTTAAAATCACCCTAAAAGTGTTTTTCCATTACCTGCCTGCAGTTTGATAGACATAGTGCATTCAACCCTGTGTAAATCAGTCAATTCTTAACGTAAGGACTTAAAACTCAGGATTCTGTAAAAGCATTCCCCAGTGAGGATATGTGTTGACTTATAGCTTCCTGTGCCAACCGGAAGTGCCATAATCGGTGTCTCTTGGGCTGTTTCGAGGGGTTAAAAAAGTCAGATCTTTCCAAAACTTCATATATGTGATTAGACAACCCCCATGAACTGTAAATCAGTCATTTTTCCCATAAAATTTCAAAGGAAAACTAAATCACACATACACACAGCTTGGAAGTAGGGACCCATTGGGGTTCGTAGAGACATACACTGCCTGCATTAGTTAACCTTGTTGGAACTTTTAAAGAACCGTCAGACCTAGAGTTCCGAAACTTTAGAATCCTGTTCTAGACCTCAGGTCGATAGTGCGTGGTGAGTTACGTGGCTCTAGACGGTTCTCGGACCGAGAAACAGCTTCGTACATTTGCAATGACTTCAATTCATTTTGACCATTATGAAAATGGAGACATTTAGAAATGTCTCAGAGACACAAGACTAGGTGCATTGCAACCATCTCGGCCCATATAGACAGACCCCAATGTTTCTGTCCGATAGCTCATTCAAGGACCCCGTAGCAAGTCATGGAAAAAAGTGGATTTTCAGCACCAATTAGGGTTTTGCTCGGACACCAAATGACCGATCGAGCCGAAACTTGGGATTCGGGGTCGCCTCAGCTAGGCCTACACGTAACATAAGAAATGGACCCACAGCTAGAACGTAACTACGTGTTTTATGTTTTTTTTATGGTTTGAACCAAAGGCGTTGTGAATTTTGGGCCAGCTCTGAAGTATGTGATAGTTGGCTACTAAACAGGTTGGAAAAAGTGGGTTTAGTGTCAGTATGTATCAGTTTGGTGTCAGAATGATATCTAATTGACTGATGGACGGTGACTTGCTGGTGACTCTTGTCCATTTGCAATATGTTTAAACAGTGAGGTACCATCACCAAAAGTGACATTCTGAAATCAACCCTAACGAGCCATTGAGATGAACCAGAATCACTGCCCAGCCATCCCAAGTTCATCGGGCCAGTCAATTTCACATTCCTGCAGGATTTTTATAGCATGACAAATTCGTGATGGTACCTGCCCATTGAACCATATTGCAAATGCACAGTCACTTTGCAAAAGTGAGAAAACATAAACAAATGGACATGATGAAATCAACACAACGAGTGATGGAAAGGTACAACTCTCACTGCTCGGCCATCCTGTGTTCATCAGGCCAGTCAATTTTGCATTTTTGAGCATGTCAAATTTCATATGGTAAATGCACATTGAAACAAATTGCAAATGCACGTGCATTTGCAATATGATTCTATAGTGTAAAAACATCACAAAATGGACATGATGAAGTCAACACAACGAGCGATGGAAAGGAGCAACTATCACTGTCAGGCCATCCCGAGTTCATCTGGCCAGTCAATTTAGCATGTCAAATTTCATATGGTAATTGTCCATTGAACCACATTGCAAATGCACGTGCACTTGCAATATGATTCTATAGTGAAAAAACATCACCTAATGGACATGATGAAATCAACACAACGAGTGATGGAAAGGAACAACTATCACTGCCCGGCCATCCTGTGTTCCCATAGCGGGCATTAATATCAGAATGACCGGTAAATGCATTCACAACCATATTTTCATTTTTGGGTTACCAGGTGCCTATTTTCAATCACCAGTTGCACAACAATGCGTATCCATCAGAATATTTTAAACAGTCCATAAAGCACTCAGGACTGCCCCCATAGATAGAGGGCCGTAGTAGGGTACTCCCATAGCGGGCATGGATAATAGGAGTCCCGGTAAATGCATTTACAACCATATTTTAATTTTTGGGTTACCAGTTGCACAACAATGCACGTGCATTTGCAATATGATTCTATAGTGAAAAAACATCACCAAATGGACATGATGAAATCAACACAACGAGTGATGGAAAGGAACAACTATCACTGCCAGGCCATCCTGTGTTCATCAGGCCAGTCAATTTTGCATTCCTGCAGCATTTCTATAGCATGACAAAATTGTGATGGTACATGCCCATTGAACCATATTGCCAATGCACAGTGACTTTGCAAAAGTGAGAAAACATAAACAAATGGACATGATGAAATCAACACAACGAGTGATGGAAAGGTACAACTCTCACTGCTCGGCCATCCTGTGTTCATCAGACCAGTCAATTTTGCATTTTTGAGCATGTCAAATTTCATATGGTAAATGCACATTGAAACATATTGCAAATGCACGTGCATTTGCAATATGATTCTATAGTGTAAAAACATCACCTAATGGACATGATGAAATCAACACAACGAGTGATGGAAATGTACAACTATCACTGCTCGGCCATCCTGTGTTCATTTTTTGGGGGGTTACCAGGTGCCTATTTTCAATCACCAGTTGCACAACATGCGTATCCATCAGAATATTTTAAACAGTCCATAAAGCACTCAGGACGGACCCCATAGATAGAGGGCCGTAGTAGGGTACTCCCATAGCGGGCATGGACAATAGGAGTCCTGGTAAATGCATTTTCAACCATATTTTAATTTTTGGGTTATCAGTTGCACAACTATGCACTTGCATTTGCAATATGATTCTATAGTGAAAAAACATCACCAAATGGACATGATGAAATCAACACAACGAGTGATGGAAAGGTACAACTCTCACTGCCAGGCCATCCTGTATTCTTCAGGCCAGTCAATTAAGCATTTTTGAGCATGTCAAATTTCATATGGTAAATGCACATTGAAAGATATTGCAAATGCACGTGCACTTACAATATGATTCTATAGTGAAAAAACATCACCTAACGGAGATGATGAAATCAACACAACGAGTGATGGAAATGTACAACTATCACTGCTCGGCCATCCTGTGTTCATCAGACCAGTCAATTTTGCATTTTTGAGCATGTCAAATTTCATATGGTAAATGCACATTGAAACATATTGCAAATGCACGTGCATTTGCAATATGATTCTATAGTGAAAAAACATCACAAAATGGACATGATGAAGTCAACACAACGAGTGATGGAAAGGAACAACTATCACTGCCCGGCCATCCCGAGTTCATCTGGCCAGTCAATTTTGCATTTCTGCAGCATTTTTGAGCATGTCAAATTTCATATAGTAATTGTCCATTGAACCATATTGCAAATGCACGTGCACTTGCAATATGATTATATAGTGAAAAAACATCACAAAATGGACATGATGAAGTTAACACAACGAGTGATGGAAAGGAACAACTATCACTGCCCGGCCATCCCGAGTTCATCAGGCCAGTCAATTTTGCATTTCTGCAGGATTTTTGAGCATGTCAAATTTCTTATGGCATTTGGCCCACAAAAAAATTCCTTATGCACAATTTAAAAAAATAAAATAATATATATGATAATAAAATTGGACAAAAGTATATTCATACAGTTCTTACACATGTGTAATTGACAAAAAAAATCGAAAGAATTTCAAAAAACGGTCCAGAAAGCACTTTAAGGGTGTGTGAAGTTTTTTTTTTTTTTTTTGACATTTCTGACTTCTGACTTGACTTCCTATGAAATCATATTGAAATTGGACAAAACATATTCCTTATGCGCATGTAAAAAAAAAATATGATAATAAAATTGGACAAAAGTATATTCATACAGTTCTTACACATGTGTAATTGACAAAAAAATCGAAAGAATTTCGAAAAACGGTCCAGAAAGCACTTTTTTAAGGGGTGATAAGTTTTTGACAAATTCATTTTTTCAAAATTTTGCTTTTGGACATTGACTTGGGTTACATTTCCAATATGAAAAACCCCGGTGGAGCGGATTCGCCCCCTGTTGGATTTTTAAAGTGTTACAACTGGCAATTGCCATATGGCATTTGCAATACACTTTGCATGAATCAACGCCGAATTGGGTGGTATTGGCCAATGTGTATATGGTTTGTCCGATGCCAATGACTTGCCATTCATTTTTGTCCAATACAGGGGGGTATTCCCTTACATATACTTAGGTTGAAGTCATTAAAACTTGTTTTTCAAACACTCCACAAATTTCTTGTTAAACTATAGTTTTGGCAAGTCGGGTAGGACATCCACTTTGTGCACGACACAAGTAATTTTTCAGAAGTTTACAAACACTAAGTTGACTGTGCCTTTAAACAGCTAGGAAAAATCCAGAAAATCATGGCTTTTGAAGCTTCTGAAAGGCTAATTGACATAATTTGAGTCAGTTGGAGGTGTACCTGTGGATGTATTTCAAGGCCTACCTTCAAACTCAGTGCCTCTTTGCTTGACATCATTGCAAAATCAAAATAAATCTGCCAAGAACTACACAAAAATTGTAGACCTCCACAAGTCTGGTTCATCCTTGGGAGCAATTTCCAAGCGCCTGAAGGTACCACGTTCATCTGTACAAACAATAGTACGGAAGTATAAACACCATGGGTACACGCAGCCATCATACCGCTCAGGAAGGAGACACGTTCTGTCTCCTAGAGATGAACGTGCTTTGGTGCAAAAAGTGAAAATCAATCCCAAAACAGCAGCAAAGGACCTTGTGAAGATGCTGGAGGAAACGGGTATGAAAGTATCTATATCCCCAGTAAAACGAGTCCTATATCGACATAACCTGAAAGGCCGCTGAGCAAGGAAGATGCCACTGCTCCAAAACCGCCATAAAAATCCAGACTACGGTTTGCAACTGCACATGGGGACAAAGATCTTACTTTTTGGAGAAATGTCCTCTGGTCTGATGAAACAAAAAAATAATTTTGGGGCCATAATGACTATCGTTATGTTTGGAGGAAGAAGGTGAAGGCTTGCAAGCCGATGAACACTGTTCCAACAGTGAAGCACGGGGGTGGCAGCATCAAGTTGTGGGGGTGCTTTGCTGCAGGAGGGACTGGTGCACTTCACAAAATAGATTGCATCATGAGGATGGAAAATTATGTGGATATATTGAAGCAACATCTCAAGACATCAGTCAGGAAGTTAAAGCTTGGTCGCAAATGTGTCTTCAAAATGGACAATGGCCCCAAGCATACTTCCAAGTTGTGGCAAAATGGCTTAAGGACAACCAATTCAAGGTATTGGAGTGGCCATCACAAAACCCTGACCTCAATCCTATATAAAATGTGTGGGCAGAACTGAAAAAGCATGTGCAAGCAAGGAGGCCTACAAACCTGACTCAGTTTCACCAGCTCTGTCAGGAGGAATGGGTCAAAATTCACCCAAATTATTGTGGGAAGCTTGTGGATGGCTACCTGAAATGTTTAAACAATTGAAAGGCAATGTTACCAAATACTAATTGAGTGTATGTGAACTTCTGACCTACTGGGAATGTGATGAAAGAAATAAAAGCTGAAATAAATCATTCTCTACTACTATCCTGACATTTCACATTCTTAAAATAAAGTGGTGATCCTAATTGACCTAATACAGGGAATTTATACTAATTTATACTATTAAATGTCAGGAATTGTGAAGGAATGAGTTTAAATGTATTTGTCTAAGGTGTATGTAAACTGTATATATAAAAAATGTACACACACTGTAGGGGAAAACATACATCATGACAAGACAGACACCACAACACTACATAAAGAAATATCTAATCTAATTTTTTTGGTCACATACACATGGTTAACAGATGTTAATGCGAGTGTAGCGAAATGCTTGTGCTTCTAGTTCCGACCATGTAGTAATATCTAACAAGTCATTTAACAATTTCACAACAACTACCTTTTACACACAAATGTAAAGTAATGAATAAGAATATGTACATATAAATATATGGATGAGCGATGGCCGAACAGCATAGGCAAGATGCGGTAGACGGTATAGAGTACAAAAATGTATGTAAACATTATATAAAGTGGCATTATTTAAAGTGACTAGTGATTCATTTATTACATCTAATTTTAATTATTAAAGTGGCTATAGATTTGAGTCAGTATGTTGGCAGCAGCCACTCAATATTAGTAATGGCTGTTTATCATGCCTTACCTTTCAAGATCTTCTTCTGTTTGCACTCCAATATGTCCCATAAACATCACAAATGGTCCTTTTGTCCGATTAATTACGTTGATATTTATTTGGAGCGTTTGATTCAGAAAAACACCGGTTCCAACACGCGAGACATGACTACAATCTTTGTCCAAACATTTCAAACAACTTTCCTGATACAACTTTTTTTTTTAACGTAAATAATCAATACAATATAAGAAGTAATAAACAGAGTTCAATACCGGAGGAATACAAAGTGGAGCGTGCTTTTTAGGTCATGCGCCTCTAACAAAGAGTACACTTCCCTCTACCCTCGTTCTGAACAGTGCTACTTCTTCATTTCTCAAAGGAAAAACCTCAACCAATTTCTAACGACTGTTGACATCCAGTGGAAGTGATAGGAACTGCAAACCTGCCCCTTAGAAATCTGGAATCCCAATGAAAAACCATTGAAAAGAGAGTGACCTCAAACAAAACAAATTCTGAATGGTTTGTCCTCTGGGTTTTGCCTGCCAAATATGTTCTGTTGTACTCCCATACATCACTTAAACAGTTTCAGAAACGGCATAGTGTTTTCTATCCAAATCAACTAATAATATGCATATCTTAGTTTCTGGGCCTGAGTAGCAGGCAGTTTACTTTGGACATGCTTTTCATCCGGACGTGAAAATACTGCCCCCTATCCCAATGAAGTTAAAAGTGTCCATGATTGAGTCTTTGAATGAAGAGATGGAGATAAAACTGTCCAGCATGAGTGTTTGTTGCAGATTGTTCCAGACGCTAGCTGCAGCGAACTGAAAAGATGAGCGACCCAGGGATGTGTATGCTTTTGGACCTTTAACAGAATGTGACTGGCAGAACAGGTGTTGTATGTGGAGGATGAGGGCTGCAGTAGGTATCTGAGATAGGGGGGAGCGAGGCCTAAGAGGGTTTTATAAATAAGTATCAACCGGCGGGTTTACAGAGATGACCAGTTTGCAGAGGAGTACGCGTGATGTGTCCTATAAGGAGCATTAGTGGCAAATCTGATGCTTGAATGGTAAAGAACATCTAGCCGATCGAGAGCACCCTTACCTGCTGATCTATAAATTATGTCTCTGTAATCTAGCATGGGTAAAATGGTCATCTGAATCAGGGTTAGTTTGGCAGATGAGGTGAAAGAGGAGCGATTACGACAATGGAAACCAAGTCTATATTTAACCTCAGCCTGCAGCTTTGATATGTGCTGAGAGAAGGACAGTGTACCATCTAGCCATTCTCTCAAGTACTTGTATGAGTTGACTACCTGAAGCTCTAAACCTTAAAGAGGTAATCACACCTGTGGGGAGAGGGGCATTCTTTTTACCAAACCACATGTCCTTTGTTTTGGAGGTGTCAGGAACAAGCTTAAGGGCAGAGAAATCTTGTTGGACACTATGAAAGCTTTGTTGTAGAGCGTTTAACATAAAATCCGGGGAGGGGCCAGCTGAATGTAAGACTGTATCATCTGCATATAAATGGATGAGAGTTTCCTCCTGCCTGAGCTATGTTGTTGATGTACATTGAGAAGAGCGTGGGGCCTATGATCGAACCTTGGGGTACACCCTTGGTGACAGGCAGTGGCTGAGACAGCAGATGTTTTGACTTTTGTACACTGCACTCTTTGAGAGAGGTAGTTAGCAAACCAGGCCAAAGACCCCACAGAGACACCAATACTCATTCGCTGGCCGACAAGAATGGAATGGTCTACCGTATCATAAGCTTTGGCCAAGTCAATAAAAATAGCAGGACAACATTGCTTAGAATCAAGGGCAGTGCTTACATCATTGGCGATACCATAGCTCTTATCAAACCTAGAGTCCTTTCACAACAGGATGACTGGCTGTGGTGGTCATGAAATTGTGTCAGCCTGTTGTCATTCAAAGACTGCTGGTAATTGACTTCTTCAGTAAGGGCATTCTACGGCCAACTGTTTGTTTATGGAGATTGCATAGCTGTGTGCTTGATTTTATACACCTGTCAGCAACTGGTGTGGCTGAAATATCCGAATCCACTAATTTGAAGGGGTGTCCACATGCTTATGGCCATGTAGTGTATCAAAAAAAGCTTGCGCCTCAGGCTGCACACACTGTTTTCTCATAAAGTGATAATTGTTTACCTATTCTAAATGTAACCTTGCCTTCACTAATATGCTAAATTAGTTTAGATTTAGAATGGTCTATTATAAAATAGGTAGGAACAGGGGCAGAAAAAACACATCATCCATATGCACTCGAACAGTGAATGGAGGCTGGTTTGTTTTTAAGGCAACGGTTATTTCACTCCAGGTATCAACCACTATTTGAAGAGCATGCAGCCTCTCACTGCATGACAGGTGATATTCCGCCCAAACCCTATGCCATGGGCTCTCCAACCCTGTTCCTGGAGCTACCCGGTACTTAATTTAGGAAACCTACTGAAATCTGTTCGGGGAACATCGATAGTAACATGTTTTCACAACGAAACATATTTCATTCAACTGTTGACAGCCCCTCTCTCTGCGTGCTGGATCAAGGAATGAAGGAGAGAGAGGAGAGATGGAAACTCATAGTGGTGAGATATTCTGTGGCAAAAGAGAATGTGTCAGCCTATTAATTATGAAAATAAAAAAATGCCCTATTGCTAAGCTATTCAAAATCAAATACTTATTCACTATAATAGTAGACCTAGCCACTAGGCCTATACGTTCTCTCCCAAATCATGAGTAGAAAGATTGGAGAATAGCATAAGGTAACCAGTCCATCCAGAATGATACAGGCCACACTCAAAGGAAATGACTAGAATTTGTTTAATTTTGGAGTAAAGGCTAGAGCTATTATGTACTAAAGACATCTTAAATCCATGTTTTAAAAGTGTTTCTGCCATGCATAATGTGATAGGCTATGTATTGTATAATGGCACAATCATTATTTAATTCAGGTTTTTTTTTCGGGCCTGGGCTCATATGCTTAGGCAAAAAATCTAATATGTGAAAATGTGTTTTGAAATAATAAATCACCTTTAGAAAGCGTTGTCCATTTAGTTGTGTTAGGCTTTGAATAACCATCCACCATGACCATGTTTTCCACTCAGTTTCAACCTGTTGTGAACTTCTTTCTTCAAATCAATCGCAGTGAGGTGAGTTTTAAAAGCACCATACTGTTTTGATGATAAGTCTTTGATGTGACTTTCGATCACATTCGCATTGATGTCAGAGTGGTTAGAGGAACAATAGAGCCCCGAGTAACAGGCCGTTAGCGACCTGATGGCCATTGGTGTCATGCAGGTGAAAGAGGACCCAAAAGCGACTTAACAGAAACAGAGTTTATTTAAATCCAAACAGGGAATAACAAAAATCCTCTAGTCTGTAGAGGGGAATAACTAGAGAAGCGGCCACAGACTGCAGGTCGCTTCGGGTAGGCGCAGGCCGTAGTTGATAGAGCCACCTGCTCACACGCAGCATCTGATGAAGGCAAAAAACACGACAGGACAGGGCGAAACACAATCACAGCATGGTGAATACAAAACGAGGAACCGACGGGACAGGAACGGATCACAAAGGAATAAATAGGGACTCTAATCAGGGGAAAGGATCGGGAACAGGTGTGGGAAGACTAAATGATGATTAGGGGAATAGGAACAGCTGGGAGCAGGAACGGAACGATAGAGAGAAGAGAGAGCGAGAGAGTGAGAGAGGGAGGGGGAGAGAGAGGGATAGAAGGAGGGAAAGAACCAAATAAGACCAGCAGAGGGAAACGAATAGCATGGGGAGCACAGGGACAAGACATGATAATAAATGACAAACATGACAGTACCCCCCACTCACCGAGCGCCTCCTGGCGCACTCGAGGAGGAATCCTGGCGGCAACGGAGGAAATCATCGATGAGTGAACGGTCCAGCACGTCCCGAGACGGAACCCAACTCCTCTCCTCAGGACCGTAACCCTCCCAATCCACTAGGTATTGGTGACCCCGTCCCCGAGAACGCATGTCCATGATCTTATGTACCTTGTAAATAGGTGCGCTCTCGACAAGGACGGGAGGGGGGAGGGAAGACGAACGGGGTGCGAAGAAAGGGCTTAACACAGGAGACATGGAAGACAGGATGGACGCGACGAAGATGTCGCGGAAGAAGCAGTCGCACAGCGACAGGATTGACGACCTGGGAGACACGGAACGGACCAATGAACCGCGGAGTCAACTTACGAGAAGCTGTCGTAAGAGGAAGGTTGCGAGTGGAAAGCCACACTCTCTGGCCGCAACAATACCTTGGACTCTTAATCCTGCGTTTATTGGCGGCTCTCACCGTCTGTGCCCTGTAACGGCAAAGTGCAGACCTCACCCTCCTCCAGGTGCGCTCACAACGTTGGACAAACGCTTGAGCGGAGGGAACGCTGGACTCGGCAAGCTGGGATGAGAACAGAGGAGGCTGGTAACCCAGACTACTCTGAAACGGAGATAACCCGGTAGCAGACGAAGGAAGCGAATTGTGAGCGTATTCTGCCCAGGGGAGCTGTTCTGCCCAAGACGCAGGGTTTCTGAAAGAAAGGCTGCGTAGTATGCGACCAATCGTCTGATTGGCCCTCTCTGCTTGACCGTTAGACTGGGGATGAAACCCGGAAGAGAGACTGACGGACGCACCAATCAAACGACAGAACTCCCTCCAAAACTGTGACGTGAATTGCGGGCCTCTGTCTGAAACGGCGTCTAACGGGAGGCCATGAATTCTGAATACATTCTCAATAATGATTTGTGCCGTCTCCTTAGCGGAAGGAAGTTTAGCGAGGGGAATGAAATGTGCCGCCTTAGAGAACCTATCGACAACCGTCAGAATCACAGTCTTCCCCGCAGACAAAGGCAGACCGGTAATGAAGTCTAAGGCAATGTGAGACCATGGTCGAGAAGGAATGGGGAGCGGTCTGAGACGACCGGCAGGAGGAGAGTTACCCGACTTAGTCTGCGCGCAGTCCGAACAAGCAGCCACGAAACGGCGCGTGTCACGCTCCTGAGTCGGCCACCAAAAGCGCTGGCGAATAGACGCAAGAGTGCCTCGAACACCGGGATGACCAGCTAACTTGGCAGAGTGAGCCCACTGAAGAACAGCCAGACGAGTGGAAACAGGAACGAAAAGGAGGTTACTAGGACAAGCGCGCGGCGACGCAGTGTGCGTGAGTGCTTGCTTAACCTGTCTTTCAATTCCCCAGACTGTTAACCCGACAACACGCCCATAAGGAAGAATCCCCTCGGGATCAGTAGAAGCCACAGAAGAACTAAACAGACGGGATAAGGCATCAGGCTTGGTGTTCTTGCTACCCGGACGGTAAGAAATCACAAACTCGAAACGAGCGAAAAACAACGCCCAACGAGCTTGACGGGCATTAAGTCGTTTGGCAGAACGGATGTACTCAAGGTTCTTATGGTCTGTCCAAACGACAAAAGGAACGGTCGCCCCCTCCAACCACTGTCGCCATTCGCCTAGGGCTAAGCGGATGGCGAGCAGTTCACGGTTACCCACATCATAGTTGCGCTCAGATGGCGACAGGCGATGAGAAAAATAAGCGCAAGGATGAACCTTATCGTCAGACTGGAAGCGCTGGGATAGAATGGCTCCCACGCCTACCTCTGAAGCGTCAACCTCGACAATGAATTGTCTAGTGACGTCAGGAGTAACGAGGATAGGAGCGGACGTAAAACGTTCTTTTAGAAGATCAAAAGCTCCCTGGGCGGAACCGGACCACTTAAAACACGTCTTGACAGAAGTAAGAGCTGTGAGAGGGGCAGCAACTTGACCGAAATTACGAATGAAACGCCGATAGAAATTAGCGAAACCTAAAAAGCGCTGCAACTCGACACGTGACCTTGGAACGGGCCAATCACTGACAGCTTGGACCTTAGCGGAATCCATCTGAATGCCTTCAGCGGAAATAACGGAACCGAGAAAAGTAACGGAGGAGACATGAAAAGAGCACTTCTCAGCCTTTACGTAGAGACAATTCTCTAAAAGGCGCTGTAGAACACGTCGAACGTGCTGAACATGAATCTCGAGTGACGGAGAAAAAATCAGGATATCGTCAAGATAGACAAAAACAAAAATGTTCAGCATGTCTCTCAGAACATCATTAACTAATGCCTGAAAAACAGCTGGCGCATTGGCGAGACCGAACGGCAGAACCCGGTACTCAAAATGCCCTAACGGAGTGTTAAACGCCGTTTTCCACTCGTCCCCCTCTCTGATGCGCACGAGATGGTAAGCGTTACGAAGGTCCAACTTAGTAAAGCACCTGGCTCCCTGCAGAATCTCGAAGGCTGATGACATAAGGGGAAGCGGATAACGATTCTTAACCGTTATGTCATTCAGCCCTCGATAATCCACGCAGGGGCGCAGAGTACCGTCCTTCTTCTTAACAAAAAGAACCCCGCCCCGGCCGGAGAAGAAGAAGGCACTATGGTACCGGCGTCAAGAGACACAGACAAATAATCCTCGAGAGCCTTACGTTCGGGAGCCGACAGAGAGTATAGTCTACCTCGAGGAGGAGTGGTCCCCGGAAGGAGATCAATACTACAATCATACGACCGGTGAGGAGGAAGGGAGTTGGCTCGGGACCGACTGAAGACCGTGCGCAGATCATGATATTCCTCCGGCACTCCTGTCAAATCGCCAGGTTCCTCCTGAGAAGTAGGGACAGAAGAAACGGGAGGGATGGCAGACATTAAACACTTCACATGACAAGAAACGTTCCAGGATAGGATAGAATTACTAGACCAATTAATAGAAGGATTATGACATACTAGCCAGGGATGACCCAAAACAACAGGTGTAAACGGTGAACGGAAAATCAAAAAAGAAATAGTCTCACTGTGGTTACCAGATACTGTGAGGGTTAAAGGTAGTGTCTCAAATCTGATACTGGGAAGATGACTACCATCTAAGGCGAACATGGGCGTAGGCTTATCTAACTCTCTGAAAGGAATGTCATGTTTCCGAACCCATGCTTCGTCCATGAAACAACCCTCAGCCCCAGAGTCTATCAAGGCACTACATGTAGCACCCGAACCGGTCCAGCGTAGGTGGACCGACAAAGTAGTACAGGACCTTGATGGAGAGACTTGAGTAGTTGCGCTCACCTGTAGCCCTCCGCTTACAGATGAGCTCTGGCTTTTACTGGACATGAATTAACAAAATGTCCAGCAACTCCGCAATAGAGGCACAGGCGGTTGGTGATCCTCCGTTCCCTCTCCTTATTCGAGATGCGAATCCCTCCCAGCTGCATGGGCTCAGTCTCAAAGCCAGAGGAGGGAGATGGTTGCGATGCGGAGCAGGGAAACACCGTTGATGCGAGCTCTCTTCCACGAGCCCGGTGACGAAGATCTACCCGTCGTTCTATGCGGATGGCGAGAGCAATCAAAGAGTCCACATCTGAAGGAACCTCCCGGGAGAGAATCTCATCCTTAACCACTGCGTGGAGTCCCTCCAGAAAACGAGCGAGCAGCGCCGGCTCGTTCCACTCACTAGAGGCAGCAAGAGTGCGAAACTCAATGGAATAATCCGTTATGGACCGTTCACCTTGGCATAAGGAAGCCAGGGCCCTAGAAGCCTCCCCACCAAAAACTGAACGGTCAAAAACCCGTATCATCTCCTCTTTAAAGTTCTGGAATTTGTTAGAGCAATCAGCCCTTGCCTCCCAGATAGCTGTGCCCCATTCTCGAGCCCGGCCAGTAAGGAGTGAAATGACGTAAGCAACCCGAGCTCTCTCTCTAGAGTATGTGTTGGGTTGGAGAGAGAACACAATCTCACACTGCGTGAGAAAGGAGCGGCACTCAGTGGGCTGCCCGGAGTAGCAAGGTGGGTTATTAACCCTAGGTTCTGGAGGCTCGGCAGGCCAGGAAGTAACAGGTGGCACGAGACGTAGACTCTGGAACTGTCCAGAGAGGTCGGAAACCTGAGCGGCCAGGTTCTCCACGGCATGGCGAGCAGCAGACAATTCCTGCTCGTGTCTGCCGAGCATGGCTCCTTGGATCTCGACGGCAGTGTAACGAGCGTCTGAAGTCGCTGGGTCCATTCCTTGGTCGGTTCCTTCTGTCATGCAGGTGAAAGAGGACCCAAAAGCGACTTAACAGAAACAGAGTTTATTTAAATCCAAACAGGGAATAACAAAAATCCTCTAGTCTGTAGAGGGGAATAACTAGAGAAGCGGCCACAGACTGCAGGTCGCTTCGGGTAGGCGCAGGCCGTAGTTGATAGAGCCACCTGCTCACACGCAGCATCTGATGAAGGCAAAAAACACGACAGGACAGGGCGAAACACAATCACAGCATGGTGAATACAAAACGAGGAACCGACGGGACAGGAACGGATCACAAAGGAATAAATAGGGACTCTAATCAGGGGAAAGGATCGGGAACAGGTGTGGGAAGACTAAATGATGATTAGGGGAATAGGAACAGCTGGGAGCAGGAACGGAACGATAGAGAGAAGAGAGAGCGAGAGAGTGAGAGAGGGAGGGGGAGAGAGAGGGATAGAAGGAGGGAAAGAACCAAATAAGACCAGCAGAGGGAAACGAATAGCATGGGGAGCACAGGGACAAGACATGATAATAAATGACAAACATGACAATTGGGTCCTACCAACGCATGTCCAGAATAAAAACAGAGGAGATTACCATGACTAAACGGTCACGTAGAAATTTACTGCAGTCATGACTGATGACTGCCGGTGGGGTGTAAATATGGTAACAGCAATAACTGTATACAAAGGAGGCTTTTATGTTCAGTTGAAGTCAAAAGTTTACAGCCTAGCCAAATACATTTAAACTCAGTTTTTCACTATTCCTGACAATAAATCATAGTAAAAATGCTCTGTTTTATGTCAGTTAGGAGCACCACTTTATTTTAAGAATGTTAAATGTCAGAATACAAGTGGAGTGACTTATTTCAGCTTTTATCTCTTTCATCACATTCCCAGTGGGTCAGAAGTTTACATAAGCTCAATTAGTATTTGGTAGCATTGCTATTAAATTGTTTATCTTGGGTCAAACATTTTGGGAAGCCTTCCACAAGCTTCCCACAATAAGTTGGGTGAATTTTGGCCCATTCCTCCTGACAGAGCTGGTCACAAATGTTCCATAGGATTGAGGTCAGGGCTTTGTGATGTGGCCCTCCAATACCTTGACTTTGTTGTCCTTAAGCCATATTGCCACAACTTTGGAAGTATGCTTGGGGTCATTGTCCATTTGGAAGACACATTTGCGAACAAGCTTTAACTTCCTGACTGTCTTGAGATGTTGCTTCAAAATATCCACCTAATTTTCATACCTCATGATGCCATCTATTTTGTGAAGTGCACCAGTCCCTCCTGCATCAAACCACCCCCCACAACATGATGCTGCCATCCCCGTGCTTCACAGTTGGGATGGTGACCTTTGGATTGCAAGACATCCCATTTCTCCTCCAAATGTAACGATGGTCATTATGGCCAGTTCTATTTTTGTTTCATCAGACCAGAGGACATTTCTCCAAAAAGTACCATCTTTCTACCCATGTGCAGTTGCATAAAGTAGACTGACTTTTTTATGGCAGTTTTGGAGCAGTGGCTTCTTCCTTGCTGAGCAGCCTTCAAGTTTATGTCGATATAGGACTCATTTTACTGTAGATATAGATACTTTTGTACCTGTTTCCACCAGCATCTTCACAAGGTTGTTCCGGGATTGATTTGCCATTTTCTCACCAAAGTACGTACATCTCTAGGAGACAGAAGGCGTCTCATTCCTGAGCGGTATGATGGCTGCGTGGTCCCATGGTGTTTGTACAGATGAACGTGGTACCTTCAGGCATTTGTAAATTGCTCCCAAGGATGAACCAGACTTGTGGAGGTCTACAATATTTTTTTCCAAGGTCTTGGTTGATTTCTTTTGATTTTCCCATGATGTCAAGCAAAGAGGCACAGAGTTTGAAGGTAGGTCTTGAAATACATCCACAGGTACATCTCCAATTGACTCAGTCAGCTTAGTGTATGTAAACTTCTGACCTACTGGAATTGTTATACAGTGATATAAACTGTAAACAATTGTAGGAAAAATTATTTGCGTCATGCACGAAGTAGATGTCCTATCCAACTTGCCAAAACTGCAATAGTTAACAAGAAATTTGTGGAGTAGTTCAATCGTCTTTTATCGACTTCAACTTTTTTTATATACAGTAGTTTGCTTAAATTAGTTTTCATATATACAGTATCAGTCAATAGCTTGGACACACCAAATCATTCAGGGGTTTTTCTTTATTTTTACTAGTTTCTACATTGTAGAATAATAGTGAAGACATCAAAACTATGACATAACACAGATAGAATAATATAGTATCCAACCTTTGCCTTGATGACAACTTTGCACCCTCTCTGCATTCTCTCGACCAGCTTCATGAGGAATGCTTTTCCAACACAGTCTTGAAGGAGTTCCCACGTAGGCTGAGCATTTGTTGGCTGCTTTTCCTTCACTATGCGGTCCAACTCATCCCAAACCATCTCAATTGGGTTGAGGTTGGGTGATTGTGGAGGCCAGGTCATCTGATGCTGCACTCCATCACTCTGCTTCTTGGTCAAATAGTCCTTACACAGCCTGGAGGTGTGTTAGACCATTATCCTGTTGAAAAACATATGGATAGTCCCACTAAGTGCAAACCAGACGGGCTGGCATATTGCTGCAGAATGCTGTGGTAGTCATGCTGGTTTAGTGTGCCTTGAATTCTAAAATAAATCCCTGATAGTGTCACCTGCAAAACACCCGCACACCATCACACCTCCTCCTCCATGCTCCATGGTGGGAACCCAACATACGGAGATCATCCGTTCACCTACTCTGCATATCACAAAAGCGGTTGGAACCAAAATCTCAAATTTGGACAAATGATAGATTTCCACTGGTCTAATGTCCATTGATCGTGTTTCTTGGCCCAAGCTAGTCTCTTCTTCTTTTTGGTGTCCTTTAGTAGTGGTTTCTTTGCAGCAATTAGACTACGAAGGCCTGATTCACGCAGTCTCCTCTGAACAGTTGATGTTGAGATGTGTCTGTTTCTTGAACTCTGTGAAGCATTTATTTGGGATGCAATTTCTGAGTCTGTTAACTCTAATGAACTTATCCTCTGCAGCACAAGTAACTCTGGCTCTTTCTTTCATGTGGTGTACCTCATGAGACCCAGTTTCATCATAGCGCTTGATGGTTTTTGCGACTACACTTGAAAAACTTTCAAAAATCAACACATGAAATGTAAGAGTACATATAATAGTATAAAAACAGTGCCAAGGGTTGGTCAACGTTAAGATCGGCTCTAGCTCAATTCTAACCCTAGCTTCTTGTCCACCTACTGAATTTAGCATAACCCTTGAATTAACCCTAACCCTAGCTTCAGTTGGCACAAATGGTGAAACACATTAGGAAAACCAGGATTATGAAAGAGGCAGTTTTTAACTTGATTAACTCCAGGCAGGAGTGAGATGTTTATTGTATGGACCAAATTGAGAGACAGCAACCCATGTGTTGTTGTTGATGCCATTGACATTGACCATTGAAAAATTAGGGGTAGGGTTGTAGAGAATCAAAGGATCATGTCCACATTCACACACACATCACAGATATATCTGACCACTCATGGTTCAGATAACTGATTATCATGGCCAGTGAGAGCAGACGTTAACGACGTGTTTAGATACACGCACAATTCAAATGTTAGTCATACAGGGATTCAGTCCACAGGAGGGAAAGTTCCGCAGGATGGAAAACTGTGGAAGAGCTCATCAGGATGGGGAAAGAACGTTTCTGACCACGCAGCGCGTCGGGGTCATAGGTTAACTGAAACTGGAGTCCTGGGAATCAAGGCCACTGAACGAGATGTGATAAGTATTTGGCGTGACCTTGACCAATAAGACACGAACAAAAGTGTGTGTCCTCTGAATGGGAGACTAAGCTGCCCGACTGGAACTAACCAGAAAGGATGGCTAGAATCAGATGACTGAAGCTGGTCGTTTTAATAACCGTCATTAACAATAATGTGCACTGTGATGATAGGAATGATGATCATGGTTGCATCCCGTGTAAATCATTGGTATCAATCATAAAAACCAATCGTCAGTTGACTTGACTACTGTTTTAAATGCATAGAAAGGATAACTCTTTGTGGCATTAAACCACATAGCCCAGATCTACATTGGACTGGTTCATAGACTACTGTGGACTGTGCCCTTCTTTCTGATTTTGTTGATTTTATTTGTCAGATTAACTCAATTTGGCCTGAACATGAAATACAATTTCTCCAAGGCCTATAACAACTGCCAAATTAGAAATTTAGAAGACTCCGTTCTCATTCTCTGAACCTTAGACTATCATCTATTTAACCACAATTTGTTTAAAAAAAATCTGATTGCAAAGGTGAAGATGGTGTTGAACAGCAGAGTGGACATGTTACTGCCCTTGAAGGAGGACTGGTAACACTCAGCTGTAACTACACTACTAGTAGTGCATCTCCTGATCTCTTCTGGTACATCCAGTTAACTAGGGACACTCCTCAGTATGTCCTGAGAAGAGATCGTTATTCAGAAGGGAGCAATAGTGATGAGTTCAAGAAGAGGTTTGATTCCCGACTGAATTTCACATCTAGCTTTGTCTCCTTGATGATCTAGAGGGTGCAGCTGTCTGACTCTGCTGTGTACTACTGTGCTCTGAGGCCCACTGTGACAACAGGATATTCAGTCACTGCTTCTGAATGCTTGATGATACAAATATTTTAAAGTCTCGTCATGGCCCAGTTACATCAGAGTGGTATTACTCTTCTCAACATTTTCTGGATTGTCTGACCTTCATGTCTTAAAGTAATGATGGACTGTCATGCTTATTTGAGCTGTTCCTGCCATAATATGGACTTGGTCTTTTACCACTCTGATGTAACTGGGCCATGACGAGACTTTGAAATCTTTGCTGTGCCACCAGAGACTCTGGGTTCGCGCACAGGCTCTGTTGCAACCGGCCGCGACCAGGAGGTCCGTGGGGCGATGCACGGATTAGGGAGGATTTTGACCGGTAGGGATATCCTTGTCTCATCGAGCACCAGAGACTCCTGTGGCGGGCCGGGCACAGTGCGCACTAACCAAGGTTTCCAGGTGCACAGTGTCTCCTCCGACACATTGGTGCGGCTGGCTTCCGGGTTGGATGCGCTCTGTGTTAAGAAGCAGTGCGGCTTGGTTGGGTTGTGTATCGGAGGACGCATGCCTTTCAACCTTCGTCTCTCCCGAGCCCGTACGGGAGTTGTAGCGATGAGACAAGATAGTAGCTACTAAAAACTATTGGATACCACGAAATTGGGGAGAAAAAGGGGTAAACAAAATGAAAAAGAAAAAAAAGATAAATACACAGGAGATAATGAGGGGAGATGGGAGACAAGCACAATGGCAGGTGTATGTCGTCCATTACATGCAATTTAAATTACAGGTTGTAATGCAACGAAATAGGAAAAATGGGGGCTGAATACTTTTGCAAGGCATTGTATGTTCGTCTAAGGAGAGATCAGGGTCCAGAGTAACACAGAGGTCCTTCACAGTTTTATTTGACACGACTGTATACCCATAAAAGATTAATTGATCCAACAGCAGATCACTTTGTTTTTTGGGTCCTAGAACTTGCATCCACTTCCTTATGTCTGAAACACAGGCTTCCAGGGTAGGCAATTTTGGGGCTTCACCGTGTTTCATCGAAATGTACAGCTGTGTGTCGTCCACATGGCAGTGAATGTTGACATTGTGTTTCCGAATTATATCACCAAGAGGTAGAACATATAGTGAAAACAATAATGGTGCTAAAACAGAACCTTGAGGAACACAAACTTACAATTGATTTGTCAGAGGACAAACCATCCACAGAGACGATGTCACGCCTTGGTCATTGTATTTTGTGTTTTCGTTATATATTTGGTCAGGCCAGGGTGTGACATGGGTTTATATATTGTATTTTCGTATTGGGGTTTGAAGTATTTGGGATTGCGGCTGAGTAGGGGTGTTGTATAGGCTTGGCTGCCTGAGGCGGTTCTCAATCAGAGTCAGGTGATTCTCGTTGTCTCTGATTGGGAACCGTATTTAGGTAGCCGGGGTTTCACTGTGTATTTCGTGGGTGATTGTTCCTGTCTCTGTGTAGTTTCACCAGATAGGCTGTAATTAGGTTTCACGTTCCGTTTGTTGTTTTGTATTTTGTATAGTTATTTAATGTGTCACTTTTTCCATTAAAGTCATGAGTAACCACCACGCTGCATTTCGGTCCGACTCTCTTTCTACAAACGAACTGATATCTTTCCGATAGATAAGATCTAAACCAGGCAAGAACTTGTCTGTGTAGACCAATTAGGGTTTCTAATCTCTCCAAAATAATGTGGTGATTGATGGTGTCAAAAGCAATACTAAAGTCTAGGAGCACGAGGACCGATGCAGAGCCGTGGTCTGACTCCATTAAAAGACGTCAGACCTTTTTTCCAGTGGATCGGGAGCCATTTATTATGTTCAACATAGGAGGGCCAAGCACAGTAATTAGCTCTTTCAGTAGTTTAGTTGAAATAAGGCCCAGTATCCAGCTTGACAGTTTAGAGGCCATGACTATTTTCATGAATGTGTCAAGAGATACAGGATTAAAAAGCGTGTGTCTCCACTGATCCTAGGTCCTGGCAGTTCTGTGCAGAGTCGGGACAACTGAGCTTTCGAGAAATACTCTATTTGCTTTCTAATGATCATGATCTTTTCATCGAAGAAGTTAATGAAATTAACACTGCTGAAGTGAAAGCTATCCTCTCTTGTTGAATGCTGCATTTTAGTTAGCTTTACGACAGTATAATTTTTTGGGGGGGATTATTCTTATTCTCCTCAATTAGGTTGAAAAATAGGATGATCGAGCAGCAGAGAGGGCTCTTCGATATCACACCAACAAGAACAAGAGACTTGATTGGGCCAAGAAACACAAGCAATGGACATTAGACCATGGAAATCAGATTTTTGATTCCAAACGCTATGTCATTGGGAGATGCAGAGTAGGTGAATGGATAATCTCCACGTGTGGTTCCCACCGTGAAGCATGGAGCAGGAGGTGTGATGGTGTAGGGTGCTTTGCTGGTGACACTTTTGGTAATTTATTTAGAATTCAAGGCAATTAACTAGCATAGCTACCACAACATTTTGCAGCGATACGCCATCCCATCTGTTTTGCGCTTAGTGGGACTGTCATTTTGTTTTTAACAGGACAATGATCCAAAACACACCTCCAAGCTGTGTAAGAGCTATTTGACCCTGAGGGATAGTGATGGAGTGCTACATCAGATGACCTGGTCTCCACAATCACGCGACTTCAACCCAATTGAGATGATTTTGGGATGATTTGGAACGCAAACCAGGAAAAGCAGCCAACAAGCGTCAGCATGTGTGTGAACTCCTTTAAGACTGTTGGAATAGCATTCCAAGATTGTGCAACGCTGTCATCAAGGCAAAGGGTTGCTACTTGGAAGAATCTCAAATATAAAATATGAACTTTTTGGGTGATGACATGATTCCATTTGTGTTATTTCATAGTTTTTATGTCTTCACTATTATTTTACAATGTAGAAAATATTTGTAAAAAATATACGTAGAAAAACCCTTGAATGAGTAGGTGTCCAAACTTTTTACTGGTACTGTATATTGGACAAAACCCACTTGGAGTGGGTCTGTGGACTTGTCCATGTGAATATTAAAGTCATCAAAAATGTGAATATTATCTGCCATGACTACAAGGTCCGATAGGGTCAGGGAGGTCAGGGAACTCAGTGTGGCCCAGGAGGCCTGTAAACAGTAGCTATAAAACGTGATTGAGTAGGCTGCATAGATTTCATGACGAGAAGCTCAAAAGACTAAAACGCAGTCTTTTTTTTTGTACATTGAAATTTGCTGTCATAAATGTTAGCAACACTTCCGCCTTTGTCAGATGTACGGGGGATATCGTCACTAGTGTAACCAGGAAGAGAGGCCTCATTTAAGTAAAGTAAATTAATCAGATTTGAGCGATGTTTCAGTCAGGCCAATCACATCAAGATTATGATCAGTGATTAGTTCATTGACAATGACTGCCTTGGAAGTAAGGGATCTAACATTAAGTAACCCTATTTTGAGATGTGAGATATCACAATCTCTTTCAATAACAACAGGAATGGAGGAAGTCTTTATTCCAGTGAGATTGTTAAGTCGAACAAAGCATGTTTTGTTTTGCTTAACCTACAGTAGATCGAGGCACTGACACAGTCTCCATAGGGATAGCTGAGCTGACTACACTGACTGTGCTCGTCAGACTCCTGTGTAGCTCAGTTGGTAGAGCATGGCGCTTGTAACGCCAGGGTAGTGGGTTCGATCCCCGGGACCACCCATACGTAGAATGTATGCACGCATGACTGTAAGTCGCTTTGGATAAAAGCGTCTGCTAAATGGCATTTATTATTATTATTATTATATATTATATTATTATTATTATTATTATTATTATTAAGTTGGCAGGCTGGCTAACAGCCTGCTGCCTGGCCTGCACCCTATCTCATTGTGGAGCTAGAGGAGTTAGAGACATTTCTATGTTCATAGATAAGATGAGACACCCCTCCAGCTAGGATGGAGTCAGTCATTCCTCAGCAGGCCAGGCTTGGTCCTATTTGTGGCTGAGTCCCAGAAAGAGGGCCACTTATCTACAAATTCTATCTTTTGGGAGGGGCAGAAAACAGTTTTCAACCAGCGATTGAGTTGTGAGACTGCTGTAGAGCTCATCACTCCCCCTAACTGGGAGAGGACCAGAGACAATTACTCGATGCCATCTTTCTATCTGATTTACACGCTGAAGCTATGTTGCGCTTGTTGACCTCTGACTTTCATCCTAACATCGTTGGTGCCGACGTGGATAACAATATCTAATAGTGTCTTTAGAAAATTGAGCAGGCATGAGCAAGCATGACAGTACTCCTCACTCCGAGGGCGAGGAGTGGCCGGTACAGACGGCGGAGATGGAAATCCCCAATAATGTTGGTAGCCACAGTACACTGTCCTCTTCTCCATTTGCCCGTCCCTCAACCCAGGGGACAAGTTTGGTTATATTACACAGAAGTGCTCTTTGTGAATTTCCTCTGCAGTGTAAATTTGTATTCACACTGCGTGCATATGTTAGGAGTGACAGCTATTTAGCATTAGGTTTGAATGCCTTTGAAAAAGCACCTCTTCAAAGCACCACAGGGACTAGAACACATACCAGATGGTGTTAAAATGGGATGTTCTCACCAGGGGGTAATGCAAATGTTCATCACTCATTAATATCTGGGATAAGTCATTTGGTAATGATAGAATACATGTAAGACCTTTTCATTATGCCATTGTTCTAAAGAGAGACTGACTGGATCAGTTAATGCTCGAGATCAAAGCATGAAGTTAACAAAAAAAACTAAATTGTTCCAGCAGATACTTTATCACCGTGTCCGACAAGACACAAAGTGTCAAATTGAGGCACAGGCAGAGAAATATCACTTGTGTGGTCCAAACATTGGTTTCAGTTTTGCATGGTATATAGGCCACAGAGCTAGCTCCAAGTGAGCCTCTTCAGTCTGCACTTAATGAAACGGATCAATCTTCATATGCCTCAAGGATGATCGAAACAGGTCAGTCATAAAGTTATGAATTCAGAGAGTGCAGAGGCATCCCACAAAGGTTATTATCAACGTCTCATGTAATTGAATTGGGAGGGAAAAAAAGAGTGGACCGCAACTAACTGGACTGGGGGGGGGGGAATCTATCCATTAAGAAGAGTAATTGATAACAGTATCATCAGTCTTTCTGAGCAATGTCAGAATGGCCGTAAACCATTATCAATGCATTGAGTCTCAAAATTATTTCGGCATTCCTACGTCAACTCCATAGATGGCTTTGGCAACACAGGGTCATCAAAGCTTCATGAAAATGCATTTAAACAAATAAGAAGTTGGAAGGTATACTGTGAATCAGGACAAGTCCAGCGTGGAATATGTACCATGTATCTCATCGTGACATACAGTACCAGTCAAACGTTTGGACACACCTACTCATTCAAGGGTTTTTCTTTATTTAAAAAAAACTATTTTCTGCATTGTAGAAGAATAGTAAAGACATCAAAACTATGAAATCATGTAGTAACTCCCAAAAATATTTTAGATTTTAGATTCTTCAAAGTAGCCACCCTTTGCCCTAGATGACAGCTTTGCACACTCTTGGAATTCTCTCAAACAGCTTCATGAGGAATGCTTTTCCAAATGTCTTGCCTTCGCTCTGCGGTCCAAGTCATCCCAAACCATCTCAATTGGGTTGAGGTTGGGTGGTTGTGGGGGCCAGGTCATCAGATGCAGCACTCCATCACTCTGCTTCTTGGTCAAATAGCCCTTGCACAGTCTGGAGATGTGTTTAATAATTGTCCTGTTGAAAAGCAAATGATAGTCCCACTAAGCTCAAACCAGATGGGATGGAGAATGCTGTGGTAACCATGCTGGTTAAGTGTGCGTTGAATTCTAAATAAATCAACAACAGTGTCACCAGCAAAGGACACCAACACCATCACACCTCCTCCTCCTCCATGCTTCACGGTGGGAACCACACATGCAGAGATCATCCATTCACTTACTCTACGTCTCCTAAAGCCACGGAGGTTGGAACCAAAAATCTTGAATTTGGACTCATCAGACCAAAGGACAGATTTCCACTGATCGTGTTTCTTGGCTCAAGCAAGTCTCTTATTATTATTGGTGTCCTTTAGTAATGGTTCCTTTGCAGCAATTTGAACATGAAGGCCTGATTCACGGAGTCTCCTCTGAACAGTTGATGTTGAGATGTGTCTGTTACTTGAACTCTGAAGCATTTATTTGGGATGCAATTTCTGAGGCTGGTAACTAATGAACTTATCGTCTGCAGCAGAAGGAACTCTGGGTCTTCCTTTCCTGTGGCGATCCTCATAAGAGCCAGTTTCATCATAGCGCTTGATGGTTTTTGCAACTGCAATTGTAGAAACTTCCAAAGGTTCTTGAAATTTTCAGAATTGTCTGACCTTAATGTCTTAAAGTAATGATGGACTGTCATCTCTCTTTGCTTATTTGAGCTGTTCTTGCCATAATATGGACTTGGTATTTTACCAAGCAGGGCTATCTTCTGTATACCACCCCTACCTTTTCAACAACAACTGATTGGCTCAAACACATTAAGAAGGAAAGAAATTCCACAAATGATCTTTTAACAAGGCACAGCTGTTAATTGAAATGCATTCCAGGTGACTACCTCATGAAGCTAGTTGATAGAATGCCAAGAGTGTGCAAAGCCGTCATCAAATCAAAGGGTGGCTACTTTGAAGAATCTCAAATATTATAGCCTGTTTGCTGGGAGTCGAGAAGCAAGTACAGGGAGTGAATAATTTAATAAATAAACAAGAAACACGAAAAGCATACAGCCATGAAACAGAGTACCTCCTCCCTGACACGCGGCTGCAATAGGCTGAGGCGCGGGATTCCGACGAGCTGACTAAGGCATGGGGAGCCTGCCGAGCCAACTGAGTCTTGAGAACCTGTCAAGCCAGCTAAGGCATGGAAGCCTGATGAGCCAGCTGAGACATCCCCGGTAGCTTCGGCAACCACACCTGGACCCGACTTGACAAAAATATTAAAGATCCCTGTTGCTTCCCTTTGGTGAGGCGTTATTCTAAAACGTGTACGCTGGGAGTCTGGAAACAAGTACAGGGAGTGAATAATTTAAAAAATAAACAAAACAAGAAACACAGAAAGCGTACAGACACGAAAAAGTAAATAACGCCAGAGGAAAGAACCAAGGGGAGTGACAGATATAGGGGAGGTATTCAGGACGGTGATGGAGTCCAGGTGAATCTCGTGAGGCACAGGTACGTGTAACGATGGTGGCAGGTGTGCGTAATAATCTGGCAATGTCGAGCGCAGGAGACGGGGAATACATGTGACAAATAAAAAATATATTTTGAATTGTTTAACACTTTATTGGTTACCACATGATTCCATATGTTGTATTTCATAGTTTTGATGTCTTCACTGTTATTCTACAATGTAGGAAATAGTCAAAATAAAGAAATACCCTTGAATGAGTAGGTGTGTCCAAACTTTCGACTGGTACTGTACGTAAGCATTAAGTAACACCTGAAAGATGAAGACAAACAAATGCCTTGTAGTTAACCTATGCTCTGTCCTCTTGGGCCCAGTGGTGTGAATGAACCCATAATATTGACGATGAGATGGGGGACCTCATCCATCCACACCACACATCCATGACACCTACATGGAGACCCGTTCACCGCCTCAACCCTGGGATCCTGACAACTAATCAATATATAATCTCTGTGTGGCTATGCTCGACCAATCCCCCATCCATCACCCTGTGTTGGCTTCATCACTCTGGGAATGTATATAGGCCACTGCATGCATGTACAACTATACTCTGTCCAAGCAGTACACAAGAAGCTCAAAAGTCTGCTCACTAGTTAGAATCTGAGGTCTTTCTGGAGAATGTCATGAGGTTTGTAGTGGTTTCACACTCACGATGTCAAGAGGTTCTTCATGTAATGAAAGGGACTGGTCATTCTCTAGCAACATGCATAGCAACACAAGCTGCTGATGTCATAGTCATGACTATTATTTATTTCCACATCTCACCTGTTGATAGAACTGCCTCCTACTAGTCTCTATCCATCTCTATCATCTTGACACTCATTGTCTTTGCTCATTTGTAAGCTGCGTAATCATTACACAGGCCAAACAACACACTTGCAGCTTACAGTTGAAGTCAGAAGTTTACATACACCTTAGCCAAATACATTTAAACTCAGTTCTTCACAATTCCTGATATTTAATCCCAGTAAAAATTCCCTGTTTACGTCTGTTAGGATCACCACCTTATTTTAAGAATGTGAAATGTCAGAATACTAGTAGAGTGGGTTTTATTTCAGCTTTTAGTTCTTTCATCACATTCCCAGTGGGTCAGAAGTTTACATACACTCAATTAGTATTTGGCAGCATTGCCATTACATTATTTAACTTGGGTCAAACATTTTGGGAAGCCTTCCACAAGCTTTCCACAATAAATTGGGTGAATTTTTACCCATTCCCCCTGACAGAGCTGGTGAAACTGAGTCAGGTTTGGAGGCCTCCTTGCTTGCACATGCTTTTTCAGTTCTGCCCACAAATATTCTATAGGATTGAGGTCAGGGCTTCTGATGGCCACTCCAATACATTGACTTTGTTGTCCTTAAGCCATTTTGCCACAACTTTGGAAGTATACGTGGGGTCATTGTCCATTTGGAAGACGCATTTACGACCAAGCTTCAACTTCCTGACTGATGTCTTGAGATGTTGCTTCAATATAACCACATAATTTTCCTGATGCCATCTATTTTGTGAAGTGCACCAGTCCCTCCTGCAGCAAAGCACCCCCACATCATGATGCTGCCACCCCTGTGCTTCACGGTTGGGATGTTGTTCTTCGGCTTGCAAGCCTCCTCCTTTTTCCTCCAAATATAACAATGGGACAACGCAGCCATCATACCGCTCAGGAAGGAGACGCGTTTTGTCTGACTAAACAGTTCTATTTGTGTTTCATCAGACCAGAGGACATTTCTCCAAAAAGTACGATCTTTGTCCCCATGTGCAGTTGCAAACCGTAGTCTGGCTTTTTTTATGGCGGTTTTGGAGCAGTGGCTTCTTCCTTGCAGAGCGGCCTTTCATGTTATGTCGCTATAGGACTCGTTTTACTGTGGATATAGATACATTTTACCTGTTTCCTCCAGCATCTTCACAAGGTCCTTTGCTGTTGTTCTGGGATTGATTTGCACTTTTCTCGCCAAAGTACGTTAATCTTTAGGAGACAGAACGCGTCTCCTTCCTGACGGCTGCGTTATCCCATGGTGTTTATACTTGCGTACTATTCTTTGTACAGATGAACGTGGTACTTTCAGGCATTTGGAAATTGCTCCCAAGGATGAATCAGACTTGTTGAGGTCTACAATTTTCTTTTTAAGGTCTTGGTTGATTTCTTTTGATCTTCCCATGATGTCAAGCAAAAAGGCCTTGAAATACATACACCAGGTACACCTCCAATTAACTCATATTATGTCAATTAGCCTATCAGAAGCTTCTAAATCCATTACATAATTTTCTGGAATTTTCCAAGCTGCTTAAAGGCACAGTCAACTTAGTTTATGTAAACTTCTGACCCACTGGAAATGTGATACAATGAATTATAAGTGAAATAATCGGTCTGCAAACAATTCTTTGAAAAATGACCTGTGTCATGTACAAAGTAGATTGTTAACAAACTATAGTTTGTTAACAAGACATTTGTGGAGTGGTTGAAAAACAAGTTTTAATGACTCCAACCTAAGTGTATGTAAACTTCTGACTTCAACTGTATATCTTGTGTCACACTGATAATTGTCCCCCTGCGTTCTTGTGTGGAGTGCACACTGCTCAGAGACATAGCTAAAGATCTGGTAATAAAGTTCTGAGTTGTGATCTTAGGGTCGGTTTTTCTGTCTTTTTCTCCTTTCCTTTTCCAATTCTACGTTCTCCTCTCTAATCCTTTCCACTATCTCCCTCTCGCTCTCTGCCCACACTGCACCTATCTCTCTGTCCACCCCACACCTCTCTCTGTCCATCCCACACCTCTCTCTGTCCACCCCGCACCTCTCTCTCTGTCCACCCTGCACCTCTCTCTCTGTCCACCCCACACCTCTCTCTCTGTCCACCCCACACCTCTCTCTCTGTCCACCCCACACCTCTCTCTGTCCACCCACACCTCTCTCTGTCCACCCCATCTCTCTCTGTCCACCCCACACCACTCTGTCCACCCAGCACCTCTCTCTGTCCACCCACACCACTCTATGTCCACCCAGCACCTCTCTCTGTCCACCCACACCTCTCTCTGTCCCCCCCACACCTCTCTCTGTCCACCCCACACCTTTTTCTCTTTCCCTTCCTCTCTCTCTCTCTTTCCCCCCGCGTCCCCCTCTCTCTGTCCACCCCGCCTCCCCCTCTCTCATCCCCACTCTCTTTCTCATCCCACCGTCTATAGCCCGTGGACCCTGGTACTGGGAGGTGCAGACAGAATAGGGTTCCAGAGGTCATTCTACAATAATTAAACAGAAATTAGATGAATTTCAATTGGAGATGGTGTGGACACACAATACAGGCCCAGTTATTTTATCTCCTCTTTTTTCACCCCATTTTGCTGCTTTCTTTATTTGCCTCGTTCTTTCAGACAACCCCAACACACTTGAAATTCTTCAATTTCCTTGGGCGCAGACATCTCTCCAGGCTAAATTAGCACATTTCTGACGATTCCACCCAATTTCATTGGACCGCAGTTGACATTTAATTCCACAACTCCACTCGCTCTCTTCTTTCCCAAATTGCTTCCAGATTAATTAGATTTAATAGCCTTTACAAATGGCAGATTTTCAACTCACACCATATAGAATATGGCTTCTGTCATGGTCACGACCAACATACCCTCTGGGTAAAAGTGTAACTGAAGATGTGATCAATAATTTAGCTGAGTATATGCACTCAGCTCTATCACCTGCTTCTCAAGGGCCTTGCAAAATTATGAAATACCATACTGGCTGATTTGAATGAGCAAGTGAAAATGCACATGGAAATAGGTCTATAGGAGTGGGAACTAGAGGAGTCTATTTGCAGTTGATGATATTGCAGTGCAGATTGATGCAGTGGGCTCTACTTAGCTGAGAAGTCAATGATACGATTGGCTGTATGACTCAGGCTCTCAGATGTCAGATTATGTGCGTTTGTCAATCCCACCTGTTAGAGCTGGGCTCTGACAGCGACAGGCAGCACTCCTATCTAACTGGCGAAGTAAAACAATGTTTGGATGTCAGGGGATATTGGAAAGCGAAATAAATGTGTGTTTGTTTGTCCATTTATGTCTGCTGGAAGGTGTTATGTACGCCTCTAGGAAGAGGGAACACAACACCCTGCTACAACTCAACTCCCCGTGGAGTGAAAGAGGTATGGGATTGTAGGTGCGAGTAAGGATGACAAAGGCAGAGAATTTAACATTTACTGGGAATTTATTCCTTCACACGGTAAATTTGGGGAAAAGGGTCTGGATGGAGTCAAAGCCCCCTTTCCTACCTTACCTGCCTACCCACTACTTACCTACAGTCCCATACCTCTTTCACTCCACAGGGAGTTGAGTTGTAGGAGGGTGTTGCCTTCCCTCTTCCTAGAGGCGTACGTAACATAATGGGGGCTCATCCGGGATATTTCCCTTAAACCCACCGGACCCTGCTGTTCTGAGCTCTCTGTGGTTAGTGATTGAGGTGTGATGGTCGGTTGTGAGTTTGGATGACTTGTTTAGTTTGCATGTGTTCAGTAGACTGCAGTGTACAAGATGGCTGCCTCAGTCATCCAAGTTTTTTGAAGCGCCCTCTACTGATCGTTTGGTGGGGTTGCGGAAAGTAGACCTTTGCACTATAGCTGACCATTATGGACTCTCCATCCCTGAGAAAGCCATAAAGGCTGAGCTTTTGGTGCTAGTCAGGGAGGCTGACACACATCGTTGAAAGATGTGGAGAGGGAGGCTTCAGGAGAGGAGGCGGGTATACCTTCCAATGCCAAGTCGGAAGACAGGGCCCCGATATGACCCTTTATCTTCTGCTTTGGGTCGTTCAGACGGGACCGATAGGCTGAAGGTGAGGCTGGCCCGTTTAGAAATGGAGCAAAAAGATAGAGACAAATTAAGTTAGATCTAGAAATGAGGAGAATGGAAATCGACAAGGAAGTGAGGATCTGACAACTGGAGCTAGCCGCTGGCTCCAGTGCGACTCCACAACCCGCTAATCATCAAGCCCTCCATTCTGGGAGTCAGAAGTTGATTCCTATTTATTTGTGTTTGAGCGTGTGGCCGCTGCGCTGCATTGGCCACTCGAGATTTGGCCACTCCTGTTGCAATGGTAATTGTCTGGGAAAGCCCAGGAAGTAGTAGTTGCTCTCTCCCTGGAAGACAGTTTACACTATGATACAATTAAAATCTCTGTGTTGCGGGCTTATGAGTTGGTTTCCTTGAATCTTATAGGCATCGCTTCAGGAACCACAAAAATCCCTCTCACCGTACGAGTGTTGAGTTTGCAAGGGACAAAGAGTCTTTGTTTAAAGCTAACACCTTTGCTGATATTCGGGAGTTGATGCTGTTGGAGGATTTTAAAAGCAACCTCCCTGATAGAATTTTAGTTCATTTAAATGAACAAAAAGTGGCGACATTGGCCCGGGCAGCAGTGTTGGCAGATGAGTATGCTTTGACACACAACACTGTCTTTGGTGCGCCTGGTTCTTAAGGCCAAATGATTACATCATCAGTGCCTCGTTCAGGTCGCTTTTCCTCTGACAATCCTAAGCCTTTTCATGAAATCCGTGAATGTTTTTACTTTCACCAAAAGGGTCACGTGATTGCAGACTGCCCAGTTTTGAAAAATATACCGAAACAGTCCCTGTCACCATCCCCAAAAATGAAGTGTGGGTTTAGTCAAATCTTTGGCTCGTCCGTTGGACAGAGTTATTGATTCAGCATCTGGGAAACCTGATCCTATCTATGCTCCGTTTATCTCTACCGGTTGTGTTTCCTTAACCTTTTCGGGATAGGGGGCAGCATTTTCACTTTTGGATGAATAGCGTGCCCAGAGTGAACTGCCTCCTACTCTGTCCCTGATGCTAATATATGCATATTATTATTAGTATTGGATAGAAAACACTGACGTTTCTAAAACTGTTTGAATGATGTCTGTGAGAATAACAGAACTCATATGGCAGGTGAAAACCTGAGAAATCTAACCAGGAAGTGGGATATCTGAGGTTTGTAGTTTTTCAAAGCTTGGCCTACCAAATACACATTGAGATATGAATGAGGTTGCACTTCCTACTGCTTCCACTAGATGTCAACCATCTTGAAACTTGAATGAGGATTCTACTATAAAGGAGGGGCTCATGAAACCTCTTTGAGTCAGTGGTCTGGCAGAGAGCCTTGGTCTCATGATGCGGGCTCCCGACAGAGTTACCTCGTGTTCCAGTGCTTTTTCTGAAGACAAATGAATTCTCCGGTTGGAACATTATTGATATTTTATGTTAAAAACATCCTAACGATTGATTCTATACATCGTTTGACATGTTTCTAAAAGGACTATAACGGAACTTTTCAAGTTTTTGTATGGATGAAGTGCCGGCGCCTCATGAAGATGGATTACTGGGCTGAACACGCTAACAACAAGTGGCTATTTGGACATAAATTACAGACTTTATGGAACAACTCAGTAATTTATTGTCGAACTGGGATTCCTGGGTGTGCCTTCTGATGAAGATCATCAAAGGTAAGTGAATATTTATGGTGTTGTTTCTAACTTTGTTGATTCCAAAATGGCGGACATTCCTCTGTCTGTTTTGGGCTCTAAGCGCCGTTCTCAGATTATGCTTTTTCCGTAAAGCTTTTTGAAATCTGACACAGTGTTTGCATTAAGGAGAAGTCTCTTTAATTTTGTGAATAACACTGATATCATTTATCAATGTTTATTATGAGTATTTCTGCAAAATCACTGGATGTTTTGGAATCAAAACATTACTGCACATAAGGCGCCAATGTAAACTGAGATTTTTGGATATAAATATGCACATTATCGAACAAAACATACATGTATTGTGTAACATGATGTCCTGTGAGGGTTATCTGATGAAGATCATCAAAGGTTAGTGATCCATTTTATCTATATTTCTGCTTTTTGTGACTCCTATCTTTGGCTGGAAAAATGGCTGTGGTTTTCCAATTTGGCGGTGATGTAACAATCATATGTTGTGCTTTACCTGTAAAGCATTTTTGAAATCGGACACGATAGGTAGATTAACAAGATGTTTATCTTTCTATTGCTGCATTGTACTTGTTAATGTGTGAAAGTTACATATTTCTAAAAAATATTTTTGAATTTTGCACGTTGCCTTTTCAGAGGGATGTTGTTGAGTTAGAAAGGTTAACTGGAGAACAAGCGGATCAAAAGCCCATACAAATCTTACGAGACACCGGGGTGGCGCAATCAGTAATCGTTACTGATGCTTTACCCTGGTCTCCTAAAACGTATTGTGGCTCGCATGTCATATTACAGGGTATAGAGACAAAAACCATACCTGTACCATTACACTGGGTCAGATTTGGTATCAGGACGTTTCCGTGTTTGTGTAGTGTCTACACTGCCAGTAAAAGGAGTTACATTTCTACTAGGGAACAATATCGCTGGTGGTAACGTCACTCCTGTGTTAGAGGTAGTAGACAACCCAGAAATCAGAACAGCAGATGATAAATTGGTTCAAGCAAGTTTGTCCTGCTTCTGTGTTAACAATCTCGCAAGCTAGGAGATGTGAGAATGTTGAGGTAGAAGAGAATGCACCAAGTAATCCTTCTGCAATGTCGAAAGTTTTTACTCCCGTAAAATGACATTCTTTTGTCTGTCACCCCCGGGAAGGTGATTGAATGACAAAAAGGAGACACCAGTCTCCGCAAGTGTTTTGCTTTGGTAATTTCCATTGATGAAGCAAAAAATAGAGAGACCGCCTACTTTATGGAAGCAGGAGTTTTGATGCGTAAATGGGCAGCTCATGACACCATTAGTGACAGGAGTGAAGTGTGTCAAGTGATTGTTCCTACACCGTTCCGACAGCAAGTGTTGTCACTAGCCCATGACCAGGCGTTGTTCGGACATTTAGGGATCACGAAGACTTATAAGCTAGTCCTTCAAAAAAAATTCTGGCCAATTTTGAAGTCTGACATTGTCCAATTTTGTAAAACATGTCACGTATGTCAACTCACTGGGAAAGTGAAGAAACAGTTCCTTGAGCGCCGCTCTGCAACGATTCCTGTGGTGGGGGAACCGTTTGAAAGATTGATAATTGATTGTGTAGGTCCATTGCCGAAAACCAGGTCAGGTAACCAGTTCTTACTAACAATAATGTGCAGTGCTACTCGATACCCAGAAGCTATTCCTCTCCCTACTATAATGGCTAAGACTGTGGTAAAGGCACCTAGTGAAGTTCTTCTCTACGTTTGGACTCCCTAAAGTAATTCAAACTGATCAGGGAACCAAATTCATGTCAAAACTGTTCTCAAATGTGTTAAAGACACTGTGTATTTCCCATCAGGTCACTGGCATCAGACGTTAAAGGCGATGCTACGCAAGTATTGCATGGATACCAGTACCGATTGGGATGAGGGGATGCCCTTTGTCCTATTTGCTATAAGGGAAACAATACAAGAGTCCGTAGGGTTCAGTCCTGCTGACCTTGTGTTTGGACACATCCCACAGGGTCCGCTGAAAGTTTTGAAGGAGCATATATTATCTCCTACACCCAGTAGTGCCCTTAAAAATGTGTTGGATTATGTCAGTAAGGTGCGGGAGAGACTGCACACCCTGGCTCATCTCTATCGGCACATTTTTCTGGGCCATATCTTGTGGAAAAGAAACTCTGACACCAATTTTGTGATAAAGACCCCAGATCGGAGGCGTTCTTCCCGTATATGTCATGCTAACATGCTGAATGCATATTATGTGCGTGATTCTCCCAACTGTTCCTCAGGTAAGACGGTCCAGGGCGCTGTCTCCAGTGTGGCTGTGGTGGTTCTGATGCCTGGCTGGGACCTAGAGGAGGATTGGAGGATGGGTTGGAGTTACATCATACATTACAGCAGTGTGAATGCTTATGTAACTCAGAGATGCTGAAAAAGTTACCCTCTCAAATGGAACATTTGGAGAACGATCAAACTAATGATCTCATCCTATTGATAAATGGTTTTCTCAATGTGTTTCAAGATGTTCCAAGTCGCACGTCCATCTTGGAACATGATGTGGATGTGGGGAACGCTGTTCCTGTACGTCAGCATTCGTACCGGGTTAATGCAAAGAAAAGGGAGGTAATGAAAGGTGAGGTAGCTTATTTATTACAGAATGACATGTCAAAACCCAGTAATAGCTCCTGGAGTTCCCCGTGTATTCTTGTTCCAAAGCCTGACGGTGGCTGGGTGAAAAAACTGACTCTTTGTAACGAGTGCGCTGAGAGTCGGGAAGCAAGTTCAGGGAGTGAGCGTTTTAATAAATAAAAGAAACAATGAACACGAAACAAACAACGAATCGACATAAACAGTTTCATTAACACCTGAGGAAAGAACTAATGTGAGTGACAGATATAGGGAAGATAATCAAGGAGGTGATGGAGTCCAGGTGAGTGTCATGAGGCGCAGGTGCGCAAGACGATGGTGACTGGTGTGCGGGATAATCAGCAGGCCAGAGAGGGAGTATATGTGACATTCTTGAAAGTGAGGACAGATAGTCCCCTCCATGATAACCACAATGCACTACAAGACAGGTCACAAATCTAATTTATATCCACCTGAAATTCATGAAGAAATACACATTTTGCATTTGAATATTTGTAAGGGTGGTGACAATTGTTCAGTTTGAACTGAACAAGGGTAGCAAGACGGTGACTCGCCTCCCATGAATCTCACGTACATTGCATATAGGAAAAACGAATCACATGATTCCACTGCATGTCTCACAAAGAGCGGAGGTCGTCCTTAATGACACAAAAAAATTAAACATTGTTATTCCAAGGAAAGTGTCTGTCACTTTACGCTCGCCCATAGGCCACATTTCATTATTCCCATCAGCGAGCTAATTCATAGTAAAATAAGGAGGCTAAATTGCAGAGCGTGAGAAGCCTCCCAATGTTATCACACTATCTGCGCATCTAACGCAGCCACAGGTCCTGTTAATTAAAAAATAAAAAGTCTAAATGAGACAGGTGCCTACTGTATACGCTGCCAAGGCGTACCACCTAATTTCCCTGGTGTTGATCTATTTGTCTGTATGTATTCTTGGCCATCCTCGAAGGTCGTGCCACGTGTTCTGTAATTGTGTGACAGACACTGAGGTTTATAATCCATTTTAGTGCCGCAGTGCATTCCCTCCTAATCACACCTTTATATCAGTGAGAATTGAAATGGAAGTTCGTCTCCATATGCTGTATAAGTCTATCCTCGACGTTCTCATTTCAAAAGGCCACGCTTACTGTTCTTGATCAACCAGGATATTAAATAACTTTCAGAGACAATTTAACCTGCAAGACAGATTGTGAGATATTAGTGTTACCTTATTGAGATAAAGCCATTGGGACATCACCAGGTAATATTTTACTTTGATGCAGATGCCTTGTTTACACTGTACCACTTTTAATATTCAAAGCAATGCTTACAATAGATTTCAGAATTTATGTCATCCTTATCCCCACATATAGTACTCTAGCTTCCAGACCTATCTGTAACGGCTTTCTTCCTGGGAACAAATATGAAAACCGAACACAGACACGGAAATAACCACCCACAAACACCAACACACAAAACAAGCTACCTAAATATGGTTCCCAATCAGAGACAATGACTAACACCTGCCTCTGATTGAGAACCATATCAGGCCAACCACAGAAACAGACAAACTAGACACACAACATAGAATGCCCACCCATCTCACGTCCTGAACAACACTAAAACAAGGAAAACACACAAGAACTATGGTCAGAACGTGACACTATCTAGGTACATGTATATTATCTTTAACCGATCAAACTTTGAAATGCAATTAGCCTACCAATGACCTCAGTTGACCGTCAACTGATATGATAGCTAAACATTTCATACCTTCCTCAAATCTCACCAAAAAATATAGCAACTCAAAAAATGCCAACAACTGACAGGACATGTCTCTGCACGGGATTCTATCATGCATTGGAGGCACACTGATTCACTGCTATGATAGATTATATGTATCTGCTGACTGCTGGTGCGAACCGAATTAAATCAAGTGTTTAGTCAACAATGGGATTCAGTGAGTTGTCACCATCAGATATAGTGCCAAATGTTTGTGTCAGCACATGTCACAGTGGAAGGAAAGAAGATTGGCAGATGCTGGGGAGGAGAGGGACGGAGCTTTGGAAATTATGAATAATTATAAATGCTATCGTATACGGTAATGAGAAAACAATATGGAACCAAGAATGTAAGCAGGTGGAATGAATTAGGAAGAACATGGCAAATTGTGGGGGAGGGCATGAAGGGGGATGGGGGATAAAAAGAAGAGGTAGCTGGATTACAGAGAAAGGAGCTAAATCAGAATATAATGACTGTGTATAGATGAGTTAGGTAAAAGGGACTTTAATGTAGACCCTCATGTCAAAATAAGATTCTGAATCATACTCTATGGTCATGTGACAATGACTTGTAATGGTTTAAGACTTGAGATTGTGAGAGATGTCAATCACTTGCCCTGTTCCAATGATCACTATTACCATAGGTCATTTTGACACACAATTTGATTGTCCAGTAAAAGCTCACACACAGACCGAACCATCAGATGAAGAGTAACCGTACAACCACTGTTGACTGTGTGGTTTAGCAGACCCTAGAGTTGTATACAACTTTGTGTCATGATGTGGACAGAGGAGCTGAGGCAGATGTCTATAGGGACTGACAAGTGTGAATATTTGCTGCGGGGAAAGGGCACCAGGCTTTCGGTGAGGAGCAGATCTACAAGATGATGATCATTTTTTGGGGAGAAAAGGGATGTGTGCAAGTTAAACTGATCCACGCCTCTCACCTTCTGATTTCTACTGTGCACGACACATATTGCGTGAAGTAAGCTTCATCAGCCACTACGAATAGTATTGGACTGCACTGGATGTTGTCTGTCGGTAGATATTGTATTGTTTTGACCATCAATTTGAGAATGTTACAAAACCGACTACTGATAAAACAATTTAATTACCACACAGATTTACATTCAAACAGATGAGAAATGTCTTTCAGCATTTGTTGGATAGAACTTTAATGATATTGTTCCTCAGCAGACTCCACACAGTTGTTGGCAAATACTAGTATTCAAACATAATTCAGAGTGCCTTGTTTACAGAATAATGACATGTTGTGAATTGAACAAGCTGTCTGTATCACAGTTATAATTTGATACCTCATGGGGGGAAAAACATCACACTGTTCTCTGCGTCAGCTGTTAAAATTCAAATAACTCAATATAAACGTTTTTGAACAGTGTGTCGATATTAGCGTAACAATGAGTTCTCCACGACCACAGATTTGGGTAAACAAACATTCTCTCCTATTGACGCCATTGTAAAAGAGCCAACTTTGTCTATTCGTAGTTATACAGAAAGAAAATGAAATGTCTAAAAAAACTGCTGTGTTGTTCAACGTACAAGAAACCAGGACAAAAATCCTGACCTACGGGTCGCAATACTTCCAGGAAATAGAGCCCTATGGCTTCAGGCTATTCGGGTGTGGGAAACCGGTGTCCAAGTAGGCTACACGTAACTATATGTGTGTAAAACATTTCATCACAGGGAAGACATTTAACTTCTTTGTCCATTTTGAAAATCCACTCACTACTTGTAACGGTGTAGTCAGTTTGTTTGTGCTGTTGGTCTTGGCTAGCTTAATGTTCCATTAGGTAGCTAACTAGACGACCAGTTCTTAGACTTTACTGCTTCTATCTCAAGGCCATCAGACTGTTACACCTCTTGGAACTAACGCTCCCGGATCCGGGAGATTTGTCATCAACTGACACTAATTAGCATAACTCAACGGGAAAAAAGTATTACTCAAATATTCATGAATTCACAAGTGAAATACAGTGCTCAAAAAAATAAAGGGGAACACTTAAACAACACAATGTAACTCCAAGTCAATCACACTTCTGTGAAATCAAACTGTCCACTTAGGAAGCAACACTGCTTGACAATACATTTCACATGCTGTTGTGCAAATGGAATAGACAACAGGTGGAAACTATAGGCAATTAGCAAAACACCCCCAATAAAGGAGTGGTTCTGCAGGTGGTGACCACAGACCACTTCTCAGTTCCTATGCTTCCTGGTTGATGTTTGGGTCATTTTTGAATGCTGGCGGTGCTTTCACTCTAGCGGTAGCATGAGACGGAGTCTACAACCCACACAAGTGGCTCAGGTAGTGCAGCTCATCCAGGAAGGCACATCAATGCGAGCTGTGGCAAGAAAGTTTGCTGTGTCTGTCAGCATGGTGTCCAGAGCATGGAGGCGCTACCAGGAGACAGGCCAGTACATCAGGAGACGTGGAGGAGGCCGTAGGAGGGCAACAACCCAGCAGCAGGACCACTACCTCCACCTTTGTGCAAGGAGGAGCAGGAGGAGCACTGCCAGAGCCCTGCAAAATGACCTCCAGCAGGCCACAAATGTGCATGTGTTTGCTCAAACGGTCAGAAACAGACTCCATGAGGGTGGTATGAGGGCCCGACGTCCACAGGTGGGGGTTGTGCTTACAGCCCAACACCAAGATTGGCAAATTTGCCACTGGCGCCCTGTGCTCTTCACAGATGAAAGCAGGTTCACACTGAGCACAAGTGACAGATGTGAGTCTGGAGACGCCATGGAGAACATTCTGCTGCCTGCAACATCCTCCAGCATGAGTGGTTTGGTGTTGGGTCAGTCATGGTGTGGGGTGGCATTTCTTTGGGGGGCCGCACAGCCCTTCATGTGCTCGCCAGAGGTAGCCTTGACTGCCATTAGGTACCAAGATGAGATCCTCAGACCCCTTGTGAGACCATATCCTGGTGCCGTTGGCCCTGGGTTCCTCCTAATGCAAGACAATGCTAGACCTCATGTGGCTGGAATGTGTCAGCAGTTTCTGCAAGAGGAAGGCATTGATGCTATGGACTGGCCCGTCCGTTCCCCAGACCTGAATCCAATTGAGCACATCTGGGATATCATGTCTCGCTCCATCCACCAACGCCACGTTGCACCATAGACTGTACAGGAGTTGGCGGATGCTTTAGTCCAGGTCTGGGAGGATATCCCTCAGGAGACCATCTGCCACCTCATCAAGAGCATGCCCAGGCGTGGTAGAGAGGTCATATAGGCACGTGGAGGCCACACACACTACTGAGCCTCATTTTGACTTGTTTTAAGGACATTACATCAAAGTTGGATCAGCCTGTAGTGTGGTTTTCCAAATCCAGACCTCCAAATTTGATTTCCATTCATCATTTGTGTGATTTTGTTGTCAGCACATTCAACTATGTAAAGAAAAAAGTATTTCATAAAAATATTTAATCCATTCAGATCTAGCATGTGTTATTTTAGTGTTCCCTTTATTTTTTGAGCAATGTATATTGAAACACAGCTTAGCCTTTTGTTAATCACCCTGTCATCTCAGATTTTGAAATTATGCTTTCCAGCCAAAGCAAGACAAGCATTTCTGTAAGTTTAGCGATAGCCTAGCTAGCAGCAGGCAGCTTGGTCACGAAAATCAGAAAAGCAATCAAATTAAATTGTTTACCTTTGATGAGCTTCAGATGTTTTCACTCACAAGACTCCGAGTTAGATAGCAAATGTTCCTTTTTTCCATAAAGATTATTTTTGTAGCCGAAATAGCTCCGTTTGTTCTTCACGTTTGACTGAGAAATCGTCCAGAAATTGAGGTCACGACAACGCCGAAAAATATTCCAAATTAGATCCATAATATCAACAGAAATAATATATCAACCGGGTCAGTTGGCTTCTTAGTAGTAGCGAGAGAAACAATGGCCACATTTGTCTATTACGCACATATCACAGAGCCACCAGGTGACTACTGATGCAATGTTGTTGCTCACGCTTATTTTTCAAAATAAAAGCCTGAAACTATGTCTTGGGACACTAGACACATTAGGGAAGCCATAGAAAAAGGAATCTGGTTGATATCCCTTTCACTGCTCAATAGGGACGCATAAGAATGCAGAGGTTTCTCAGGCTTTCGCCTGCAATATCAGTTATGTTATAGTCACAGACAATATTTTTACAGTTTTGGAAACTTTAGTCAATTATATGCATATGCTATTATCGGGTCCTGAAAAATAGCCCGTTTACTTTGGGAATGTTATTTTTCCAAAAATGAAAACAGTGCCCCCTAGTTTCAAGAGGTTAAACAGCCATCACTAACAGTTGAGTGGCTGCTGCCAACATACTGACTAAAATGTATCACTAATCACTTTATATAAATGTTTACCCTACATTACTCATCTCATATTTATATACTGTACTCTATACCATCTATTGCCTATGCCACATGGCCATCGCTCATCCATGTATTTATACGTACATATTCTTATTCATTCCTTTACACTTGTGTGTTTTAAGATAGTTGTTGTGAAATTGATAGATTACTTGTTAGATATTACTGAACGGTCAGAACTAGAAGCAGAAGCATTTCGCTACACTCGCATTAACATCTGCTAACCATGTGTATGTGACCAATAAAATGTGATTTGATTAGCCGTACCCTCGTCCTACTACTCCTTTGGTGATGTAGAGGTGAATCCAGGCTCTGCAGCCCCCAGCACCGCTCTCATTCCCCAGTGCTCTCATTTGTTGACTTCTGCAACTGTAAAAGCCTTGGGTTCATGCATGTTAACATCAGAAGCCTCCTCCCCTTGCTTTATTCACTGCTTGAGCACACTCCACCAACCCTGATGTCCTAGCCGTGTCTGAATCCTGGCTTAGGAAGGCCACCAAAAATTATGAAATTTCCATCCAATTACCAAATGTTCTATCAAGACAGAACTGCTAAAGGGGGTGGAATTGCAATCTACTGTAGAGAATGCCTGCAGAGTTCTGTCATACTATCCAGGTCTATGCCTAAACAGTTTGAGCTTCTACAATTAAAGATCCATTTCTCCAGAAATAAGTCCCTAACTGTTGTCACTTGTTATAGTCCCCTCTCAGCTCCCAGCTGTGCCCTGGACACCATGTGTGAATTGATTGCTCCCCATCAGAGTTTGTACTGCTAGGTGACCTAAATTGGGATATGCTTAACACCCTGGCCGTCCTACAATCTAAGCTAGATGCCCTCAATCTCACAAATTATCAAGGAACCTACAAGGTACCACCCCAAATCCGTAAACATGGGCACCCTCTTAGATATCATCCTGACCAACTTGCCCTCTAAATACACCCCTGTTTTCAACCAGGATCTCAGGAATCACTGCCACATTGCCTGGGTCCGCGGTCATACGACCACCCCTCATCACTGTAAAACGCTCCCTATAACACTTCAACGAGCAGACCTTTCTAATCGACCTAGCCTGGGTATCCTGGAAGGGTATTGACCTCATCCCGTCAGTAGAGGATGCTTGATTGTTTTTTAAAAGTGCTTTCCTCACCATCTTAAATAAGCATGCACCTTTCAAAAAATGTTGAACTAAGAACAGATATAGCCCTTGGTTCACTCCAGACTTGACTGCCCTTGACCAGCACAAAAACACCCTGTGGCGTACTGCACTAGCATCAAATTGTCCCCGTCATATAAAACTTTTCAGGGAAGTAAGGAACAAATACACACAGTCAAGTCAGTTAGGAAAGCAAAGGCTAGCTTTTTCAAACAGAAATTTGCATCATACAGCACTAATTACAAAAGGCTCTGGGACACTGTAAAGTCCATGGAGAATAAGAGTACGTCCTCAGAGCAGTCGGCGAAGTTGAGGTGTGTGTCTGAGAATGTTGAGGATTTATTGGAGAGATTGGAGGAGAGTGAATGGATAGGAGATGAGACATTCGAGGAGTTGTTGATAGAATAGGAGGAGAGTGAAGAGAGAGAGCTGTTGGTTTGGCATAGTATGCATGTCATTCACCCTGAGGAGCGTGTTAGCTGTCCGATGCCACCTGTGTCAGTTTCTCGCACTCAGCCTAAAACATGTGTTATAGTTCCGGAAGATTTGATGCCGGCTATACACACCAGGTCTCCAGTACACCTTGACAACCCGGTGTGTCCTGTTCCTTGCACTCACCCTTGTCCCCAGCCCGGTACTGCCAGGGCTGGCACCCTGCACCAGGCTGTCTCTCCGTCCCGTCAATACAGGTGCTCCCGCCTGTCCGGTACTACCAGAGTTTCCGCCCCTCAGTCCAGAGGCGCCAGAACCCCTCTGTCCAGCGCTGCAGAGTCTTCCTCCTCTCCAGCGCTGCCGGAGTCTCCAGTCTGCCCAGCGCCGCCTGAGCTGTCCATCTGCTCAGCGCCGCCTGAGCTGCCTGTTTGCCCAGCGCCGCCTGAGCTGCCCTTCTGCCCAGCGCCGCCTGAGCTGCCCGTCTGCCCAGCGCCGCCTGAGCTGCCCGTCTGCCCAGTGCCGCTAGATTCTCCTGCCTGTCCAGAGCTGCTAGAGTCTTCAGTCTGTCAGGAGCCGCCAGAGCTGCCAGTCTGCAAGGAGCCGTGAGTCTGCAAGGAGACGCCAGAGCCACCAGTCTGCAAGGAGCCGCCGGAGCCGCCAGTCAGCCAGGACCCGCCGGAGCCGCCAGTTAGCCAGGATCCGCCGGAGCCGCCAGTCTGCAAGGAGCCGCCAGAGCCGCCATTCAGCCAGGAGCCGCCAGTCTGCAAGGATCCGCCAGAGCCACCTTTCAGCCAGGATCCGGCAGAGCCGCCATTCAGCCAGGATCCGGCAGAGCCGCCATTCAGCCAGGATCCGGCAGAGCCGCCATTCAGCCAGGATTCGGCAGAGCCACAATTCAGCCAGGATTCGCCAGTGCCGCCATTCAGCCAGGATCCGCCAGAGCCGCCATTCAGCCAAGATCCGCCAGAGCCGCCATTCAGCCAGGATCCGCCAGAGCCGCCATTCAGCCAGGATCTGCCAGAGCTGCCATTCAGCCAGGAGCAGCCAGAGCCGCCATTCAGCCAGGAGCAGCCAGAGCCGCCATTCAGCCAGAGCCGCCAGTCAGCCAGGAGCAGCCAGAGCCGCCAGTCAGCCAGGAGCTGCCAGAGCCGCCAGTCAGCCAGGAGCTGCCAGAGCCGTCAGCCAGGAGCTGCCAGAGCCGTCAACCAGCTTGAGCTACCCCTCAGTCCTGAGCTACCTCAGTCCCGAGCTGCCCCTCAGTCCGGAGCTGCCCCTCAGTCCGGAGCTGCCCCTCAGTCCGGAGCTGCCCCTCAGTATAGTGGGGCCCTTTGTTAGGGTTCCTAGGCCAAGGTCGGCAGTGAGGGTCGCCGCTCAAAGGACGCTAATGAGGTGGACAAAGACGATGATGGAGTGGGGTCCACGTCCAGCGCCAGAGCCGCCACCGCGGACAGATGCCAAAATCAAATCAAATGTATTTATATAGCCCTTCGTACATCAGCTGATATCTCAAAGTGCTGTACAGAAACCCAGCCTACAACCCCAAACAGCAAGCAATGCAGTTGTAGAAGCACGGTGGCAAGGAAAACCTCCTAGAAAGGCCGAAACCTAGGAAGAAACCAGGCTATGTGAGGTGGCCAGTCCTCTTCTGGCTGTGCCGGGTGGAGATTATAACAGAACATGGCCAAGATGTTCAAATGTTCATAAATGACCAGCATGGTCAAATAATAATAATAACAGGCAGAACAGTTGAAACTGGAGTAGCGGCATGGCCAGGTTGACTGGGGACAGCAAGGAGTCATCATGCCAGGTAGTCCTGAGCATGGTCCTAGGACTCAGGTCCTCCGAGAGAGAGAGAAAGAAAGAAAGAAAGAATTAGACAGAGCGTACTTAAATTCACACAGGACAAGTACTCCAGATATAACAAACTGACCCTAGCCCCCCGACACAAACTACTGCAACATAAATACTGGAGGCCGAGACAGGAGGGTTCAGGAGACACTGTGGCCCCATCCGATGACACCCCCGGACAGGGCCAAACAGGAAGGATATAACCCCACCCACTTTGCCAAAGCACAGCCCCCACACCACTAGAGGGATATCTTCAACCACCAACTTACCATCCTGAGACAAGGCCGAGTATAGCCCACAAAGATCTCCGCCATGGAACAACCCAATGGGGGGGTGCCAACCCAGACAGGAAGATCACATCAGTGACTCAACCCACGCAAGTGACTCACACCTCCTAGGGACGGTATGAAAGAGCCCTAGTAAGCCAGTGACTCAGCCCCTGTAATAGGGTTAGAGGCAGAGAATCCCAGTGGAAAGATGGAAAATGGCCAGGCAGAGACAGCAGGGGCTGTTCGTTGCTCCAGAGCCTTTCCGTTCACCTTCACACTCCTGGGCCAGACTACACTCAATCATATGACCTACTGAAAAGATGAGTCTTCAGTAAAGACTTAAAGGTTGAGACCGAGTTTGCGTCTCTCACATGGGTAGGCAGACCATTCCATAAAAATTGAGCTCTATAGGAGAAAGCCCTGCCTCCAGCTGTTTGTTTAGAAATTCTAGGGACAATTAGGAGGCCTGCGTCTTGTGACCGTAGCGTATGTGTAGGTAAGTACGGCAGGACCAAATCAGAGAGATAGGTAGGAGCAAACCCATGTAATGCTTTGTAGGTTAGCAGTAAAACCTTTGAAATCAGCCCTTGCCTTGACAGGAAGCCAGTGTAGGGAGGCTAGCACTGGAGTAATATGATACATTTTTTGGGTTCTAGTCAGAATTCTAGCAGCCGTATTTAGCACTAACTGAAGTTTATTTAGTGCTTTATCCGGGTAGCCGGAAAGCATTGCAGTAGTCTAACCTAGAAGTGATAAAAGCATGGATACATTTTTCTGCATCATTTTTGGACAGAAAGTTTCAGATTTTTGCAATGTTACATAGATGGATAAAAGCTGCCCTGATATGTTCTTTAAAAGAGAGATCAGGGTCCAGAGTAACGCCGAGGTCCTTCACAGTTTTATTTGAGACGACTGTACAACCATTAAGATGAATCTCTGTTTTGTAGAAACACATGCTTCTAGCGAGGGCAATTTTGGGGCTTCACCATGTTTCATTGAAATGTACAGCTGGGTGTCATCCGCATAGCAGTGAAAGTTAACATTATGTTTTCGAATGACATCCCCAAGAGGTAAAATACATAGTGAAAACAATAGTGGTCCTAAAACGGAACCTTGAGGAACACCAAAATTTACAGTTGATTTGTCAGAGGACAAACTGATATCTTTCCGACAGATAAGATCTAAACCAGGCCAGAACTTGTCCATGTAGACCAATTTGGGTTTCCAATCTCTCCAAAAGAATGTGGTGATCGATGGTATCAAAAGCAGCACTAAGGTCTAGGAGCACGAGGACAGATGCAGAGCCTCGGGCTGATGCCATTAAAAGGTCATTTACCACCTTCACAAGTGCAGTCTCAGTGCTATGATGGGGTCTAAAACCAGACTGAAGCATTTCGTAAACATTGTTTGTCTTCAGGAAGGCAGTGAGTTGCTGCGCAACAGCCTTTTCTAAATTTTTTGAGAGGAATGGAAGATTCGATAGAGGCCGATAGTTTTTTATATTTTCTGGGTCAAGGTTTGGCTTTTTCAAGAGATGCTTTATTACTGCCACTATTAGTGAGTTTGGTACACATCCAGTGGATAGAGAGCCGTTTATTATGTTCAACATAGGAGGGCCAAGCACAGGAAGCAGCTCTTTCAGTAGTTTAGATGGAATAGGGTCCAGTATGCAGCTTGAAGGTTGAGACCATGATTATTTTGTGTCAACATTGTGTCAAGAGATATAGTACTTAATTAAACACTTGAGTGTCTCTCTTGATCATAAGTCCTGGCAAAATTGTGCAGACTCAGGACAACTGAGCTGAGGAATATGCAGATTTAAAGAGGAGTCCGTAATTTGCTTTCTAATAATCATGATCTTTTCCTCAAAGAAGTTCATTAATTTATTACTGCTGAAGTGAAAGCCATCCTCTCTTGGGGAATGCTGCTTTTTAGTTAGCTTTGCGACAGTATCAAAAAGGAATTTCGGATTGTTCTTATTTTCCTCAATTAAGTTGGAAAATTGGATGATCGAGCAGCAGTAAGGGCTCTTCGATACTGCACGGTACTGTCTTTCCAAGCTAGTCGGAAGACTTCCAGTTTGGTGTGGTGCCATTTCCGTTCCAATTTTCTGGAAGCTTGCTTCGGAGCTCGGGTATTTTCTGTATGTCAGGGAGCTAGTTTCTTATGAGAAATGATTTTAGTTGTTAAGGTGCAACTGCATTTGGGGCTGGGGGGGTGTACTGTCACGTTCTGACCATAGTTCTTTTGTGTTTTCCTTGTTTTAGTGTTGGTCAGGATGTGAGCTGGGTGGGCATTCTATGTTTTGTGTGTCTAGGTTATTTTTGTGCCCGCCTAGTATGGTTCTCACAGGCAGGTGTCGTTAGTTGTCTCTGATTGAGAATCATACTTAGGTAGCCTGGGTTTCACTGTGTTTTTGTGGGTGATTGTTTCCGTGTCTATGTTTTACACCACACAGTACTGTGTTCAGTTTTCGGTTTTCACATTTGTTGTTTTTGTAAATTGAAGTGTTCATCTTATTTAATAATAAATCCAAACTCGACACTAACCACGCTGCAATTTGGTCCTCTCCTTCAACGGAAGAAAACCATTACATAATGTTAAAAAGACATGTTTTAGTTTTGTAATTGAATAAAACAAGTAGGTAACAGGGGTTGTTATCCCCACAGGCACAACTTCCCAGTGACACTTCCCAGAGCCTACCAGACAAGCGAAACTACTTCTCTGCCCGCTTCGAGGCAAATGACACCGAAACATGCACGAGAGCACCAGCTGTTCTGGAAGACTGTGTGATCACGCTCTCCGCAGCCGATGTGAGCAAGACCTTTCGGCCTGATCACCGACAAAGACGACACAGCCTATAGGGAGGAGGTCAGAGACCTGGCCGTGTGGTGCCAGGACAACCTCTCCCTCAACGTGATCAAGACAAAGTAGTTGATTGGAGGACCGAGCACGCCCCCATTCTCATCGTAGGGGCTGTAGTGGAGCAGGTTAGGAGCTTCACGTTCCTTGGTGTCCACATCTCCAACAAACGAACATGTTCCAAGCACACCAAAACAGTCGTGAAGAGAGCACCCCAAAACTGAGCTGAAGTAGACCTTCATGCAACCAAGCCATTTGCCACACGGGCCTGCCATCATTCACTTTTAACTGGACTGTGTTTACAGGCAGTAGCAACACTTTGACTGTTGATCTTTAGAATGCATTCACCAAAAGCCACAAAATGCACCTGAATGGATTTCTGAAAATGTCAATACTACAGGAGTCGTCTTACAATTTGGAACTTTACGGTCCTATTTATCAAACACATGAAAAGGTGAGCCCTCTCCCTCAGGTATGCACATCAACTAGATCAACAACTAATGCTAGCCAGAGCAAGATGAGCTAATATCTGGGAAAGAAATGCTATATAAATCCTCTCAAACTGTTTCAGCTAGTTGGCCGTCAAAATTGCACGGGTAAATGATGGGGATTTGTAGCCTACTCGTCCTTCTGCAGTTGGCCTGCAACCAAGCACCCAAGCTAACTGGCTAAAGTTGGCCAGCTTGCTACTTCCATACACAAGAGATCACCTCACTGACCCTAGCAGAGCTGATTAGCAAGGCTGTTTACATGTTAAAGTGTTTGTTATTATAATTTTTTGGCCTGTTTACTGACACCGGTCATATTCAGCGTGTGTTGCCTATTTGTAAATTCAGTTATTCTGCACTCTAGCATACTCAGACGAGCGTGCTCTGAAGTAAGAGTAGATAGCCAGTGAATTTGCAAACTCAAGAGATATGCTGAGTTACAAGTTCTTGGACATTCAGAAACAGGGCACACGAGAGAGCGCATCAGCAACAAGCTCCGGTAAAAACAACATCTCAGGGTCCTTCACATTAAATTTTGGCAACAACTAAGTTTCCAAAAATATAAAATGAGTCCGGGCACGACCCCTAGATAAATCTGGGTCTAACAGACCACTAGGTCTAACAAAACGGGAAGACGGCTGGGGAGGTGGCGAGTCCTCGGCAGATGCTGCCCCAGAGGAAACTTCAACAATACCACTCTCCATCAGATCGGCCTTCAATAGCAACCTAAAAGAATTTGACATTTATCACTAATTTCAACCTGGTATTGTTCAGCAATCTTCAACAGATGTTCTTTAGTACATAATTCTAGCAGTTCCTCTGATGGAAAGCGAATGAACTCGTCTACATTAAAAGCCATAGTCACAAGTAAATACACAAAAAAATAATCTTGCTCTTCCTCTCTGAGCACACCAGACCGGACCACAAGATAAATGACAATCGCACTGGGCACCACAGAAGAGAGGTGAGATATATATATGGAGCTTTCCCAAAGCCTACAATAACTCAAACCGTGTCTTTGTGCAGATTTGCAGTGGGTAATTACACACTGTAGCCCGCTGGCAAGGATAGAAAGAACACCCAGCAAGCTGGCAGATTCCCCCAAGCCAAGGATGTGCCCCTGAGACAACTGCTCAGTCCACAGACACCACACAAATAAACAAAATAACCATACCCAAAGTATTCCAAAGTGAAACGCATCGCTAAGCCTAACAGGGGAAAAACCCTACCCAAATCTCCCACTGAGGTACACATCCGATTGTACTCACCTCAGACCGATGTACCAACAACAAGTAAAGAAAGAGTCTCCAGCCTGGGCAAGGAAACTAACCAACGTACTCTCCAACGCAGCACACAACCAACTTTCCATCGCAGTGGCAAGTATACCAAACAAACAAAGGCAGCCAATACTAGGCCTAACAAATATTACAACTCAAAAGCTGTAACAAAAGATGCAAACAAAGCACCTATAGTTTTCAAGCATTAACTCCATGTTTACTCCCAAACACAACACCTTCAAGATGCCGGACAAGCCCCCACTTGTCACGAACCAGCTCGAAGTCAGTAACAAAAAAACAAGACAACGTGGAGATGAAGAAAAACTCAAATATATTTATTAACCAAGGTAACATTAAATACAATTAACAATGGTGTGTGTAGTCAGTAGTGAAGGTGAGTGGTTGCGTGCATAAATGTGATAATGAGGGGTGTTGAAAGGTGCCAAAGCAAGCAAACATGCCAAAACCAAAATCTATCAGTGTGTCTGCATGGAGAGAGTCTCCTCAATGAATGGGGGAAGAGGTGCATTTATCCTGGGACACACCCAGGCCCAGGTGTGTCTGCATGGAGAGAGTCTCCTCAGTGACTGGTGGAAGAGGTGCATTTATCCTGGGACACACCCAGGCCCACCGACATCCTATTAAGGAGCAAGAGCAAAGAGAAAGAATTCGGCAGACAGACTGGGAGGGTCTTCAAACAAGAAATGTATTGGTGAATTATATTAATCATGCATTGAACTGCATGCATCTATTTTGCCAACAATGCCTAAGTGTGCGTCATGGAATTTTGAGTCAAATTGAACCTATTTTTAAACCTCTTATGAAGTTAATTTTGTAGCATGGGAATTTTATATTTTTTACTGATTATGATTGTTTGTTTCATGTCTGCAAAGTAGTTCAAACGCCATCAGTTCCAGGTGCACCAGTTTGTGTCAGGGATGCTCAAACAGTTTCAAGTGTGGCCCACCACCCAAAACACTTCCAGCCCACTTGACACAACTGTGGGAAGCACTGGGGTCAACATGGGCCAGCATCCCTGTGGAATGCTTTCAACACCTTGTAGAGTCCATGCCCCGACAAATCGAGGGTGTTCTGAGGGCGTATAAAGGTGTATAAATTTGAGCACAGAGCCCTGACCTCAAAACCCATCGAATACCTTTGGGATGAATTAGAACACCAATAGAATATGGAGTTGGTCACTCCTTTGCTGAGAAACAGCCTCCACTCTTCTGGGAAGACTTTCCACTAGATGTTGGAACATTGCTGAGGGGACTTGCTTCCATTCAGCCACAAGAGCATTAGTGAGATTGGGCACTGATTTTGTGCTATTATCATCCCAAATATGTTCTATGGGATCAGGGTTCTGTGCAGGCCAGTCAAGTTCTTCCACACCGATCTCAACAAACCATTTCTGTATGGACCTCGCTTTGTGCACAGGGGCATCGTCATGCTGAAACAGGAAAGGGCCTTCCCTAAACTGTTGCCACAAAGTTGGAAGCACAGAATTGTCTAGAATGTCACTGTATGCTGTAGCATTAATTGTGGCGAGTTTTACACCACTCCAGCCGCCGCTTAGCATTGCGCATGGTGACCGAAGTGGCCTACCACTTCGCAGCTGAGTCGTTGTTGCTCCTAGACGTTTCCACGTCACAATAACAGCACTTACAGTTGACGGGAGCAGCTCTAGCAGGGCAGAAATATGAAGAACTGACTTGTTGGAAAGGTGGCATCCTATGACGATGTCATGTTGAAATTAACTGAGCTCTTCAGGAAGGTCATTCTACTGCCAATGTTTGACTATGGAGATTGCATGGCGTGTGCTCCATTTTATACACTTGTCAGCAACTGGTAAGATCTGTCCGCGGACCCCATTTTGAGAACCGCTGCTCTATTCCATCTAAATTGGCCACATAAAAGTAAGGGGTTTGAGTTAACAGTACCAAATGGTGCATTTGCAAAGCAATCCCTTTACAATCTCCACTTAGTCCGATCTTTACTTTGTGTACTATGCAAACGTCACGATCTGTTATTGTTTCATGTTTTACGTCCCACAGCACTGCACACTGTGACAGAATGCACTTCTCCCCAGTCGGTTCCCCAGCTCTCTATCGAGTGGGGAGGAAGGAAAGGGAAAACATAAGTGTGCGATGTGGTAATAGAAAATGAACGCCTTTGATATGGGTCCCTATGGATGACGGCATCAGCTGGATATCTAACAGTGGGTTGTATGAGTTTCTGTAGAAGGGTGTGTGTGTGTGTGTGTGTGTGTGTGTGTGTGTGTGTGTGTGTGTGTGTGTGTGTGTGTGTGTGTGTGTGTGTGTGTGTGTGTGTGTGTGTGTCTGCCTACTCAAAGCAAGAAAGCAACGATGACACGCGCTTAATAGAACTCAAACACGATCCCTTCGAAATTCAGATCAGTATATACAGTATAGCGCTCTCTCTTGGAAGTTTCTTTGAAAAGCCCCTGGTATCACGTCTTATAGAATACATCTATGGAAATGTTGACTTGCAAGAGGGCTAAATTCGTAAAATAATGTGGCATATCAACTCTTCCACGTTCACTAACATGTGGACAAAATGCATAAATGCATAGGGTACTGTTTATCAATGACTCCAGGATACTTCCTCCTTCCGCCTCTGAATACTTTGTAATGAATTGAGACTTACGTTTACCCATTTCACAGTGAACCTTGTTCAATTAATTGACTTTGTTTGCAGCAGGAGCAGTCATATTTGCCTCAACTTTATTTCAGTGGCTATCTGTATTGGAATCTTTTGTAACCCTCTTCATTGGTCGGACCACTTCCACATACTCATTACAGTAGTTTGAATCATTATGAATGAACCATGTGATCTTTATCCCGATACCATTCTCTCTCTCTCCCTCTTTATTTCCTCCTGGGATCTCATTCATCTAATTGATATTTATATTGTTTGATAAGAAGCATTAGCCATGTGCATTAGCCATGTGCATTTTAATAACCTACAGTGTCGTTGCTAGTTACTCTGGGTTGACTGTACTATGTTCAAAAAGTTCTATTGCGGTAACATCAGCAATGTTTTACAAGCAAGGTTGGCAATTGTGTTTCAGTATGGAAGAAAACTCAGTATGAAGATGACTCAAGTACATTCTGAATGCCATGCTTCAGACACAGGGGCACCTCAGGGGTGATTTCAACATTCAACAACATGCCTACATAGCTCTTTACAGTCCAAATTGCGTCTAGCTGTGAGCAATTGCTAATTCCAACTCTGAGACAGCAGGGTTCTTGTACAGCGTGTAGTACAATCAGCTTATATCAATCACATCATGCCCTGCCTCTCTCTGTGTCTCCGTTGTGATTTCCATTGCATGACCTGACCCCACCCCTTCCAGTCAGTCGAAACAGAGCCTGGATGCAGTCCGTATTGTTGCTCTTTCCTCTGTAGGGGTTTCATTACAAATCTCCGCCAGCCACTCAATCAGAACCTCGGCAGTGACAGAGACAGGTAGATGTCAGCCACATGCAGGCAGACCACTGATATGATATGACTGACAGCCTTCCTCACTCACTTACTCAAAACGTCTAACCCCCCTCTTCCTAGCCCTCTTGTAATAAGCATAAAAGACCAATCCCTTCCTTGAAGATCCTTTTCAGTAGGATGGCTAGTGGTTCCATAGATACAATGTATGTATGCATGCAGTACACACACACACACACAAAGGCAGGCAGGCAGGCAGGCACACACACACACAAACACTTCACAACCGTATGCCTGTAAGAGATCACATGCACACAAACACTTCTCCGTAGAGCTCATAACCCACCAGTCCTGCAGGACTCATCAGTCTAGCTAGCGCTCCTCTCCACCCTCTGCACTCCGCTGCTGTTGAACCAAGCTCTATTTTGTGATTGCCCTGACAGCTCCATTAAGGGACGGAAAGGTGATTGCATTGTGCTCCTGTCCCAGAGCACGCATGGCTAACCAGGCCCAGTCAGTGTCTCTGCAGATGCTCCTCATGCTCTGTTCCAGTGCGTTTCTGTCAGTTCTGACAGAAAGCTTTCATGTAAGCAGGGGCTCAGCATATTCCACTGTTCTCCAGTGTCCAATGAGATATGAGCTGAGGCTGTTGTGGAGAGAGAGAATATCACTCCTCAAAACTCCTCTCAGGCCTTTGGTTGTTGTTGTCGCAACACTGCTAGCAAGCTACTTACAGCAGTGTTACTTATCTATGGATACATTCATCGCCTGTAGCACTGTAGCATTCTGATTTGGGTTTATACATGTGGGGATGGGATTGGTTTTTCATTTCAGAATACATTAACGAAATGTTCAGCAGTGCTCACTTACGATTCAGGGATACTCACTGGGTTTAATAGAACATTTTGACTACTCTTTTACACAATCTGCAACTTTAATTATTGTAACTTCAGAACCTCGAGCAAATGAGACCAGCTGGGTTTGAACACAGGTCTTCTGCACACCACACGGTTGTTAGCCCGTTGAGCTAAAGCCTAGACACTAGCATCAGGGAGCTAACACAAGTCTTCAGATCTCAGGCAAAGTTACTCATTACACAAATAGGTAACTCCACCACACCAAAGCCTCCATCTGAGAAAAGAAAGGGCATTGCCAACAAGTGAATCGTTCACATGTCCTTGTGTCAATATTAAAACAATAGGCGGTTGACACAAGGATAATGTGCTGTGTTCAAACCGAATTTAACGAGAATGTTTAACACTAGCATAAACAAAGGCAGGAAAATGAAACAATTTGGGCAAACAAGCCCACAGTAGAGTTGAGGCAAATTATTTTGGAAGGCTATTTAATTTTAATATAAGCTGCAATTTGTAATGCCAAAGTCAGAATTAAACCAAATAAGATTGATGGAGAGTTCCGTAGAATGCCCTTATAAACCGTTCAAACAGAAACAAGGATTTTCAAAGAAAGCAGCGTTGGTTTATGACATTGATTTTATCATCGATGTCTTGAATCTTGGTCTGAGCGAATGATAACTATATGAATAAAACATTGATACATGTTGTCAGACTTCAACACACAGTCCTGTTCCCCCTGGAAATCAACCAGATGCACATAACCTACTCTGGTGGATTAAACTTGGCTTCCAGAAATGTAATATTCCAAAATAGTCATTTCAAAGCCATTCAAACCGTTTTGGAGACACACAGCAAAGATCAGATCGAGACTTGCAGAGTACAAACCACTTTTCTGTTTCCTGATGAAGACCTATTGAAGGAGTCATTTAAAGAGATAGAGATAAAAGATAAATATATTTGCAGACAAAAAGACAGACAGAGAGAGAGAAGGCGGCAGTCACCTCCCATTATGCAGGATGTCTGACAGAGCCCAAAACAGCTAACCAGGTTTGTCCTCCCGGCTGCACCAAGGTCAGAAACACACACACACACGGCTAGGAGAGAAGTGTGTGTGTGCGTGTATGTCTACCCATGTGTATACAGTATCTGTGAGGGTGGCAGTTATGTATTTGAACCAATGTTTTTTCTCTCAGAATTTCCTTTCCGATTCCAGACGTTTCTAAAGCTGCACCTTAACTCAATTCAACTCCCATTATCACCTTTTTGAGGCAATTAACTGGCTGCTGAAATCTCATCAGTCAGAGAGACAGTCAGACAGTTGATTGTTTCTTATCTTTTGTTCTCACTCTTTCTCTTTGTCTCTTTCTTCTCCTCAGTCTTCCATCTTCCTCTGGCATATGCATTGACAGACAGGGGACCTTTCTCTCTCTTTCTATCACCAGGCACAGTTAGCGGCAGACAATACCAAACCTCTAGCCAAAGCTACTACATTCCTAAACTCCTCCCTCCTTCCTTCCTTCCTTCCTTCCTTCCTTCCTTCCTTCCTTCCTTCCTTCCTTCCTTCCTTCCTTCCTTCCTTCCTTCCTGAATGAGGGGACGATTGGGAGATATACAGTACCTGTCAAAAGTTTGGACACACCTACTCCTTCAAGGGTTTTTTCTTTATTCTCACTATTTCCGACATTGTAGAATAATAGTGAAGACAACAACACATATGGAATCATGTAGTAACCAAAATAAGTGTTAAACAAATCTAAATCTATTTTATATTTGAGATTCTTCAAAATAGCCAACATTTGTCTTGATTACAGCTTTGCACACTCTTGGCATTCTCTCAACCAGGCATTTCAATTAACAGGTGTGCCTTCTTAATTCTAGGAGAACGCTACCTGCCCCAATGCATAGTGCCAACTGTAAAGTTTGGTGGTGGAGCATTAATGGTCGTGAGGCTGGTTTTCATGGTTCAGGCTAAGACACTTAGTTCCAGTGAAGGGAAATCTTAACACCACTACAGCATACAATAACATTCTAGATGATTCTGTGCTTCCAACTTTGTGGCAACAATTAGGGGAAGGCCTTTTCCTGTTTCAGCATGACAATATCCCTGTGAACAAAGCGAGGTCCATACGGAAATGGTTTGTCGAGATCAGTGTGAAAGAACTTGACTGGCCTGCACAGAGCCCTGAACTCAACCCCATCGAACACCTTTGGAATGAATTGGAATGCTGACCGTGAGCCAAGCTTAATTGTCCAACATAGTTGCCAAACCTCACTAAAGTCTTGGGGCTGAATGGAAGCAAGTCCCCACACCAATGTTCCAACATCTAGTGGAAAGCCTTTATAGAAGAGTTATAGCAGGGGATGAACTCCATATTCATGCCCATAATTTTTGATTGAGATGTTCGACGAGCAGGTGTCCACACTTTTGGTCAAGTAGTGTATGTGTGTCAGTGGAGGATCCTTGAAGGAGGAAGGGGAGGCCCATTCCACATTAAATAAAATACAATTGTGAAACATTTAAAACGTTATCCTTTGGGGGGCGCTGTTGGAAGCCAAGGATGTAGAACGCGTTTCCCTATCGCTCCTGAGTTAGTGACCAAATGTATATACACTGCTCAAAAAAATAAAGGGAACACTAAAATAACACATCTTAGATCTGAATGAATGAAATATTCTTATTAAATACTTTTTTCTTTACATAAATGAATGAGCTGACAACAAAATCACACAAAAATTATCAATGGAAATCAAATTTATCAACCCATGGAAGTCTGGATTTGGAGTCACACTCAAAATTAAAGTGGAAAACCACACACTACAGGCTGATCCAACTTTGATGTAATGTCCTTAATTAAAACAAGTCCAAATGAGGCTCCGTAGTGTGTGTGGCCTCCACGTGCCTGTTTGATCTCCCTACAACCTCCTGATGAGGTGGCGGATGGTCTCCTGAGGGATCTCCTCCGAGACCTTGACTAAAGCATCCGCCAACTCCTGGACAGTTAGATTCAATTGGATTCAGGTTTGGGGAACGGGCGGGCCAATCCATAGCATATAGATAGCATCAATGCCTTACTCTTGCAGGAACTGCTGACACACTCCAGCCACATCAGATCTAGCATTGTCTTGCATTAGGAGGAACCCAGGGCCAACCGCACCAGCATATGGTCTCACGATCTCATCTCGGTACCTAATGGCAGTCAGGCTACCTCTGGCGAGCACTAGGAGGGTTGTGCAGCCCCCAAAAGAAATGCCACCCCACACCTTGACTGACCGACCGTCAAACCGGTCATGCTAGAGGATGTTGCAGGCAGCAGAACGTTCTCCACAGCGTCTCCAGACTGTCACGTCAGTCACATGTGCTCAGTGTGAACCTGCTTTCATCTGTGAAGAGCACAGGGCACCAGTGGCAAATTTGCCAATCTTGGTGTTCTCTGGAAAATGAAAAACGTCCTCCATGGTGTTGGGCTGTAAGCACAACCCCCACCTGTGGACGTCAGGCCCTCATACCACCCTCATGGAGTCTGTTTCTGACCGTTTGAGCAGACACATGCACATTTGTGGCCTGCTGGAGGTCATTTTGCAGGGCTCTGGCAGTGCTCTGGCAGTGCTCCTCCTGCTCCTCCTTGCACAAAGGCGGCGGTAGCGGTCCTGCTGCTGGGTTGTTGCCCTCTTATGGCCTCCTACACGTCTCCTGATGTACTGGCCTGTCTCCTGGTAGTGCCTCCATGCTCTGGACACTACGCTGACAGACACAGCAAACCTTCTTGCCACAGCCCGCATTGATGTGCCATCCTGGATGAGCTGCACTACCTGAGCCACTTGTGTGGGTTTTAGACTCCGTCTCATGCTACCACTAGAGTGAAAGCACCGCCAGCATTCAAAAGTGACCCAAACATCAGCCAGGAAGCATAGGAACTGAGAAGTGGTCTGTGGTCACCACCTACAGAACCACTCCTTTATCGGGGGTGTTTTACCTTTATTGTACTAGGCAAGTCAGTTAAGAACAAATTCTTATTTTCAATGACGGCCTAGGAACAGTGGTTTAACTGCCTGTTCAGGGGCAGAACGACCTTGTCAGCTGGGGGATTCGAACTTGCAACCTGTCGGTTACTAGTCCAACACTCTAACCACTAGGCTACCCTGCCACCCCCAGTAAGGCAAGAGGGGTGGCTATTTTACAGATATTTTACAGATTGGTACATTTTACGTGTTCCAATGTGATCGCAGATCCCCATGGTAGATACATAATTTTCAGTGGTAGGCTGCTCAATATAAAAGGTACTTCTTGTTAATATTTATGTTCCTAATTGGGACAATGGTGATTTTTTACAAATCAGTTCTCTACACTCCCAGATATGTCTTCCCATATGTTGATCTTAGGTGGTGACTTTAACGGTTGGTTAGACCCACATTTGGATCGATCCTCCACTAAACCTGCCACCTTATCAAACTTTGTCTGAATTCGCAGTTATAGATCCTTGGAGAATGTTTAATCCAGCTGGAAAAGTGTACACCTTTTTTATCATCAGTTCACTTTTTAAGTGCATAGACTACTTCCTTGTAGATGACAAGCTCCTCCATTCCATATCTTCATGTTCATATAATCCAATTGTTGTACCTGACCACTCCCCTGTTACTATGGAAGTAGCCTTTCAAAATGTTGACAATCTGCGACTGCCTTGGTGGCTAAATACCCAACTGCTCAGCAATGAACACTTTGTCAATTTTGTTGTGTCAAATCAACTTTTTCATGATTACAAATAAACCCTGAACATCTCTGAGTCTACTCTCTAGGAAACTTTAAAAGCTTATATTAATTAGAGGTGAAATTATTTCCTACACCGCACATGAGAACAAACTGAAAAGGGATAGTGTCACGTTCGTCAAAAAGGACAGACCAAGGCGCAGCATGAGTTGAGTTCCACATCTTTATTAAAGTGAAACTTCAAAAACAATAAACAAACAACGAACGTGAAAGGCGTAGTGCAACATGCACACACAAAACAATATCCCACAAAACAGGTGGGAACAAAGTATAATCCCCAATTAGAGACAACGATAGTCAGCTGCCTCTAATTGGGAACCATACAGAAAAAAACATAGAAATACAAATACTAGAAAACCCCCCTATTCACTTAAAACACCATAGAGAACCCCAAGGGCTCTCTATAGTCAGGGTGTGACAGATAGGCTATCTATGTTAACATGCTGTATTGCCCAATTAGATGACATTTATGCCGTTTCACCATCCCCGGATATGTATAAGGAACGTTTAACTCTGCAAGCAGAATTTGACACATTATTAACAGACCAGGTTACTGAACTGCTTGTCAAGTCTAGGAGCATGTGACGACTCCTACCAAAGGTGGCTCCTTTTCCTGTTCTGGCGGTGCTCGGCGGTCGTCATCACCGGTCTACTAGCTGCCACCGATCCCTTTTCCCTTTTCTGTTGGTTTTGTCTTATTAGTTACACCTGTTTCTGGTTTAGTTGGGCTATTTAAGCTGGTCTGCCCGCCTGCTTTTTGTGCGGGCTTATTTTTCACTAAATAGCAAAGTCGGTTGGAACTCATAGAATGTTTCCCTTCTCCATCTGCGCCATCTTTTCCAGATATTATAGATCAATATCTATGACATACCCTCTCATATGACCTGTATTTACTCTGTATGTTTCCCCCTTCTCTTCCTGACTTTGAGTGACAGGTGATTGGCACCCTGGCACTTTAGCTGTCCAGCAGTGGTCTGTCAATGTTTACCTAAACGACAGAAGGAATCTGCACTTGTATCTGTTGACATGGATGAATCTATATTTAATTTCACTATTTAACCCCCTAGAGTCTAAATGACATAACAAAAAAAAACCATCAAAATCCATCAGTTTAAACTACAGATATCGTTTTTTTTGTATTGGATGTTTCTTAATCCACCGCATCCACCAGGGTCACACTTCTGTATTTCCTGTGAAAGGTGGCAGAGCTAGTGCGGTGTTTGTTAGACCATGAGACATCCCAAAAATCGGTCTTCTCGTGTACAGTAAACATCTGTAGCTTCCAAACGGTTTGACCTACAAACGAATGGGTCCCCACTGTGGAAAGGGATTCTCACAAACACGATGGCGTTCTCCGTTTTGCTCTACGACCCCCACAAGTGTCACGGGACTCGTCTAAAGTTAACCAGTACCTGTTTAAAAAACAAATGGAAGTATGATGGTGTTCTCCGTTTTGCTCTACGACCCCCACAAGTGTCAAGGGACTCGTCTAAAGTTAACCAGTACCTGTTTAAAAAACAAATGGAAGTATGAAGTTGGTTTCTACGGATATTTGTTTTATATATACAAATTCTCCTAGATTTAGGACAGACAATTGTCCTTTTTTCCATTTATGAATGTGTTATTCAATGCGTTTCTGTGGGCTTTGGTAATCAATATTTTATCAAATCATTTTTTTTTTGCTAAATTATCCACAGTATGATCATCTTAAAACAATTACATATGTCAGTTTACCCCCCGCCCCTAATGTCTTAGACTCTAAAGAATTAAAGACGTGTTCTGGAATTTTGGCGACTAGTAAGTATTTTTTTACCTCACACTAACCTATGAGCAGAATTACCCTTACCTCATTATCCATCAAATCCCTATGAGCAGAATTACTGTTTTACCTCATTATCCATCAAATCCCTTGTTTGAAAGCTATTTTGCCCAGCTCCGAGGCTGTAATTGTTGCCAAATGTGCTTCAACAAAGTACTGAGTAAAGGGTCTGAATACTTATTTAAAATTCATATTTTTTAAATATTTTTTTATGAATTTCTTTGTCCTGATTGGGTATTGTGTTTAGATAAATACATTTTAGAATAAGGCTGTAAAAAATTGTGGAAAAGGACAAGGGGTCTGAATTGCACTGCATCTGCATATATCTGGAGCACCTTTGGCTCATGTGTACTACTTTCAGAACTGCTGGCAATTTTTTTTTACAAACGTACCAGGGAATCTATTTAAACAATATCCCCTCAACTGAAATTGGACAGTAATACATGAATCTAGCCATTTAGTTGCTTTTGCGTATTATCATGCACATATCATGGTCAGGTTATTTTACTTCCTCCAACACCAGGAAATAGCTCAGGAAGACATGGCACAGCAGCCATTTTGTGCCAGACAGGTAATTAAGTGGGTAAGTTATTTTAGTGGAGGGATGATGAACTATTCAGGCAAACTTTTTATTCTCCCTCAAACCCTTCCTTGTTCACCAATTTTTGTTGTTGTCCCAGCCTGTGCCTTTCTCTCTCTCCCTCTTCAGCCGTCAGACGTCACATTCTAGATATTGCACTTATTTCTGACTTTTTAGTGTGACTTTCTTGAGCAGTCATAATTTAATTTGTATGTATTTGTTTTGATCCCACAGCACTGAAAGCCCTTATTGCCTTAGCCAGCCCCCCCCATAGTGCCTTAGCCCCCCACCCCACTCTCTCTCCGGGGCAGTGCCGTGCTAAAACCGGCTTGCTTTGCTTGTGTGATTTACTTTCCATTAGAGGATTAAAAATTAATTATGCAGGAAGCCATGCGTAGGCGTGATTATAGCCATGTGGTGACGGCAACCATTTATCACAGAACCACTCATCTCTGCAGCCGCACGTTAATGTTACCATACACACCAGGCAGGCCAACCGGGTAGACATCTTTACACATGAACTCAGGCCCACATACACTGTTGATTTACAGGAATAATCGTGAAAATACGAATAGTTTATAACAAACCAGCATTACGGCAGTGAGCTGCCTTGGTCAGGGATTCTGATACAGAGTTACCAAAGAGATGGTATGGGTCCATGTATGAATATGTATTTGTGTGTTTTATCATTCACATACCCTTGTTATCTTCAAACCGCTGATCTAGTATATGTTTTCAATTAAGAGCGGGAGATCCGTCAGAATAGGCTCTACCATGTTTGTTTGTATCTACATCATTTGTCTTTTCCATGCAGGGTTTTCCCATGTTTCTTGTCAGCGTTTTGCCACGATGATGCATATTTGCGAAGAGGATAGGGAAGAGGATAGGGAGGAGAGTTTCTTTATTTTCCCAAATAATTATGCACGGTTGTCCTCTGTAATTAGCCTAGGTACCAATCGGTTTAGCTATCATTCCACGACTTGTACTCCGTGTCATACACCAAGCTGACTGGCCTTTCTGCAATCTTCAAATATGAACATTCTATCATTAATGACCTCGAGGAAAACAAGAACCCTCACAGTTCTCCTCCAATCACAAGGGTTATGTTATATTTGTCACTCTATCACTTTTTTCTTTATAGATGGTGTTGGTGTCCGGTTGCTAAGCAACCGTTTTATATCAAACTAAATACATGCTGCAATTCCAACAACAAAATGTCTAAGCTTTGTTTGGCATATGACAGTACGAGTGGAATGTTATTTGAAACAGACTGGTACCCAGGCTACTCTATAATGCCTATGCACAGAAATATGCACAGAAACATTCTGATTGATGACATGTGAAGTAGAGCAATTTTCTGAATCTGAACAGTCCTCTTTTCCTATATTTCTCTCTTTCCATCTCTCTCTTGTTATGACACTGAGGGCCCAAACTTCAGGAGGAAAATGGCTTGTTTGTTTTACATCTCTCTACCCCCCACTCTCCCTGCCTCTACCCCTGAGCGCTCTCTCTCTCTCTCCCTCTACCCCTGAGCCCTCCCTCCCTCCCTCTACCCCTGAGCCCTCCCTCCCTCCCTCTACCCCTGAGCCCTCCCTCCATCCCTCTACCCCTGAGCCCTCCCTCCCTCTACCCCTGAGCTCTCTCTCTCCCTCTCCACCCCTGATCTCTCTCCCTCTCTACCCCTGAGCTCTCTCTCTCTCTCCCTCCCTCTACTCCTGAATCCTCCCTCCCTCCCTCTACCCCTGAACCCTCCCTCCCTCCCTCTACCCCTGAGCCCTCCCTCCCTCCCTTTACCCCTGAGCTCTCTCTCTCCCTCTCCTCCCGATCTCTCTCTCTCTCTCTTCCTCTCTACCCCTGAGCCCTCCCTCCCTCCCTCCCTCCTCCCTCCCTCCCTCTCTTTACCCCTGAGCTCTCTCTCTCTCCATCTCTACCCCTGAGCTCTCTCTCCCTCCCTCCCTCCCCCTCTACCCCTGAGCCCTCCCTCCCTCTACCCCTGAGCTCCCTCCCTCCCTCTACCCCCGAGCCCTCCCTCCACCCCCGAGCCCTCCCTCCCTCCCTGACTGGCCTTTCTGAAAGTAAATGGGTTCAGAGAGTATTTGGGACGCGGTGATTCAGACGGTTAGCAGGCCTGTGCTATCAAGCTAACAGTTCGTAGGCCCGGGCTAGACAAGCTAGCCGTTAGCAGGCCGAATTAGCAAGCAGGGAGATAACGAGGGCTAGAGAGTTAACCTTTGGGGGACGTCGCGATGGGGTGAGTCTGTTTATTCCTCTTCATGCGGTGACATCGACAGACCGGTCGTGGGCCCGGGTAATTGTAGCCCAGGAGTATGCTACAGGTGCTCTAGTACGCTAGGTGAGCTGGAGACAGCGTTTCAGAGAGCTCGCGGGCCTTGGCCAGCAGATGGATCTTTGGCGATGTCGCAACGGGAAAGCCTGTTGAAACCACCTCGGACGATTATGTCGGCGGACCAGTCGTGATGGATCGGCGGGGCTCCGTGTCGGCAGTAAAGGGTCCAGGCCAATTGGCAAAAGAGGTAATGTTAGAACTCTTCGGCTGGTCGGGAGATGGGCTTAGCTCGAGGCTAGCTCAAGGCTAACTGGTGCTTGCTTTGGGGCAGAGACGTTAGCCAGAGACGTTAGCCAGGAGTAGCCACACGGATTGCAGCTAGCTAGTTGCGATGATCCGGTGTAAAGGTTCAGAGCTTGCGGTAGGAATCCGGAGATGTGGTAGAGAAAAAGCAGTCTGATA